>NW_024882274.1:0-345623 GCF_019059575.1 Amphibalanus amphitrite | reverse complement strand
TAAATAAATAAAGCGATGAATTAGGAATGGTGTGACTGACGAGGAAGGCTGGAAATAATGCTAAAAGCGGCAGCACTACCAAATAAAGAGCCTTGAAAAAATCAATAACTTCCCTGGAGAAAAAAAGCGCTACTAACGATTGGCATTTCTAGCAGTGAAAAAAAAAACACACCACCAATCAAAGAACAAATAAAGTATGTGAGTCATAATAAAATATCGCTCTGCAATATATGCCCTCGAAAATTGGGCACCTTCATTGGTCTCACACCTACACCACAAAAACCATCACGCCAAAACACAGCAGCGTCACAATTTGTGACTCATCAAAGGTGACTTATCCCCTCCCCCCCCCCCCCCAATTAGGCACACACTTGTGGTCCTGCACAGTCTGGATTTAATCGCCGATTGGTGTCAGCTGAGTGAGACTCACTCAGTGAGTCAAGTCAGACAGATAGATGTGTGGCGATGACATCGTCAACTACAAAACACGAAAGCCCACACACCCACACTCAAGACCAAAAAGTACAAAGGACAGCATATTCATAGGAACCAACGCTAGAGCATTCCATGAATACACGTACGTGTGTGCTTACTTCTTTAGACGTTCTCACGTGAAATCGTCACTCAAATCTTAGCCATTATCACAGAAATCCATCGTATACCTGATAACCAAACATAATGGTGGATTTGTTACGTTGATATACACTTTAACTGCAAAAAAAACTACCACATCACATACGAATCACCTCTCTATCAATAACAACCGCCAATAGACGATATTCGTCCCCCCCCCCCCCCCCCCGGCACACATCATACATATATCCCCAAAGACGATGTTTTTACTTACCTCTATACTAAAGTACCCTCTATCGACGTAGTCTCCCAGGAATAGGTATTTTGTGCTAGATGGCGGCCCGCCAACCTCGAACAGCTTCATAAGGTCATAGAACTGACCGTGGATGTCACCGCACACTGCGGAAAGGATGAGAACAAAGTGTGAAAAAAACCGCTTCATAAGGTCATAGAACTGACCGTGGATGTCACCGCACACTGCGGAAAACAACAAAATGTGAAAAAGTCAGCACGGAGCAGCTTCCCTCAATCTCTCTCCCATGAGTTCCACCCCCATCCCTCTCTCTCTCTCTCTCTCTCCTCTCTCTCTCTCTCTCTCTCTCTCTCTCTCTCTCTCTCTCTCTCTCTCTCTCTCTCTCTCTCTCTCTCTCTCCTCCCTCCCTCCCTCCCTCCCCTCCCCTCCCTCCCTCCCTCCCTCCCTCCCCTCCCTCCACTCCTCATTCAATCCACGTCATCGGTCTTCGATCTGTGATCCCAAAATAGTGATCAGGTGGCTGCCAAATTTGGCTTTGACTGGGTCGACTCCGCCCAGGTGTTCCGGATTTATCCGGTTTATTCCGGAAACAGCAACACGCGGGTCTCTTCGAAACGACATTCTGGCGTAGGCGACACGCTACAGTTTCAGAAGACGCAAAAGCGTACGATATAACTACCCAAAGACGATCTTAAGAAGCTACAAGCAGATGTAAAAGATGCGAGTAGTAATTTTAATAATGGCCCAGGATAAGAAAAGCCTTCTGAGGCATCCATTTTGGCGTCGTTACCGGATGTATGACGTCACACGTTCCTTGGTTTAAACGACACTGGTCAACGGATATTACGTCACAGTCGGTTGACGTCATCCACTGCAAACCAACGCGTCCCGTTTTCAGTTTGAAATAAAGTTGACAGACTTTGTGGCAATGTGCTGCTATTGCAACCTTCCGCGCCACCCGTCCAAGATAGAAGCATATCAGTTTGGCAGCGTCTTAGTCGGTAGACGGATGACGTCATGGTCGTCCAACTCTGTCATGATACCACGTGGCACAGCGTCACTGACTATCCGCTTCAGGCTGATTAAACTATTGACTCGAGTGTTGATGCTAATACCATCATACTTGCGTCTTATCAATTTCCTGTCCACATGCCTAGGGTAGTTCTATCATATGAGCTGTGTTGATGACCTTAGCTCGAATTCTGATACCCAAGACAATGTGAAATTTACTTACGAACTCAATTAGGAGCTTCCCTAGCCAGTAAGGTGTCATTGAGTACTGACACATCCGCATAGACCGGTTTGAAATGACCGGTAAATCCACCCTCACAACCCCACGACACTAACCTGTGACCCCTGGTGACCTATGATCACTGACCCCGCCCCGGTCGCCCAACAGCCTCCACACTAGTGACCTTTGGCTGACCTGTGACCTCCCCATCCTAATGACCCTCAACTCTCCTCCCATAATCTCAGGTGACCCCTGTCGCCGTCTGACTGACCTGTGACCTCCACCTCCCGTGAGCTCCGACCGTGACCCCAATTGACCTCTGACTGACCCATAACCTCCCGTGACCCCCGTCGCCCTCTAACTAACCTGTGACAGGCGCCTCGATCTCGATCATGGTTTTCTCGGAGCGCAGCAGCGTGGCGCCATTGTTGATGATCCGCAGCGCGGCTGACTCGTCTATCCGACCCTCGAGGATGAAATGCTGTTTGAGCACCTCGGGCCGCGGCTTGCCCGAGCGGGGATCGAAGACCTCGGCACATGTTAGCTTGTGGCTCGGCGGGAACGGAACACCTGGAGACGAGGGGGAGAGAGCGGTCAGCTGGGGTGCAGTGGAAATGGGCGAGAGCACGGGCAGTAACTTTTCGAAATTTATCGGTGGGACTCAAATGCTTAACTTCAGGATACCAACACCAATTCGAATCAATTCCGAAGGGCAATTTTCGGATACCATGTAATGTTGTTTATGTTGTAGGTCTTATGTTTAAATACCGCAAAAATTATACAGGCCTATATAAAAGAATGGCCATAAAGGACAAAAAAGATCAGGAGTTCGAAGTGTGGAAAGCATGAGCCATTGTGGAATGTGATATTGGACGACAGGGAATCAAATTAAGAACATATACATTACACATAAGTTCCGAAAAACTTCGTGTCGAATGCATGCAGAAGAACATGGGATCCCAATCAAGCAAGCAAAGAGGAATGTCACTTATGTAATTGGTGCACAATGCCTATAGCAAATATTGTGCATTGAGTCTTCAGAATCAGCACGGGAAACGATTCGCTGCATAACACACGCACGAAAAGGTTCCCTTTCCCCAGACTGCAATAAATGTCATCGGTACGAGACGAGACTACTTCCCTCACACAGACCACAATTCGATTCACCCCACGTTAGCAGTAGCGCCCCGGTGAGGTCACCTCCTAGTGTAGATTTCCCAGCGTCCCTGCACGTTCAACCGGAGGATAGTATGTGATTACCCAGACCCCTGGAGACCCACCGAGGTACGGACGGCGTGACTACACCAAAGGTCAGCCAGGGGAGTGAGGTCTCGTGAGGTCCTACAGGAGCTCCGGCCAGGGGGAGTGAGGTCTCGTGAGGTCAACAGAAGCTCCGGCCAGGGGGAGTGAGGTCTCGTGAGGTCCTACAGGAGCTGTGGCATGGTCTCCGTCATGATCGTGGCGGGATGGAGGTTGACGGAATGTTCGGGAGAGTTGCTTAGGTGAGTGTGAGGGTGGGCACTGACGGGCTCAAAGGAAGGAAGATGTGCCCTATATGTGCAGTGTAGAATAGTGAGCGATAAAGTTCAGCCCCTGTGGTTGAGTCGATAGATGTGGGTGTAATAAAGTTGAAATCTAAGCACGTTCAAATGCAAAAAGTGGAGATACTGAGAAGAAAAATGATAACTTTTTATGTTCATAGAAAAATGAATTGTGACCCCACGAGCAACATCCGCCCCACTCATGTTGACGTTAATGGCCTCCCATGTTCACTGAATCCATTTTCACTGACTCCACTGATTCCATGACGCTGGTTGAATCGAGCCTAGCGCATCTCCCGTTGGAATCACAACAATACTGCAAAGCAGGGCTGCGGAGTCGATGGATTTTCGGCGACTCAGACTCCGACTCCGACTCCGGCTTTCAAAAACCAGCTCCAACTCCGACTCCGACTCCGGGCAGAATTGTCGACTCCGACCGACTCCAACTCCCGACTCCGACTCCGCAGACCTAGCAGGGCTGCGGAGTCGACAGATTTTCGGTGACTCCGACTCCGACTCCGGCTCGGGTTTCTAAAATCGACTCCAACTCCGACTCCGACTCCGGTCACAACTGTCGACTCCGACCGACTCCGACTCCGACTCCGACTCCGACTCCGACTCCGCAGCCCTGCTGCAAAGCACGCGTCTCAACTTCGCACAGCCCGCATCACAATAACACACCTACAGATCACACGTTTAATCACAATAATAGCGATCAATGAGGCCCATACGGCGGCTAGTGCGTCGTCCCGACACAGAGCAGATGTCACAATAATGCAATTACGGCCGGCTATAGCCACCGAGAGTGGCCGGGCGGCGGTGGCGGCGGCGGAGGCGGTGGCGGTAGCGGCGCAGTGGTGGAAATAGCGATTAGTAGTGTAATCGATGCATGATGGTAGTGAGAGATACATTTTTGCAACAGTATGACCGCTAAATGCGACATGAAAATGATTGTATAGTCTTGAGAAACTCAGTCAACAAAAAAGTCAAGAAATGCGTAAAAATTCGAGTTCCACCAATGCTGATTAGTGATTAAGTTGGCTATAAATATTTCCCCATAAAAACGATAACTGATAATACAAATAATCAGGAGATTTCAAGTCTTGTAAAACACCTTGTGTAAAACACCTTGTTTTACAAGTTTACTTTTGAAACGCCTTGTTTACTGGTTTTTAACGTAAAAAGCCATGTAAAAAGTAAAACGGTATGATAATGGTATCAAAATAATGTTGGAACAAAAACAAAAAAGTAATAAAACAGCATCCAGGAAACTTCAAAGAACCCCTAAATCGCAGTGACAAAGGACGCCAACCACCCCATTTGGCCTACATACATATTTTCAAGCCTTCCGGTCTGAGCATTCTCCATAGAGGTGGCAAAACTGGAAAATTTTGGGACCCGGACCCGGACCCGGTCTGACTGGCACATTTCTGGAACCGGTCAGACCCGGTCTAAGTCAGCGTTGGAACCAGATGGACCCGTTCCCGAAATTCATTATGAAAATTGTGTACAGTTGTAGGTATAGCAAAAGAAAATAGTTTCTTTCCAATTGGGCATACTTGTGTTGCAAAGTAAAAAAACTCATGCCATGGTCATTTCACTTCGCTTCACAATTTGTATTTTGGAACCAGATTCAGGTCATATTTAAGAATATAAGAAGTAAGTAGACCAATGAATTTCATGCTAACCTAAGCCACTTTTACTACAGCTGCTAAAAATGATGTGAACTGGGGATCCATGGACCAGTGCCTTCACCAGAGTCAGAACAAGAACCTAACATCAACATGGAACAAGATAACCATACTGATACATACCTTTTCTAATATTCTTGGTAAAAGATATTCGTTTTTAGAATTAAATTCATTAGTCCTTACAAATATTATCAACTATCAAAGGCCCCAAACGATAAAACATTCAAAATCAAAATAGAAACATGAAAACTGTGTGAGGTTTGCCAGAAATGTCGACACGATAGCAATGCCAAAACAGGCGTTAAATCACTGCAAAATTTTGTTGGGGTTAAAGTACTGCAAAATCGTAATGGCAATAAACTTACTGCAAGTACTGCAAGTTGCGGTTGCGATCATGACTTAAGTGCCAATTTATTAACGTAGAAAACAAACTACATTTTGTTGTTAGTACCTGGACATAGAATAAATAGTAATACCAAGGGTTCTGAGACTTTCTTCCCGAACGTGTTCCAGAATTGTAACTTTTATGCAGTAGATTAGCGTGCGTAAGGTATAGCATATATGACGCTCAAATGCGCCATTTTCACATCAACACGGAATCACTGGCCTTGGAGAAGGGCATTGGTATTGACTCAGTATTTTGTCAGCTGCTGCCGTATGATGGCGCTAGTAGAGCGCTATACGTATAGTACGCTCTGTTAGCGCCACCATGCGGCGCCAGTTGGCTAAAATCTGATCAATACTACGGTTTCTGGAGAATGCCTTGGATTCATTTTTAGCTTTATGTATTTATGCAAGGGCATGTTGGTTTTATGAGTTGTCTTCTGGCCGTGATAGAAATAATTTCAAAGCTGTTTGAGTTATGAAATGCATTTGAATATCAAACATGAACTCTGATTTCCGGTGGGCATAGTGACTTTGGTATGTCAATGTCTTTGAAAAGGCAGGTGAGAATGCCACTGGTCAGCCTTGCTTCAATTGTATTTGTGTCCATTTATAAATGGATTTCAGTCATACCTACTTACCAACATATGTTATTGGTATTTGATTTCTACAGCTCAAAATATTGCTAGGTGCTGTACAGCAAACTGAATGGAAGTGATCCGTACAAACATTTGGATTTTGGTGAAATGTTTTCTGGATTGCTAGCACTTAAACTTGTTTATTCTGTTGTAGGTGACAAGATAAGAAATTGAAGCAAGACTGACCAGTATCAGTATGCTATAGAATAGGTAGCCCATTCTGCTGGAATATTAAAATTCAAAAGTGGAATTGGGACTTATGAACTGGAAACTGCATCAACTATGACTATGTTTGCCAAAGCATAAAAGATATTAATGTTTACCATAAAGCACAGGGAATTGATAGGACCCGGTTGGACCCGGCCAAATATTTTGGGGGACCCGGTCTGGACCCGTCCGGGTCCAGACCGGTTCCATAGACCGGGTCCCCGGGTCCACATTTTGCCACCTCTAATTCTCCACTATAAATAGCGCGCGAGCTCGGTGTCTGGCTCTGCCCCCTCTGCCCCCCCCCCCCGTCTCTCCTGTAGAGGCCTGACGTGGATCCCGCCCCTGTCAGGTCCAACTAGTCGATGTAGACAGGTCCCAGACGTCTGGTTGGCGAGCCGGGGACGGGATATGGCTGACGAGTGGCTGGGGGACGGTGGTCAGAGGTTATCGGTCAGCGGTTAGTCGTCAGTGGTCGGGAACCAGTGGTCAAAAGTCAGTGGTAGGTAAGTAGTTGGTGGTCAACAGTTAGTAGTCAATAGTGAGCATTCTGCATTCAATACCGAAAGGTAATTGTCAGCGTTTGGTATAAGTGGTCAATGGTCAGAAGTTACTATTTACGAGTCGTAAACTAATGGAAAATTGTGTTCCATAACATTCATCATAGCTTTCTACCCACGTGGCCCGGCGTTCACAACGGAAATCGGTACAATCGGTACACTACCGAAACTGGCAGATCTATTATCAAACCCATCAAAGTTCCATATTCAATCGCGCCACCCACTGAGGCACACAGACAGAAGATGCCAATCAAACGCCCTCGCCCCCGCTTCGCTCATTAATGCTTTGGGCAGACTATGAATGCCCAAATATGCTTGGTCAATATGGGATGCTGTAATTGTATGCATGTCAAAAACCAATGACAAGTGTACCCTTAATTTGATGACCGAAAATGATCCGAAATCTACCTTAGCATTTTAGCGTAAGCAAATTTGTTAGGACTTAAGCCAAATTGGCCTTTGGTATGAGCCACTGCAGGTTGATTCTGAACATTGATGTGAACATAGTTACGTTACTTCTACGAAAAAAAAACTTATCAACCAAAACTGCTTCAATTCCAACATCGTATTTGTGCTATCTATGCCTCAGCAGCTAACCCCGCCACAGACATGCTTAGGCAGGCCCGGCTGGCCAGTGCTGAGACCAGCGCGTGCCGCTGCAGCCTGGGGTGGGATGAGAAGGGGTGGGGCGGGGCCTGGGGGACGGATGGGGAGGGGTGGGGCGGGGGGGGGCAGTGCCGGCGCAATGCGGCGCTAAGTAAAATGCAATATCACGAGGTCCTGAGGTGGGGGTAAGGGAGAAAAACAAACAACAGAAAAGTGAAATGATATGTGGTGTAAAAAAAATAACAGAGACGTGAGAAGGCGTAGAATTAACGGTATTATTGTCTCCCGTGCACGTCCATTCCTCCATAAATAATAAACAAGCACTCGATCGGCAAAAGCTGCACATCCCTGCAAAATCATAAATGAGACTCATGCTCATAAATAATACGGGCAAAATGTACGCCTATGACGTGAGGGGCACATCCACAAAACCTGGGCACCAAAATAAGAAACAAAACTAAGTAAGCGACATAGCTAGAATGTAAGACAACTTTTCCTAATTATACCAATATTATCAGCATGGGAGCAAATAGCGAGAGCAGAGGAGTTTCAAATCCAGCTTTTCTTCCCTTTTGGCTCGCAAACAGACTCCCCAGCTCATGCTTGGGTTGCGCGCATCCGATCCAACCGATTGAGCATTTATTGATCGTTATTTACGACTTCCGCTCCGGCCAATTCATTCCCTTCAATAAAGACGTGAGCGTGGGTTCGTAGCTTCTGGGTCAGCCAAAGAATAGGTCATGAACAATGTAGCTAAAATGGACTTGTTAGTTAAACACGGCAAGAGAAACCAGCGGAAGAGGAAGAAATATAATGAAAAGAGTACGTCTACGGCAAACAAGCAAGAAAGACAGAGAAAAAGAGGGAAAGGACGGGAAAGAGATAGAGGGGAGAATTGGATATTTTGACGCAATTCACAACATCGGTGCAACCGCAGCAATCGTTATTCGTTGCAGTGTAACAAGTGCAGTGAGCGCTCTCATCACAAATATTATCTGGACCCTTCCCAACACAATCATATTTCAGAACACATGCTCCACACCATTTCCCCGTGGCGCCAACTTGATGTCAATCTCTTGAATACGTCTCAGCTGGGCCCCTGGGAGCGACCTTTCCGGGTTGAAACTTCTGCTTCCTGCTGTAACTTGGAACCCATTATTGCTTCTTCCTACCAACAATACTACGCACTAACCCATGTTCCATTCTCCGTAATGGCTTTATGACAATGCCTTCCACTAAAACTTGAAATGTCTGGGGAAGTGACAACAAGAGGATTGAATGCGCTATGATCTCTGTTGAATTCCGGGTGATGTGACAGGAACGGATTGTATTGCGGATAGCACACCTGACCAGACAAGCAAGTATAAATTTAATACAGAAGGATCACACGTGATATATTCCGACTGAGGAGCTGAAGATGCACGGCAAACATAGCTTCATTGGCGTTCAATGCGGCGAAACATCATGGCAAGTCTTCCAGATATTCATCATTTATCAATAGTGTGTCCAATTTTAGAGGAAAGCTAATGGAATGAAAGCCTGTATTAGCGATACCTAAAGATAGGGTTCCAACAATATCATGTGCCATATCATTCCGGCGTCCACATATAAAACCTATCCGTGAACGATTTCCAATCAATATATTATTACGTTAATAATTATCAATATGACATCATCTCAACGAAGTCCGGACAGAATAAAAAAATGTTTCACTAGTTCTCAGCTTAGCGAGAATTAAGTAGCTCCGCCACGAACTTGTCTCGTATTTTCTCGCAGCAGACATCTCCAGACAGAATCAGACAGAAAACCAGACAGACTGTCTAGATGAGCGGATTTCCTTCTGCAGTCACATCCTCTGTTAGATAGAGTTGCCGTCTCGGTAGATAAATCTCCCCATCTACAAAAGTTTTCCCAAACCAGCCGGATGGCGGTCTTATCTCTGTAAACAAATCCCCACATCTTCACGAAATATCTCGTATATGATGTGAACTTCTTATAAGACTTGCACATCTATAGCACATCTATACATCTATAGCAATTCCACATCTATAGCAATTCACTTATAACAGAAAAACAAAGCGGCTATCGCCCAGGGCACAGCACGGAACTTCAGCTTAGCTATCTTTCTGACAAACTTTATAGAGCTATGGATTCTGGTGACGATTATACAGTCATCTATCTAGATATCTCAAGATACTTTGAAAAAAATATGGCATGAGGGTCTGTTAGCGAAATGTGACATCGAATTCGGAATAAGAGGCACCTATCTTGATTGGTTAAAATCCTATTTAAGTGGAAGAAAGCAAATAGTGCAGGTAGGCCAGGCTACTTCTACCCAACGCAAAATATCAGCTGGAGTGCCACAAGGATCTGTCCTAGGCCCCCTTCTAGCCATTATGTACCTGCATGGGCTCAGCAGTATGACTGACAACGAAATGCTATTTTTTGCCGATGACAGTTCATTACACGCCAGTCATAATGCTGATAATATTCACGAAGTTGAGCGATCGCTTCAAGTAGATCTTGATCGGATCAAACGCTACGGATATGATTGGGCAATAACGTTTAATGCAGATAAAACCACCCAACAGACATTTACCTACAAACATGCGCGTATCCCAGCTCTAACTTTTGACGATAAGATCATTCCCATTCGAGACTCCCATAAACATCTTGGGGTGACTATATCCACTGACCTTAGATTTAAGTCGCATGTAAATAATATTTTATTGAAATTCAATCGCACGCTGAGTCCTCTCTTCCCTATTGCATCTTTGGTGCCAAGACGGATCTTACTTCATATTTACCAGATGTACATTCAGCCCCACCTCGACTATTGTGACACCATTTTCGATTGCCATCTGACAGCCAATGACAAGTCCCGACTCGAAAAGGCACAAAATAGAGCGGCACGCCTCATCACAGGCACGCCTCGACGGACGTCGACTGCTGGTCTTAGAGCAGAGCTTGGCTGGACAACGCTGCAAGACAGACGGCGCACGCATAGAGTCGAACTCTACCACAAAATCATAGTTGATAACCGAATACCTAACTATATCAAGGACATAATCCCCCAGACCAGAGCCACAGAGTTAAATCGGGAACTACGCTCCACACAATCAACACGGCGTGCCGTACCAGCTGCCCGGTCAGCTGCCTATGCCAGATCCTTTGTTCCAGCCACAACTAAAATATGGAACGAACTTTCCGACGCCTTGAGGAGCGAAATAAACTGGAGGCTATTCAAAAAAACGCTCCATGCACTTATGGGCATGGATAAGGCAGCTCCACATTACTTTAGCGAAGGCTCTAAAGTAGGTAACCAGCTACATACCCAAATCAGGCTCCAAGCGTCAGTACTAAACGAGCATAGATATGCTCTAGGAAAAAGCAACTCAGCCATCTGCCGATGTGGTGCTCCAAAAGAAACCGTCGAACATTTTCTACTCATATGTCCTCTCTTCAACACTCAGCGATCTGACCTATTTCGTAGATTAACAGAAGTTCTAGGAACCAACTTTCTAAGCTTCACAAACAAAAAGAAGATGGCTATACTCATTAACGGTCCACAGCAAACAAATAGAAATACCATACATAACACAGCTTTGGCTGTCCAATGTTTCATTCTCCAAACACGGAGATTCACCTACAGACAGGAATAGCGTTTCGAGAGCAAAATACACAAACACATCAATGGCGCAATGGAGGGGGCTAGGGGACGGGCGCTTCGGCTGGAGCAGGGTCGGCTGTAGTTAAACCTATTTGTTGTATATATATATATATATATATATATATATATATATATATATATATATATATATACTATACACTTGCGCGTGTATGCTCGCGTGTGTGTCTGTGTGTGGAGTGTGCACGTGGTAGTTGAGATAGTATTTATTGACTTTCAACTAGCTTTGATGTGAGCGGCGTCGTGTCACAAGCGCCCCAAGCGCTTTTACGCCAATCGCGTTATAAGATGAAAGATGCATTTTGTATATGAGCAAATAAATTCTCTCTCTCTCTCTGCACATTTTCGAAGAAAATCTCTATAGTGTTACAATTATCTCGAGCACATCCGCTCCCGTCTCCGGAAGAATGACGTAGATGTGACGTCATAGTATGAGCTAAAATCCACTGGGAGTTGCAATGTCCGATGCGGATCTCATGATCCGAGTGTTATGCAATAGCCCCGCTACAAGAGACGATAAAGGCGAGTACCAAATGGAAGATGGAAAGGCGGGTATATATTTTGAGTTCCGCCTTCTGGCTAGTATCATTTGTTAAGTTGCAGCCGGAAATGCGGATGCGATAAGCCAGCAAACACAGAGCTATGGGAGCGCCGCAATACAGTAATGCTTTTAAACGTTATTCTGTCGCAACATTCTCAAATCCTTCACCTCTACGATTAACGCCCGTAATTGTGCTGTTCATGCCCGTCAATGATATAATGAACAAGCTTAACCTCAAGTGAATTCAGTTGACAATACCAATCCCAATTCCAGCTGACCTATGGCCACACAGGTCATGACCTCAGCTGACCGGGGTGCGTCCCAACGGGGCCCGACCAATCAGGATCGCGATAACACTCTGGGTTACGCTGACAACCCACGCTCAACTAATCTGGCCCCGACGGAAATAGCCAATCACAGGCGAGATAGCCGCAGGGTTGCGACCAATCAGGACAGGGCAGTATCTGCCCAATAGGAGGCGGGGTGCCGTGCCGGAAAAGACAACGCTGGATAGTGGATACCATAACAAATAAATTTGCGATGATAACATTCAAAATATATCTTCCGTTTGGTTCAAAACGTGTAAACAAAATAATCATGGCAAAAAGTATCATGCGTTACAGTAAAGATATGCATACCTAACGTGCCAATATAAATGCGGGACGTGGAGCTTAGCGGAACAAACGGATGGCAGAAGCTTCCGGTAACCCCAATTTCTTAGTCCATCGAGCGAAGAATTGAACTAAGATATCAAGCGACTGAAAAATGATATCAAGTATCGATCTTCTCGTTGTTGACGTATAATGTATGCTATCCTGAGCCTTGTTTCCAACGGGGTATGACAAATAGAGCCATTCGATAGCGACATTGCCAGAGAAATCCAGTGGCCTTGACACTGAAAGATCCACAAAGAGCGCTCTGATATTCATTCAAGACATGTCACCACCCCTTCTACTCCATACTGTCTGAGTTATTGGCAACGAAACCAGCGTCTCTCCCACAAATCTGGCAGCTCTAACATGCTCCCCTCCCAGCCTCTCACTCTCCTCCCCGCTCTACCTACACGATATCTCACGCGCCACTCTCATCAGCTGCTGGGTGGAGAATCTCTCTCCCAACACAGCAGTATTCTGTCGCGGACAGGCACCACTGATTCAGATATCCGGCAGAGGGGGGCGAGAGAGAGAGGGGGGAAAGGGAGGGAGGAGAGAGGGAGGAGAGAGGGGGAGAGAGAGGGGTAAAGGGAGGAGGGAGGGAGGGATGGGGAGGGGAGGGGATGGAAGGGGAGGAAGGAGGTGGGGGGAGGGGAGGGGAGGCGTTATGGGAAAGGGAGACTGTGAGCGTTATGGACGGTGCATAAGTAGGAAACAATGGTGGATGTATACGCAGTAATCGATGGACTACATCTTTAAAGAATCTATAGTGTATTTCAGAAATTTATGTTTCAGAAAGGTTATATTTAAACAGCAAATAGAACATTTTTTTTAAAGCAGCCAACCATATTTCTCGGGAGATCCATTTCATTATATCGTAACTCCCTCGCAAAAATTATTAAACAAACAGCATATACGGTCAGCATTGATAAAGAGGTCACCATGAGTCTAATATAGTGGTGTCAATCGGTTACCAAAATTTCGGTATACCGATACCGAACCAATACCGATTCGGTATTCGGTATTATATACCAAAAGCATTTGGTATTTTGTCGGTATCATGAAAATCAACTACTGTCATAAAATATTTGAAAGCATTTTTGATAAACCTTCTGAACTCAAATTTGATTTTGCTAAATGACACTGGATGAAGAAAAATGGCAATCATGACACATTTCTCCCAAATGCATGATGTCCTAACAAATGGGCAAACACATCAACTGTAATATCAAATACATCAGTCTACCAATGTTAAATGGCAACTTATCAGTGTTAGCAAATTCCAATACCATGAGGAAAATTATCCTACAAAGAAAGCCAATGTGCAAGACATAAACATGAATTAATGTTGAACTCACTGTATGCTGGAAAACATGCTTAAACTACCTTTCTCAAAATTTCCAAAGCATTTATTAGCAACAAATTTGACTTGTTTTGAGGAGTCTGTGATTGATCTTGACCTTGTCTTCCTCTCCATTTTACTGCAATGCAATTACATTATCCAAAACCCTGTTTAATACAGCACTAGCTTCACCATTATCATCTAATATTTAAGGCAGCATTTGTCACTTCATCATCACCCGCATCACCCCACAAATCTTCAACTTCGCTCAACTTCAAAAAGCCTTGTAGTAAGCGATGCTGTCATGATCCTGTGGATAATTTATTTTCTTCAATTAGTGTTCTCTATCCTGCTCTCTCAACAGATACAGATCGCTAGCAATTTAATCATGAGCACTTATAAAATATAATTGGCTTTTGGCTTGACTCGCACACAGCAGTTTCAAAACTGAACACATCTAAAAACATTTCAATGTCGCAGCTGCGCCAGGTTGAGGAACCGATATAGCTCAAAAACTAATGGAAAATAATTGAACAACTCTGTTTTTCTGGTACTTCATTTTTCAGCAAAAGTGGCCTACAACTTTCTTGAATTAATTTTAAGATGTCAAAATTTATACAAGGAATTTTGATGTAAGTGGACTTAAGCAAAAAAGAAAAGAAAAACTTTATTTTATACAGTTTAATCATTATTGCAAATGGCCGCCGCCTGTAAGGCCGCCATTATGGAAGAGATGACACGTGACGTGTGTCAATGCTTCCGTAAAATTATGGACATTTTACTTAGATTTCATCGCGATATCATTACAGTGGTGTCTGCTATCTATCAGTGTGTCTCGTAAGTAATTATTTATCAAGTTTTGTTGTGTTACACATTTGTTTATGAAGAAAAATTGGCTGCGTCAGTATCGTCACCAATCACCATGCTACTTGGGTTTAACTGTAGGTATCATGGGCTTTGTTTACATTAATGGTGTAGCCAGCCCAAGGTGTAGCCCATCATTGTCAATTGGGTCACCACTTTTGGATCATGATACACACTTAACCCTGTCTTGACCGGACTCGAAATGAATGACTTGAATTGAAAGAAGGTTTGATGGTTCAGGCATGGACAAGGTTCAGGGTTCAAGTTATTTTCCTAACACCTCATGCAGTTGACTTGAATCCACATTCCAGTAAAATAACTGACCTGAATATTTATTAATGTTTACAAAATAAGTTATGAATGTTTTTTTTTGGCAATGCAAATGATTAAGAGATTGCCTGATTTGTTTTTGTTACCTTATTTCAAAGTATTAGGTACCTTTCAAGGCTTATCATATGTCTTGAGAAAGTTTGAAGCATTTGTTTGATAATTCCCTGATTTCGGTATCTAGTCGGTATTTCCCCCTGTTTCTGAAAATCGGTTCGGTTTTGGTATACTCTCAGTGGTTTTGGTCGGTATCGGTTTGGTATTGGTTTCCAAAATTTCTGAAATTGACATCACTAGTCTAATATGCAGCCGCCATCCCTGAAACCGTGACCTTTCATGATAAGGCTCTGGATCTCCAGAGACATATGATATGTGAATGTCAATGAGATAAGATGGGTGAGAATCTCAAGTAGCGTGACATAGGATCAGAAACATGGCAGGATCATGTCAGAATTTCGCACCAACATGGCCTGGGTTAAAATGCATTCATTTTAAGCCCGTGTTCTTGGTTAGATGGGTTTATTTACAAAATTTGTGTTTATGGAATGTTTTAATGGTCAGTCATGAAGTGTCCGAAGAAAATAAATATTATCTTGCATATATTAAATAGCATTTGGTTATCGTCTGGTTACAGCGACGGCGTAACAAAACCGTGACAATTCCGTGATTATACCGTGACAATACCGTGACTCGGGGCCTCTCGCGTGACGACGATTATGGCGACAGTGGTGAGCGGTGGCACCATTCACCAAACCACCAAAGGTGTCACCAGAGCTGCAAGATGTGAAGCTGCCAAACCACCGCGACGCTGCTGCATACTCACCTGGAACGAAAGAAAATCTACGTCAGGTATGACACTCACACACGTTCTTTTGGCAAGCTTGATATTGGGCCATTGGCAATATCACGGCAATATCGACACACATTTTTCGCCACACCATCGACATAAAGACGCTCTTGACAATTATTCAATACTACATAAGCAGATCACGTTTGAAGACTTTGATATCCAATATTGCAAGACAAGTGTCAAGCCAATACGCGCTGAGAATCGCTAGAAGCGTCGTGAATTCCTGCTGAGATCCTGATAGGCAGTGGTTGGTTCTGTGGGACAGTGGCAGCTGTCTCGTTTAAGGGCGACGACAGACATAAAATCGCAATCAGACGAGACATGTTCAAACAGCGGCATACTTTTTAACGGGAGTGGTCTCACCCGTATCAGGAGATAAAACAGGCGTGTCAAGACTCGGTTTTGTTGATTAATGGTTATTCGAGCTCGGTGAGAACGGTTAATATAAGGGCGTTAACGGAGCAACCGCCGTTGGGTTAGCTTCTTATTAAAATGTCTTTAAATGTAATAAAAAATGAATGCAATATTGCTTGACAAGTTATATATCTCTAGACTTCCACTTCCACGTGTTGCTTCAAGGATTCATGAGAGAGGTGGAAAAATATTAAACAAACGTCCATAATACACGCGTCTAAAGGCTGAAACAGACTCTTTCCGCATTCAGGAAATCGCATGCGAGAGCCTATTCAAAATTCAAATACATTATATTCCTGCACGCATCAATCGCATGTGGGAGGTGCGTGGGATTGATGCGAGTGTGCTTCCTATATTTGAATAGACTCTCGCAAGGACTCTCGCATGGGATTTCCTGACTGCGTAAAGAGTCTGTTTCAGGCTTAACTTCAAACCAGCATCCCTCAACGGTATATGCTTTCAGAAAGAAGCTTCCAAAGCAGCGCAGTTCCAACCTCTATCAACTCCAATCATTAAAGGACAGCTCAGAAACCATCCCACAGCCTCTTCATCCTCCGCATCCAGCAGATCCCCAGGCCAGCCCCGCGGCCAAAACACAACACACGTCGTCATGGCAACCAGCCACAGCTGGGGCAGGCTTATCCGGTGCGTAGAATTACACTCAATCACGTATAGCATCGGATAGGATCTGTTCGGGCGGAGCACCGGTCACCACTTGGATAATGAGGATGGTTTGTTGGAGGCACCACGGTCGATCAACGGTGGCTTACCGTAGGATAATGGTCAATAATGTTATGAAACGAGAAAACGCACCAATCAGTGATGAGTATGGATTGTGATTTGTGGATAAACGTTAGCAACAAAAAAAAAACAAAAAAAAAACGTTGGCTGATTATCAGAAGACAGAAGGTATCATATCAGAGGGGTTTCAGAGCAAAAAAGTAAAACGAAAGGAGCTTCTAAACAGCGCTCTCAACCTGGCCAGGTAGCTAAACATGAGTTGACGGATTCGAATGAGTCAGAGAACGTTCCTGATTGAAATAGAATCGCACATGATAGGAATAGCTATGCAGTGGGGTGACCCAATGGAGCCACTTTGCACCGCTCACGATACATAATTAACTTAATTGGCAGAACTGTCTAATGTCCGTCGCCCGAACCCAATCAGTTTCAATTTAGTACCATTTATAGCATTACAGACCTGAATGAAATCCTGCCCAGATTGACGCTAGTGCATGCACGACTTTTTAATGAATGGTATTACTGTCGCCTTTCAATGCATGCTTGTCATCACTTAGTCAACACCTTCAGCCAAGCAAGTAGCTCATCGTTACAAAACAATGAACAGCCTGACTAGCAATTTGTTCTTATCTACAGGACTGAAGTAGATATCGACATCAACAGCTCTCAATCGAAGAGCCAATGACCTAAAAAGTTTAAAGGTCACAGCATACTACCTGAAAGCACTCGTTCAAAGAAAAACTCTCTGGATACTATCCCCAGTAGCCCAGCATTGATTCTGGTTCTCAGTACACTTCTCCACATTTCCTAGGCGCGTCTTTGTCTCTAAGTGTTTCCAATTGTCTCGCAAAGTACCTACAGAGAGTCTTCAATCATCTCCAAAGCTTATCCGTGATGCAATCAATTTCGTGAGAGATGCACAGCAGGAGAACAGCGCCATATTGTCAGATATCCACTTGAGAACTCAGATATTGGCACTTGAGTCGGAGACGAGTCTTAGAAACGAGGCAACGTCCGAGAAGAAAATGAAAAAGAAAATGTCGAGACGTCCTATGTGTCTGTTGACCACAATCTTTGTCGTTATTTACCACCAAGGGAGAACGTAGAAAAGTAAACAAAAGAGCCAATATTCCAAAAAGTGCGATAGACGTGTAACCAGATTAATATTTAATGAAGTTAACTCTCAAACGCTTATTATTTGTACTGCCGTGCAGCAAAGTTGTATACTTTGTATAAAGTTGCATGCTTTTGCACAACTCCCATTTTTCTATACGTATAGATGTACACGTTTTTATGTACGCACTTTGATTTGGTTCACAAAATCGAAAATGAATTTATTAACGTGGACTGGATGTTCATATCAGGGAATCACGCACAAGTCAACTTTAACCTTATCTGCCTGAGCGTACTCCATCACCACTAAAACTAAAATAGCGCTCAGTGGCTACCATACAGCTCCCCCCCCCCCCCCGCCAGTCTCCATGGGATAAAGGGGCGCCGCAGGGTTCCACAGCAAGGCAGAGTGGAAAGTCATGTCAGCCCGGGGCACCAGTCTGGTCAAAGGTCATGGGGGTTCTCGATCGGCTTGACCTATTACCTCCCTCCATCACCCTTCTCCATACCCCCTCCCCCATCCCCCTCCCTCTCGGCCCCACTATTTGTACCCCAAAGACAGGGTTGGCAAGGGGTGGCAAAAACTGGTTTTTGCCAGTGGTTTTAACCGGTTTAAACCGGCTGGCAGAAACCTCGGTGGCAAAAACTGGCAAAAACTGGATAAAACTCAGGTGGCCCAAACCACAACTTTTCTAGTTAGGAATGGATCTGAAATGTACAAATGCATTTCTGGATGTTATAGAGATGCACCAAATATTCTGAAGTTTGCCTCATTACTTATCACTGCTTAAAATGTCTATGCATGTCGGTAGACATCCCCCACAGAATGCATTTCCATGTAGGGGAGAGTGGGGCAAAGCTGCCACGTGCCGTGCGCATATCAGTGGCAGATACCCCTTCGCACTTCTGATTGTGCAGGACTCACTCTTGCACTGGCTCATTTGTCAACCCCAAAAGGCGTCTTACTGGTTCCTTATGGAAAGCCCATGAAAGTGTTTTTGAGTTATAGAACACTTCAACGGTCAATGTCACTTCTGTTTGAAAGCATAAAGCTTTCACCGAATTCTCCTTAAAATGTTTCATGTTCAAATCCATGTCTAGGCATATCATTGTGATGGTTTTTAGTTTTTGCCAGTTTTTGCCACTTTTTGCCGGTTAAAGCCGGTTTAAACCGGCAAATGGCATAAACTAGTTTTTGCCGGCAAAAATGCCAACCCTGCCCAAAGACATAGACATGGGGGGGGGGGGGGGCAAGCAACGATGTGGACTCAAGGCCAAGCCATGCAACTTGAACTTTATTCTTGATGTCAAAAGAAAAATTCATGACATTAAAAGACGGCAATTTCGCATGCCATTTGGCAAATAGCCATGTTGACAAGAAAACGGCAAAGAGCATGCAATCCGTTTGATTCTCTGCGTCACATGCATACATACCTATTCATGAAACGTGTCGACTGCTCATCAAAGTCCCACAAGAAATGCATTGGCAAAGAATGTGCAAAGACAACATGAAGCATAAGTTTCATAAATGAATCATACACTCATACCAACTACTGAGCTGTTTGCACCCACATCGAGTCATAGACTGACTTGGAAATGTATTATAGATGCATGTGTGCACATTGCATAGGAAAAAGGTGACATAATGAGGAGAAAAAGCTTATGATAGTGGTGTCCGGTGCTTGAAGAATTCTAACATTCTTAATGGCACATAGTCAAATCTTGTTGAGTTTGGCATGAAGCCGTGCCAAATCGTTGTTGACTTTATCGATCTTGCTTATTCTCAGACAAGTAAATAATGTTGACATGGCGCCAACATATCTCCCTTCCGGTACCATAAACAACACCCCAAACTGGCCCAAACTCTGACAAAAACATCTATCTGCAAATGCCCTCAGTAGCTCACTCCAGATGCCTGTTTCACGCTCCATCAAGTCACTGAGTAAGACTGCCTTTACTAGCAGCGGCACACCACTGGCCCACATTTTCAGTCGCGGGACGGCTATTTTCAGTCGGTGACGCCTCACGGGTCACAGCGAGGTCAGAGGTCACGAGAAGTTCACGCTCAGCAGCGACCAATGGGCCCCAAAGGTCACATAGGCTGCGACCGCTCAGCAAAACGCGGCACCACATCAACCCGATGAAAGCACTTTTGCCGTGAGTGCGTCGAGCACTCGCCTGATAATGGTATCAAACTCTCAACACGGCAGTTTGGGCAAGAACACATAAGAGAAACATTCCAAAATATTCATTAACATAGGCCTTCTCATCTCATAAAGAACTTCTCATTCTAAATATTATGAGAACAAAATATCTTTCATTGGAACAGGCCTTCTGAACCAGGATCCTTTCTGTCATGATGCAGTATTCAAAGCCGTAGGGCCCCCAGGGTTTAGCTCGACAAAGGATCAGACACATTATGAATAATTCATCACCGGAAGTCGTCCGTGCAATGGCTGAAGAAGAACCAACAGCGATGAAACCACTCAGTTTAACAAGCATGAGAAGCATCATAGACATTCGCCTAAAATAATACCACGCAAAGGTTCAGAGTTGGGCAACAGCCAATATCTACAGGGTTCTATATCTGCAGAAACTTCCTTGAGATTGCCATGAGAACACGGTTCATTCTTTTCAGGTTACATAAAACATTAAAAGGTCTGAAAGACCATTTACCCTCATTCAAAACATGGAACTTCGCGATGAATTCAGTTACGTAACGTCGAAATAAGCATAACTTACACAGCGCTTTGACTGAAGAGAAACATTGGCTGAAAACTTCATCGAAACGAAGACTTAACTAAGACTTAACGAACGAAGACTAACTGCACTGAAGAAGGATATCGCCACCAGCTACAACTGTAGAACTAGCACGGACACTACTGCCTGCGGAGCCAGCATGGCGTTATTTCATTCAAACTCCGCGACCCGCCCAAATGGAAGCACACCACGAGTAACCTACAAAGACGCCGTAAAGGATCCCACTTGGGAGCAACTCCAAATCCGAGGAAATATCTGTAACTAAATATAGCATCGTGTTGCGCAAAACACCAGTTCAGGTCGTACCCGTTCGACCAGTTGCCTTCGCTTCGCTGGCCAGGGTCGCGCTTTTCCTTTCCGTAAATCTCCTGGTACGAGGATGTCATTTTCAGGAAACTGGCGGGTCTACACAGTTGATCTGAGCTCACCAAAAAAAAAAACGAGTTAGCAGTGAGTTCAGATCACTTTACCACTAACACAACAAACTGGTACTTTTAGCTCTTTAAGTCCAGACAAATCCAAGTCCAGACATACTGTATAGAAGTAATGCAGAATATAGACTACGATGGGTCGATGTTTTGGTACAGCGCAATGTTTCTGTGTGTTTCTTGATTCTGACCGTAACTTTATTACGGATAAATGATATTTTCAAAAGCCTGATGGTTCGAGAGACCTGAACGATTGACGTATTATAGTTGGATGGTCCTTGACAGTTGAGGAAAGAAACTAGCGAAATGCGCACTACGTCTTATAAGGTGAAGTGTTGGGTGAGCAATAAGCTTGGCATCTTTCCTACGGGGTCTATAGGCCGTTGTCCAAGTCAAGAACAGTCCTAGAAGCATTCCTGACTGGTAATGACAACGTTCTAGCTGAGTTCTCTGTGAGGCCAATGGTTCCAAATTACTGCATATTTGTGGGATAAACCGTATGGAACGGCCTTCCTGCAACCAAGGACCATGATACAAGACCGTTGCAGAGCTAAAAAAGGATTACAATGTCGAACGCATTCTCTGGGTGCTATATACTATTTAATATCAGACTAAAAAGTGTCTCTTAGTTAATCACTTTAGGTGCTGAAGATTGATTATATCTAGGAAAAGAAGCACGAATCACACCATACTGATAAGGACAGCGACTCTAAGTAATCGTTCTGTAGACCGCTTGCCTTCCAGTAAAGAGGGTTTTTGTGTCGCACTCCCACTAAGGTCCAAACTCCAAAGCAGCAGATCGCAACACGGAAACATGCACTTTTTAATTTACGTCGCACATCAAGGAACAGGACGTTCATGCCGCACACGCAAGGTGCAGGTAAAAATGTGCTCAGTGTACACTGTACATACCACCCATGTAAGGACAAAAGCACAATCCAAACACCCATAAATTTAAGATATTCCTGCGTTTGAAATTTTCAGTTCCGGGGGTCAACATTGATTTGGATGATACTGCACCTTTAGGACATCATATGACACTATGTCCTGTGCAAAGACATTAGTATTACGGTGTACGCGACGGCAAGCATCACAATCCAATCGTTCCCTGAGGCCTCAGGCCTCAGGCCTCAGGCCTCATGCCTCAGCCTCAGGCCACAGGCCACAGAAACTGACCCAACGACAGACGCGCCATCCCAGCAATTCTAACCGGACTCCCAGACCCCAGGTGACCATCTTTGAGACCGTGTTATGTCTCTTCGCTGTAATTTCAACAGAAACTGCATGCTTTCAGCAGAAACTACATGCTGCATGTGCCCCGGTTGGGCTTTTATGCGGTTTGTCCCAACGAATACAAAAGTATTCAGTCTTTACGAAAGCCTTCGAGCTGTTTAAATACGGCCGCGGGGATGCTCTGTCGTACTTCCTGGTATACGCCTCAGGAAGTCATCGAGCTAGAATATAAGTTTGATGACGTCTGGAAACGTCATGGGGACGAGGGTTCCGCTTCAAAAGCATGAATTTACAAAGTACCGCACTCATGGATCGGCTTATGAATACAAATGCAGGAAAGCAGACATGGATTCATGAAGAGTAACGTAAGACTTGGATCAAGACAATGGCATTGTCCTCACAGGGATGAGGAAAATTTCGTAGGGCATTTGTTGGGCCTGCTTTGCTGTTCCAGAGAAGCAGCATTATTTATGCATAGTGCACTCACTGCACTGCCAAGTAAAATATTCTGCACAACTACGCATAACCTTATTTCCGGTAACAGAACATGTCTACTTACGAATTATTAATGACACAACTTCGCCAAAACTTCAACGAACAACACTCTATAGGTGTGATTATATGAAGCACACAACGTACCATGTAAGGATTGACAACACATCCATTGACGGATATTCCACTAAGTCCGAGCCTCTGAAGAGAGCCATCGGCAGCTCTATTCTGTCCACTGGGCGACGGGTCTGTAGTCGCCATAAAACCGGCCACTCTACCACCCACTAGTCCCGGCCTGGGGGCTCGGTAACCAAAACGCTGACCTACCGATTCACAATCAACGACAGCCGGAAAGAGTGATAACACTGCGGTCACAGCCTTCCACGGCGTCCGTCTGAGAGCTAAATAAAAGCAAAAGACGGCGGAATAGGGCCAGAGGGACTCATTGGCAGGAGTTAAATCGTCATACCAGTATGTCTTTTCAACTGATCGCAAATGTATTTTATACCATTTACTAATATTAAACAATGTTTACATACACTGCAACTTCAATGAAGCACGCAAGCACCAGCTGATACGTCAGCAATACCTAACTTCAAACACAATGGCAACATATCTGTAACTACTTGTAATCATATCCCCAAAACTGAGCAATATCACGGACAACACAACGTGAACCATCCTCTCATGGATCAATGGCTTTACTCCAACACCCCAACCCTCGCTCGTGACTATTGGGCCGGTTCAACGGCGCCCGTTCACACCTCCAACCCGCCCAACGGACCGTGCGCAGCTCTTCGACCGGCCGCCGCCTCGGGCGCCTCGGGCGGCTCACACCTGGGGAAGCGGCCGGGAAGCGGCACGGGGGGTGCCGGCGAGGGGGAGGGGCGGCAATCGATAGCTGTCCAGTAGGGGAGGTGCGGAGGCCGGTCAGGGGTGGCTCTGCACTACCGACAACCACCGTGGAGCGTCAACTAAGAGCGTGCAGAACGGACGTTGAACGATTGGTAATGGGTTGGTGCACGGACTATGAATACGGCAGCGGCAAATCAATGAGCTGTATGAGTGAAACGGACCGGCCATTATGGGTTTGAGCTTGCTAAATGTGCTTTTTAGATCGCTCAATTCGAAAGACCGGTCACGTATACGTTTTATTTGCCAGTAGACTGATAGTAATTGAATCATTGCAATGCGTGAAACGCATATACGCATACTCAGATGACATAAATGCGATTCTTACTTCTTACTCGGACTAGACCCAACTATCTCAAAATCTAACCTCAAAATATCACAAGACCGGTTAATTCTTATTCAGCAAAGCGCGCTGAAAACGACAGAAAAAAGCCATTTCACAGCGGCTGATCTTAGATTATCTTTGCGGCCTGCTCCGCCGTACGCGCACTCTTTCATTGCGCAATATGGAGCAGTTTATCCGCTATAAAGCTGAGGAAACTGCATCCCACACTCCAAAACAGGGCTGAAACCACGCTAGACCGCCGCGAAAATGGACACTCTGCAACCGGCGCAGGCACGAGGATAGCACTGCCTAGGGGAGCTTGTTCAAAATGAAAGAAGGGGAGGAGTATAACATAGTTGAAGTTCAGGCGCCCAAAACCTAGAAAGATGAGAACAAAATGCATGCAAAAAGCACGAAAACATAAGTAAAGATAAGGAGGAAAAGCGGAATAAAACTCAAAGAACAGAATTTAGCCCGAGTTGGAGTTAACTACGCCACCCTACAACGATCGTTCCGCGCTACGCTTCCCGGGAGAGCGCTACACTTTTACTAACTCAATCGCTTTACACTAATCCTTTCACGTTACGCTATTACTGGCGAGCGTTGCACTGTGCTGCGCCAGTAAGCTGCAATAACCGGCTAAAAAGGAAGTGTTAATATGGATAAGAGGGATTACGGTAGCCTCCTGAATGGGTGCCACCGGATGGGCGGAGCCAGCCACAGCCACGCCCACTCAACTCACAGAGGAGCAATGTGGCGCAAGTGCTTCACTCTTTTATATCTGACCGATGCCTTTCAGCTACAGGATTGATGATGAATGATGGTTGTCCCTAAATCATCAAGTAAAGCAAGCCCCTGAACATGGATCCCTCGATTCAACCAGATTGGCATGATACTAGCTTCCAAGACCACATATTTCAGCACCATCCTCACGGTCGACTGACAAACTACACCCTGCCACAAACGGCAAGACATCATCAATCTTCTCACAAATATAACCTCTTCGCCACAGTGCTCGATCGCAAGAATTCCCAGCATGGATTCCTCGGTACTAGCGAGTCAACACTGCCGCCAAATCGCACCAGTTCCCTATACAGAGGAGTGGCATCGTAATGATGTCATGAGCGTTCGATCAGGCGAGCAGTCCCGGAGACAATCGCACTCATTGCGACGCGTCTTAGGTTGCGACCGGATAAGTCCAGAGAGATCCAGAGAGCGATTTCCCCTGGGAGAGAAGCGGTATTCGTTGTCATGGCAACCATGAACAGTGCCCGTCGGTATCGCTTCCAAGTACTGTGCCATCCGGAAAGGCAATGACAATCTATTCTATTGTTTAAATGTTCAACGTTTGCTAGAAGTCAAGTGGTGACCGACTGCCTTAGTGCAGCGCAAGCCTTGAAAGTCATGAAAGAAGTAGGCATAACGTACGATGACCATTATCTCCTACCGGAAAAGCCTTTGAACTTATCACACCAGTTACAATCCATGACATTGTCCCTGCAGATAGGTATAGGCATGCGAGGTCATCTCCACTCAAAATATATGGCTTCTAATACTTCTAATGATTCATCAGGGTACGATAAGATAATCATTTAGGACTAGTCTAACTAATGAGCATGACAGAAACTACGAAGATCATAATCTTGCTTGTGCATCTAAGAAAGCTTCAGCAATCTGCATGGGATAGACCATGTATCTGAGGTATCTTCTGCAAGACAAAAACTTTTCCTTACGTATCTGAGGCATGAGGCATCTTCCGCAGTATCCTGTAAGAATAAGTTCCGCCATCATCGGTGCTCGTCTGGAGCCAATCCCAGCGCGGTTACTCCGGACACAGAAGGATTGCAGCCCCAATCTGGCTCGTGGTCCCCAGGCGGTCTCGGTCCATTTGTTGCCGACCTCCCCCCGGTAGCAGGAGCGAGCGCGCTGATTGGCTGCCGTCCCCAGTGGCCGGACGAGCCCAAAATGGTTCTTTGGGGGAGGGGAGGAAACATGGACACTGGATGATGTTCTTAGAGTCCAGGAGAGTCCAAAATATTTCTTTGGGGGAAGGAAACGTGGACTTTGGGTGAGGTTCCCAGAGTCTGGACGAGTCCAAGATGCTTCTTTAGGGGATAGGAGGAAACACGGACCTTTGGCAGCATGGGTGAAACTTTGACATTACCATTGGGGTCCCAAACGTCCAAGGGGGCCTCCATTTAGTGGGGGGGGCCTCCAAGCAATTAGGGGCCTCCAATCGTGGAAGCGGTAATTTACGAACCACGCCAGGGCCTCCTCTAAGAAATTTTCAATGGGGGACCAGAGGCTCAGAAGCCAAACCCAGGGTACCCTCAAATCCAGTTTTCTCATCGGATTTAGGCCACTTATTTTTCGTCACAGCTCGGATGCCATGATTTAATTTTTTAATATTAATAAAGAAATGATAGGTCACCTGACCCTACTGGTGGTTCCAGGCCAGCAGGGTGACATTGTATGTAAATTTCCCCCGCGGCGTCCGAAATCGACGAAAATTTCTGGCTTTTTCACTTACGACAATAAAACAAAATACCTTTATTATAAAAAAAGAATTTAACTGCACAGCATTGCGCAAGGAATCTAACCGATCCCAGAAAGTGTGAGGGTTAACCCTCGCCCGCACCTGGGGTGAGGGTTGCCACCCCCAAGTTAGTTTTTTTTGCTCTACACTGAACATTTTAAAACCTGATTTTTTGTATAGCTGTTTTTCTATCTTTTCTCAGCGTCCATTGGAAATTTCAAGTTTCTGTGGCTTTTGGGTTTGGAGATATGACCTTGTTCTTCAGGTCATGTCATGCCCTAAATGACGAATACCCAATGTCTTGCGTTGGCTATGGGCCTTGTGAGCTTTTGACACCCTGAATTCGTTTTTTTTTTTGCCAGTCTTACCTCCCACCTATCATTGAACATGTTGTTCTGCGATGTAGGTACAGATGTCGGGGTCAGGGTGAAGGTCAACCTAGGTCATCTAAAATTGTTGCGTTTTAGGCAAGCTGAATTTACTTTTAGTGAAGTTTCTTTGACTGCATGTTTAGTAAAAGCTTCTCAGTTCATGATCTCATGTAATAGGCAGCGACACACAAACCAATCTGTGCACACACCAGTACATACACAGACATACACAGACATACAAACACATATCATTGACCTTGACCTAACTTGACGTGAAATGACCATAGCCAGCAAATTAGTCGGATAGTGTGACAAAGAGCTGTTCTAGAGCTAGAACAGCCAGCTCTGGCTTGGCACTAATACGGCAGCGTCATCGGTATATGATGGGTTGGCCCGCTGCTTGTGTAGGTATTTTATTCGACATCACCACAATTTTTTCTTACAAGATTTTAAGCTTCGCGGTCAAGAGCAACAGATTCTTTGGAAAGAGACGAATCCAATGATTAGATGACCTAGGTTGACCTTGACCCTGACCCTGGCATCTCTACATCATCGAACAACATGTTCCATGATAGGTGGGAAGTAAGACTGGCAAAAAAGGCCGAAATCAAGGTGTCAAAAGCTCACAAGACCCATAGCCAACGCAAGATATCGGGTATTTGTCATTTGGGTTATGACATCACCTGAAGAATAAGGTCACATCTCCGAAACCAAAAACCACAGAAACTTGAAATTTTCAGTGAACACTAAGAAAGGAATTAGAGAAGCAGCTATACAAAACATCCGGCTTCTAGCAATCAAAATGTTAAGTGCAGAGCAGAAAAACTACCTGGGGGTGGGGGTGGCAATCACTGCCCCCCTATGTGTGGGCGAGGATTAAATAATTTGAATATCAGGAAAATAATTTATTCAAACAGGTATTCCAATAGAGTCCCGCTTTTTATACGTGACCTCCGATTTGTGTAGCATCTAAGTTGCCCAGGGGGCCTCTTATTTGTAGGCACAGTACAGAGAGCCTCCTACTTCGACTACTTGCACAGAGAGCCTCCTTTTTGTACATACAGGCGAAGCTTCTACAGGTCGAGCGCCGGTCTTCTATTTGTACGTACAGAGAGCCGTCCCTACTGTTACAGAGGGCCTCCTATTTGTCTAGGGGGCCTTCTATTGGTTAATGGCGCCTCCTATTTGTCCAAGGGCCTCCTATTCGTCTAGGAGGCCTCCTATTTGTCCAGGAGGCCTCCTGTTTGTCCAGAAGGTCCCCTATTTATCCAGGGGGCTTCTATTTTCCAGGGGGCTGCCTCTTTATCCAGGGGGCCTCCTACGTGTTCAGGGGCCTCCGATTTATCCAGGGGTCGTCTATTCGACCAGGGGTCTCATATTTGTGCAGGGGTCTCCTACTTGTCCAGGGGCCTCCTTTTTTTGAAGGGCCTCCTTTTTATTAAGGGAGCCTTTTATTTGTCCAGGGGCCTGCTATTCGTACAGAGGGCTTCTAGCTCCTACTTGTCCATGGGGCCTCCTATTTGTTCAAGATGCCCCTATTTGTACAGGGGGCCTCCTATTTGTCCAAGGGGCCTGCTATTTTTCTAGGGGGCCTCCTATTTGCCCAAGAGGCCTCCTATATATCCAGCGGGCCTCCTACTTGTTCAGGGGGCCTCCTATTTGTCCAGGGGGCCTCCTATTAGTTAAAGTAGCCTCTTGTTTTCCAAGCGGCCTCCTATTTATCCAGAGGGCTCCTATTCCTATTTTAGGGGGCCTCCTCATTATCCAGGGGGCCTCCTTCTTGTTCAGGGGGCCTCCTATTTATCCAGGGGCCTCCTATTTGTCCAGGGGGCCTCCTTTTGTGAAAGGGGCCTCCTATTTGTCCAGGGGCTCCTAATTGTCCAGGGGGCCTCCTTTTGTGAAAGTGGCCTCCTGTTTGTCTAGGTCTACGGCCTCCTATTTCTCCAGTGGGCCTCCTATTTTTCCAGGGGGCCTCCTTTTTGTACAGAGGGCCTCCTACTTGTCCATGGGCCTCCTATTTGTTCAAGGGGCTTCTTATTTGTACAGAGGGCCTCCTATTTGTCCATGGGGCCTCCTATTTGTCTAGGGGCCTCTTATTTGTCTAGGGCCTCCTATTTGTCCAGGAGGCCTCCTGCTTGTCCAGAGAGCCTCCTATTTCTCCAGGGGGCCTCCTGTATTCCGGAGGGCCTTCTACTTGTTCAGGGGGCCTCCTACTTGTTCAGGGGGCCTCCTATTTATCCAGGGGGCCTCCGATTTGTCCAAGGGGCCTTCTATTTATAGAGAAACTTCTAGAGAACCTTCTATATGAACATCGGACCTCCGTTTGTAAAGTACCTGGTGCGTCTCGGGGGCCTCCACTATTGGGGTCCCAAAATGACAATTGGGGTCCCAAATGTTCGCTTTGGGGTCCCACATGGGACCTCAAAAGTATACAAAGTTACACCCATGTTTGGCAGGCATGAATTATATGCTTTCGTGCATTTCGCATTCATGGGAAAATGATTTTTTTATAGGTATAAGAACACTAAGAATGATCTCCGGAAGGCATCAACTGGGTCACTTCCTTACATTCACTCCGTAATTTATGCACAAAGCGCACATAATAACAACACACCGTGCATAAATCAAAAACTTGTCAAAACTTTGTCTTGGGAATTTCCCAAGTGGCAGTCGAATGTATGAAATTCATTATGCATCTTTCCTATGTTGCCACTGAATGACCCAACTGAGGTCGGGCATCCGCTACCACGGATGTTTACGTTATAATCAGTTACAGAACAAGTCAGAGCAAAGTTCTCTAAATGTTTCAAGCAGAAGGATACCCTTGAGGTACTTGAAACTATGGCAGGCAAAACATCGGCCGATAACATATAAATTCAACATTAAGACCCCACATAACAGATTTAAATTCAGCGACATGCATGCTGTAACTTGCAGATCACCTCCCGCAAAAAAAAATCAGAGTTTGAAGACGATCAAATCACCAGTTGCTATCCGCACACGGTTTTTCATCCCTTATCTCCCCCGTTCGATCAATGCCTCCCCACCTACTATTTCCACTCGCTGATACTTCGGTCCGCCGACACCAGCCGGCTCCTAACGAGCATTATTTCCAGGTCACCAATTGTTCCGTAGCTCCCCTTTCAAATCAAACGTCAGAACCCGTGTCGTCGACGGCGGCGGCGGTGGTGGCGACGACGGTAGCGACGAGGCACGGTTGGATGTAGCTACGATGGATTTAGGCACGCACACGGACACGGGAGGCGGCGGACGCCTGAGCGAGGGGAGCATGCAAATGGCGTGTCACGCGAGGTCGATAATTTGACTGATATCGCTGTGGCCAGGTAAAGGATAGCTTGGAAAATGGTACGGTCTCGAGAAAATGGTGATTGAAAACTGTTTATGAAACTACCACAAAGAACAGCTCCAATAATTACAATACAATGTGTAACAATACTCTCGCGAGTAAAATCCTGCTAAAAGGCCCTTATCTTGTTACAAACACAGCTAAAAGGTCAGACTATCAGGTAACCCAGCGTCGAGAAGCGAACCGGACAAGCTCCTTCCCTTGAGGACGCCTTTCTCCGCATCGGTCGTTCAACCCCAACCGACAGACCTAGACGAGTCTTTTCCAGGCCTTTTCAGAAAAGATTCCTGTTCGCGACACGCACGTCCTTAGCTAGGTCTCGGCCGACGAAAGACGCTCAAAAAAATATTCCGTGACCGGTAGCTTGTCAAGGTTAACAAGCTAATGCCGTGTTTTGTACACGGAGCTATTCTAAGAAAGCACGCCCCGGACGATGCTCGCTACAAACAATGTCCTTTGTGTGCGGTTGGCGCTACCGACTTTGGTGTGTGGTAGACAGAAACCGTTACTAGAACACAATGTGAAGGTGAATAAAAGTCGAGTGACAGAAAATGAGCTATATAAAGCTCAAGACATCGGACTTTTAGGTATCGAACTACATGCTCGCAAGTTTGTGATTTACACAAGGTATATAATTGTCTCTACCAAACTGCAACAAATGATAAAACACACTGTTAGGCATTTTCCGCTCCTTCTATAAATAGATTCTCCAGTGCAGCTGACAGGGTCGTCATTTCAAAAGTAACAGTAAAATAAGGCAAATAGAATAGAATATCAGCAACCAAAGGTGGTATACAATGCCTATCAGCACTATTCTTATCTTTTTCTATTAAAAACAAACCCAAATTTTCGTTATAAAAGGGAATTTACAAACATACCCTTAATTTACAGTAACAGGCGACAGCAATACACCAAACGGAGAAAAACACGAGCTTTCTGAAACTGTTCCCGGCTGCCATCCCAGCCCACTCAATGCACTCGGGTCCCATAAACACCAGCCGTCCCTATCCAAAGTAAACACCTTACGATCTAACACTGCAGGGCTCTCGAGCAGACTAAATACACAAACACGCCACACCACAACAGCAGATGACAGCAACCAATAGCGCTAACTTGACGACGTTCAACAACAGGAGTAAGAAAAGTGTGTCAGAACAACAGCGGAACCACTAAGAAAATGCCTACAGGAAGAAACCAGACGCTGCATTCTAGGGACTACATATCTGTCCTAACACATTGCAAAGCGCAATTGCGTTATGAAAAGAGAGCCTATCTCTCACTGAAAAGAATGACACGATCCAATGCAAAGAAATAATAAAACTCCCGTGTTTTTCTTCTCATTCCATTTATGTTCCCTCCCCTGAGGAGGTTAACCGGTTACATTACCAGCAGAGATGTGTGCGAGTCGCAAAATCAAGCTCGGTTGCCTTGGCAACAGAAGCATAAAACGGGAGAGGTGCTACGCCAGGGCGTCGCGGCAAAAACAGAAAACGTATAGTCAGCCGAAAACGACCCACACGGAAAGACAACAATGGCAAGACTTCATTGATAAAGTGTTGGGTATAACACAAAGGATAAGCATTGAATACTGTCAGAGACAAAAATGACAAAAAGTATGGGAACTGGAAGCCACTATAATGTTTGGCGATCGCAGAAGCGATCACCAAACATGAAGGCTGTGAATAACAGCTAGTCAGCTAGCACTGAGGATGATATGTGCAACTGGCAACTGGACAGCTGAATCGGGACCACAATCAGCGGCAACACCCAACAAAATCACAGAAATGTGCTCAAGGAACAACAGATATATTGCCGCAACAGCTTCATGGTTAACTTTTCTCAAGTCTTCAAAACAAAGCCAAAGATGCTAGCTTTCAACAGTTCGTTCCGCCAGCTTACACCGAGTAACACAGACCTTGACCTAAACGGCTACGTCACATTGCTTCGAGAGTTTGCATGACAGAGCAGCTTGCCGTTTTCGCCATAGTTAATTGAGATAAACACGCTAATCAGTGAGGATCAATCACGGGTTGTGTCATGATCTGGTCACGACAATGTCACGATTTGGTGGCTTAGTCAGCGGGCCGAACTGTGAAGAGCATGACTGAGAAGTTCTATAGCATCGAGGATGTCGTGAGAGATTGAGAGAGGTGAATTACGCAATGCCTGTATGAAGCAGTTATGGGTGCATGATGATCCTAACGCCGGAGCACATCTGAACTAGGATGAACTAGCAAACAGAGAGTGCGTATAACGGTGTTATTGAGATACACTAAATGAACAGCAAGGACTGGGATAACGCGAGCCACGTTAGGAGCTTAAAGCGCGCAGTGGCTACAGCCTTTCCCCCTTTCCACCAGCCCAGATAATGCTAGGTTTCACGTCTCGTTTTATCTGGTTTTACGTCCATACCATGTCATAATTTGATACTCATGTGTGATATAACTGACTTCTGAAAATTACATTCAGCCCTAAATCGCGTTTACGTCTAATCATATCATTGGTATGACATCTGTACGAATTTTATCACAATGAACTAGGGCATCACGACGCCTGAAATCACTCGAATAATGCATTCGCAACATGCAAACCACCGCAATATCCCGTTACACTTTCTGATCTCCATTCGGAAGAAGCGGGCGTGACCTTCTAATCCCCACCGAGAGCGGAAATAACAGCTCTGCTGGGGCAGACGGCGCGTCCCTTCCCGGTTCACCCGGTACGAGCTCGTTTCCTAGAAATAAGACCGGTGACGGTAGTAGTTAACATAAAATAGCGATGCCTGAGCAAACCAGCGGTCCGCTGAGGTTTTACTTTCCAAACTGGAAAGTGACTGCCATATTCATAGTCCGGAAAAGTATGGGGAAGCTAACAAGAGTGGGTGTGCTTAAAGGCGCTATGGGGCTTAGCGGCATCCGAAGGAGAGGTCAAAGAGTACGTTTTCAATCGATTCTAACAGCATTCATGGGAGTCACGACAGCATATGACGAGAATCCATCCAGTGGGCTCAATGTTAAACAAAGGCGTCTGATACCCTCACCATAGGATGACACTTTGGGTTTGATTGCACCTGGATTAGTTCAACCGTGATCAGCTACTATCGACATCTAACAATTCTTCAACAAACTCAAAATCCATCAATCGACGAATGACCGACAAACTATCGACGTTCGACCATCGACTCTGATGCAGCCTGGACAAAGGCGTCACGACTTTGTCAATCCCCAACACGACCCAAACCGCTGCTGCAGCACGTCTGGCTTCAACAGCCACCGATATCTATGACGTCACGCGCACGACAGGGGCTACCAAATCCAGCCAGCTCGGCGACCTGCGAATCGATCGCGCTCGCTATCGGACGAACGCTAGTGTGCATGTTTCACCGGTACAGAAATAGCTCGGCCGATTACTACCAAATTAGACGTTGCAGTCTCGACATGGTGGTGGTCATAAACAAGGCAGCCAGAAATATGGTAGGGGAGAGAATAACCGCTACAGGGGGAGGGTTGGCGTCCAGCTGATGACCGGTGAGAGCGGTAGGGTGAGCAGTGAGCACTCAGAGTAGTTAGCGTGCTGAGTGAGTGAGTGAGTGAGTGAGTGAGTGAGTGAGTTAGTGAGAGAGTGAGTAAGATCTGGAAACCATGTGGTCGTGTATGGCATTTGTGTTTCTTGGGGTTATAGGGATCGCAGACAGCGATTTTGCTATGTCCTAATAGTCGTATAAATATGTTTATAGGTCTATATTTTCTAGTAGACTGATAACCAAAGCTTGACACTGCCCTGATTAGAATCGAACTCTAAGCTGCACTGTCCAGTTGCTATCATTCATACCTTCCACTGAGAAACAGTACACCTTCAAAAAAAGTTCAAAGCAGGCAATTAATGAAATGCTCTCCTGAAGAACTATGCGATGGTTACGTGTTTTGCTCGTATCGTATCGTATCGTATCGCATTTCACTTACAGTTATGCCAGTTTTAAAACGCTATCCAGACATAAATCCGTGAAGGACACAGCAACGGTCCTATAAAATGCCAACACCACCTTTTGCAGACATGGCCCGCAGAGTGTTGTCACGCAACACAGATACTTTTCCAGTCGCCAAACATTCAAATTATTTAGAAGCTGGGACGGGACGTCGTTAATGGACGTGGAAATGGGGCTTCTGCAGGGTTCAATGCGTTTTATGGTGTTATCGACGTGCATTATTATGCCTATAGGCCGTTTCACGGCCTTGAGGCTTAATTTCAGCGAGGAGGCTTAATGGGAATCAATGGTGTTATGATCAACAATGGAAAAGCAGCGTTGGAATTGTTTGAATAAAAAATAAGATTCCTCAAAATTACCGATGCAATCACCACATCGGTAGAAGTAGCGGGACAAAAAAAAAATGAACCTGTTAAAACAAAAACTGAACAAATTGCCCATTGTGGTTTAGCGCAAAAGGATCGTCAGAATCTGGACTTCTCAAACTCTCACTTTCCTCTAAATCCCAGCAAACCAGTCACACATATGTGTTCCTCAGTTCCCTTAGACAAATCCGCCCAAAACAACACCTAATCAGGATATCCGTAGAGGATTAGGCTCGGGACACCTTTGTCCGGAAGTCGGAAACTACGGAACAAGGAACAGGTGGTGATAATTAAGAAACTGACCATAAATCCCCGTCAGCAACACTAAAACCGGAAAAAGCAACAGATGATGTAACCCTAAAAACAACCGCACCAGTATGTTGATTAAATTGAGCCCAAAAGACTCCAAGTCAAGTCATGTAAACCCTACCGCAGCCAGACATAGCTAACCTACGAACAGTAGCAGCCAAGAACAGTGAGCATCATGCAGGGGGTACGACTGTCGGGCGCTGGGACGTTCGCCTATCTATTCAAGGCCGTCTGCTGACCAGGACAGTGCAGCCACTGTCGTGAGGCCCGACGCCCGGTAACAACGAGCTGACAGAGAGAAATGGCGTGTTTGTGGCTGCACTGTGCACCAGGGCGGGCTTGGAGCCGCTCCTCCAAATAAGGCAGCAACGGCAGGGGTAGTGACAGTTGTCAGGCATGCCATCGCATACGATAGGTATCAAATGAAGATCGGGGTAGTTTCCCAAGAGGGTGCGGCTGATTTTTGTTTTGCATTTAAATCTTATTAGTGTTTCTTGTTGCAGAAAAGCAATACACAATGCCCGTTCTCTTCTGTTTTTTATTACTTGTGCCCTTCATTTTCCCTCCTACACTCTCTCGCCCTCCTCCCTCTCCCTTCCTCTTTCGCTTTATCTTTCTCCCTATCTATATCTCCCTATATCTTTCACCTCTCCCCTCTCTCAAACTCTCTCTCCCTTCCTCCTCGTTCCCTCTTTATCCTATAACATATCAATCCTCCCATTCCACTTCCCTCGTCTCACAAGCACTCCTACATCCTCTCCACCAAACTCCTCACCCTCCATACATCCCTGCACATCCCTGTACTAGAGGTGGCAAAAGATGAAAATTTTGGGAACCAGACTCGAACCAGACCCGGCTGGACATTTCTAGAACCAGTCGGACACGGTCTTAGTTGGAACTGGAACCAGTTGGACCCGTTCCCCAAAAGTCAATTAATACAGACTTCTTGTAGGAATCATTAGTTGCATCATGTAAAACAGCCTATTTCCCACTGGGAATACTCATGAGCTAAGTTACTGTGTGCAAAGAAACATTCACTTCATATTTTGCAATAATGTGTAGTGTGCAAGATGTATAGTTTATGGTAGGACCCGGTTGGACCCGTCAGAAAATTTCCAGGAACCGGTCTAGACCCATATGGGTCCAGACTGGTTCTTTGGACCGGGTCCTCGGGTCCACATTTTGCCACCTCTACCCTGTACCATCCACTGCGCTATCGGAGCAGCGCGGTATCGGAGCAGCAGGTATCGGGGATCGAACGCACCAATCGACCTCCCCGGGACGCCGGTCGGTGCGGCGCGCTGCAGTATTGACCCAGGATGCCCCGGACCTGGACCCGGCGCTCCCAGGAGGGGTCCCGGTGCGCGGTTGGACAACGGTCTAGGGTCGTTGCTGGGATGGACAACGGTTTACGGTTGTCTAGGGACTGGGATGGAAAGCGGTTTGGGGTTGTTCCAGTGCTAAGATGGTTAGCGGTCTAGGGTCGTCTAGGTGCTGGGATGATTGAAGGCTAGGGATCGTCCCGGCGCTGGGATGGTTAACGGCTTGGGGTTGTCTAGTGGTTGGGATGGTTGAAGGCTTGAGGGTATAGGTGCTGAGTTGGTTAGAGGCTCGAGGTCGGTCCTGGTTTGGATAACGGTTCGACGTTGCTTAAAACCCGATCTGGACAGTTCGAGTTTGAGACTTTATCAGTCCTGCTCTGGACAATGTAGCTTGCTCAGACTCCGCCTGGATAACGGATCGGCGTCATTTCAGTCCCTGACCGGTCAATCCGTCAGTAATTATCGATTTATCGTTCGAAAGCAAGTCCCATGTTCGCGGCCTGTAGGGTGATCGGCTTCTCACAAGATCGCACAGTAACTCCCATTGCAGTCAAGAAACAACCGGCCAATCGGCAACCATGCAAGAGGTTCTCATTCGAGGCTGGACCAAGGCTCTCGCTAGCGACTGGGCCAACGTTCCTCAATCGCAACCACGTCAACGTTCGATCTTTATGATGCACACAAAGAATGCACGTTCTTATCCTGCAACCAAGACGAACTTTCCACACTTTGGAACTATTAGGTCAGCTTGATTAAGCGTCCCAGTCAACCATTAGGTATGTAGGTTTCAGTGTACCAAACTGATACCAGAGCACTCTCAGGGTAGTCGGATCAGCACTCGATCAGCGGCTTTCTGCTGATGAAGATCAGTGTCAGCAATCAGCACATCCAACAGAGCCAGACGATAAAGAACCTATTACTTGTCCACGGTCATGAATATGAAAAGCACAATGTGATCGTTTTACCAAGGGGAAGGTCCAGAAAGCAAGAAAGCTTGATAAACTGTTGATGAAAGAAGTGAGATGTAAGTAGCCATGTAGGCAGTCACGACAGCAGCGCAGTGAGTATTAAACTAGCATACACCTCATATTCAATGTAGACCTGGAACTTCTTGGTCCAAAGCAGTCAAGAAGCCTAGCAAGAAGGTGGATGTTACGAACAAAGACAGGTCCAGTCCAGGTGCGATCAATCTAAAACTTTATCACTCACAGGGTTATTTAGAGTGAAAGATTACTGTGTGGTTAACGGACTACGAAAGTTTGCAATGACACATCGAGGCATGATTAATGATTATGATAGTCCATCTGTGACAAGCTACGAGCAAAATTATGGCTTGTCGGAGGATCAGTATAAAATCAATGTTTACAAGGATACGCATTACCGGTGACAGAAATTGAATTTTTCAGAAAAAAAATAAATGGCATTATTCAGAAACTTCAGCACAGATCTGAGCTTGTCCCAGTTGTGTGATGATTCCCCGATTCCAGATCAGAGCAAACAATATCCCATACGAATTTTCGACCTCATCCCAACCCATGAAAGTTCATAGGGTTCACATTCGCCACCTCTATTGCGCAGTTCGTGTCATCCACGACCCTACTCTCCCTCCCCTCCCTCTCCCCCTATCCAGACCACAACTCCCCTCCCCCCACCCCTACCCCACCCCCACCGGCCTGTCGGGCGGCACGTCAAATCTGTTTAAAGGTAGTGTGCCACCTTTGAAAGATTTCCCGTTTTATTTTTCCTAGGATAAGAAGCTTCTGTTTTTACCTAATATCGCAAAAAAAAATCAAAAATGGGCCTGGAATAGTGCCTTTTTCGCCTAAAAGTTTATCGGTTTTTAGATATGTATAACAACTGTAGTGGGCTCACCTGCAAACAGGCGTCGGGCAACAATCGCGAATGCGGCGCACTTGTGACAATAAGCAAAGGTCATTATAGTGTTACGACCATACGACGTACGGGAATGAGTTATCAGCTGTCTAATCGTAGACAACACAATGTCGAGCCTTAAACTGTAAGCCTGTATTGGTATTGTTTCTTAAATTTGGCTGTCGAACATTAATTTGTGGTTTGAAATATGATTTTATGTAAAATAATTGATATGAAACAGCCGTCTCTTAAGTTATGACCCCATTACACCACACGCAAGTGGCAGAAATGACGATGATCAGCTGACGCATTTTTCTTGGCCGAAGTCAGAGCGCGCGGCCCGACGCACCACGCGTATTTGGAAATTCCGACCTCGACGAGCATCAGAAGCCACCTAACAGGCGTGTTCGAAACCGCAGGAGATGATGATGAACGGGTTTATCGAAACTTGATTGGATGAGCCTATCGGTAATAGCGATTTTAGTGTGTGCATTTATTGTTCATAGTGGTGTGAAATGTGGTTGGGGTACGACCGACAACCCGTCGGGGCGAATTTCGCACTGGGGTACTCAAAATTTGAAGAATTTAAGACGTTTCCATAAGTTTTGAAGGTATGGATAAGTTCTAAAAATCCGGTTCTCCTTATCCGGGTCATTAACTCCATATGGTCCAAGAAAGCTGGCACACTACCTTTAACCCAGGTCAGCTTCGGCCGGGGGGCGGGGTGCAGCCTCCCCCTCCTCCTTCCCCCGCCCGCCTCCCTGCCCTACCCTGTCCAGTACCGTATGGAGATATAGGTCAAGGCAAACGGCCACTGCACCTGGTCTATGGAGTCACGGGGACGAGAGTAACAGACTCCCGACTGGTGCTGTGGCTGTGGCTGTGGCTGAAGCTAGGCTGAGCTGGGCTGGGCTGGGCTGGGCTGGGCTGGGCTGGGCTGGGCTGGGGCTGGGGCTGGGCTGGGGCTGGGGCTGGGGCTGGGGCTGGGGATGGGGCTGGCCTGGGCTGGGCTACGCTAGGTTAAGCTAGGCTAGGCTAGGCTAGGGCTGGGCTGGGCTGGGCTGGGCTGGGCTGATCTGACTTAGGATTAGGTGGGCTGGATGGGCACTCCGCAATGGTGGGAATAAATTTGAGGCTGAATTGAGATGGGATGGGTTTTGGGCTGGGGTTTGACAGAGCTAAGCTCAGCAGGGCTGCGTTAATCCTGCTGAGCTAAGTTGACTGACTGACTGACTATGCAATAAACACTGATCAGGGCTTGGCTGAGGCTGGAGCCGGTGCCGGGCCGAGCTTGCATTAAATGGGGTGGGATAACTTCAGCGACCATATTCCCATCCTACCCACCTCCAAGGTAATCAAGCGAAGCACCCCCAATGATTGATTCAAACAAACTTGGATGTGAAACCGAGTGATGAAAGATTCCGTTAAGCGTAGATAATTACTCAACTTCTCGCTGTATCATGAGGATACAGTCGGAGTTACATAACTCCACAACTCATGGCTCGACTCAGAAAACTGTACTTATATAACCCGCATATCCTTAGGATATGCAATGCCCGTACTAATGATGAAAAGTAAGAAACTTCCGATCAGCACCGAGCCTAACTAGGGCAACATAAAGTTTCCTTCCAACTCCTTCGGTTGAAATATACCACAGATGCGAAGTTTTGCCGTAGAGCTATTCAATAAAGCATCATTCAAACTTTCATTTCGTTAGATGTATTCAGACCACCTTACGAGCCTTCACAACCAAGTCATCTTCACTTGAAAACTTCTTTCGTCTCGATATTCAAACTGAAGCAAGAACTCCAAGCCACAGCAAGGGTCCCGAGTAATGCTTGGCCCAAGATCAGAAAGCCTAACCAAAGCTCAAACGAAACCCGGTAGGGTACGTTACAACTCATGATAGATTGCGATGTATTTTATCTCGACATGGCGAAGCCGCCACTTTTATTGGGCATTTTTCTCGAGTTTCTTGGTCATTAACCACCAAAATACCTGCCCTACCCTAACTATCCTGATCTTAAGCTCAACTGCCCCCCCCCCCCCCCTCCTCACTTCCTCTAACCTTCGGCCAAACCACTGAAGATCATCCTTCAACAAGCAATGACTACCTCGGCAACAACTAGCTCAGTCGCGTGGCGGGGAGGGTGGGGAGGGGGGACTCGGGCACTCACAGAAGAGTGCACACTGCACAGTCCAGCGTGCACAGAACAGTATGCACTGTGCACAGCACGTGGCAAAACGCCAGCTGTCATCCACCAGGCGGCGTTAGTGCAGCGATACCGCGTCATGCCCATTGCACTGTGCACATTGCCCATTGCACTGCAAACGCCATGCACCGACCGCAGGCCACGCGACCTCCCGAGCCCCAGCGATGGAGGTGGGGCCCCACGCCCGCATCGATTCGCCCAGAAGGAAGTGGCGCAAGCACTGAGTCGCAGTTGGCTAGGGTGTGGGCGTTTGGGGTTGGATTATGGTGCCGATTGTCTGAGCAGTAAATTGTGATGTGGGAAGGCGTCAAAAGGCGGGATGTTTCATAGGGAAAGTTTACACGCAAAAAGACATTGTAAAAAAATAGTGTAAGAGGAAGGGATAAAATGGATATTTCAAGAATACATTGAACCTCGAATTACCTTGTAAAACGCACTAATTTACGTTTCCAAAGGATCACTTCCAGCCATAGCAAAAAATTAAAAATCCTTTGTTTCCACTACGAATTTAAAAAGGCTCTTGCCAGTGTTTGACTACTACACAGCTTGTTTCATGCCATCACTAACATATGAAATCAGGTTATGCGTCCTTAGAAACGCTGAAACGTACCGCCGGTGGTTGCTTTTCGCCGACCGCCAAGTGGACTGCTGACGTCATTGGACCGAGATTGGTTACTAGATGACGTCATTGGTCACCTTAGCCAAACCACAAAACAATCTTCGGCTAAATTATGTTTAACCTTTGCTGTAAAAAAATGCAGAAAAAGAGCGAAGCACCAGTTGCTTCATAGATGTGGAAAGGGGTCAACTGCATTAACCATAACATCTAAAAGGGCAGGTATAACCAAAAGGAACGAATGTTTGGGATAAGAACACCGAATAAGTTAAGTTGACACAACAGTCTGGGTAGCGCGTCCCTGGTCAACATCATTTCGACAATAAGGGCTCATATTTTCTCAGAGCTACTTATTACATACCAAATCACATGAAATAGTTGTCAGAAATCCATCAATCCGAAAAATACTACAAGTACTGAGCAAATCCGGGTGGGGTGTGCGATTCATAAACCTTGCCAATCGGAAATAGAGCACCCGTCCAATATGGGAAATCAGTGCACGATAGTCGGCGTGCTAAGCCTGGACGCCATATAACAGTCTGCCTATCGATATTGCACGGTGCACAGTGGATGATTAATGGCAGCTACCAACGAAACATTGCGGGGAGACTTCATTAATCTGTATCGGTAAAACTACGCCACATCTGTGGAAAGGTTGGGTAGAACCGTGCTCAGCCATCGCACGGCAAAATGGGGATGTAGAATATTAATGTCATTCACGACTTGATGTGACGTTTATTCGCCCACAAGTCGTATTATGTTCTCGTCTTATCGCGTTAGCTTGTTATAGCCAATGAAATGAAACTGGATACGAATAGCAAATCATACAGGCTGCTGGCGCACCTAAAGTTAGCTGAGACAGCTCATCCTATTATATTTATTATGTCGAGAATATAAGGCTGGTTCATAACAAGATTGGCGGATCGCATAATTTCAGAATAACAATCCCAAACACTGGATTCTGTAATATGTAGCTGCCCAGTGATGAGGTATGTTGCCTGTTGGCTAGATATCAGGTTCACGTGGCTACTTAAAAAAAAAACGTAGAACAGCGAAATTATATGCTTTCGAAAAACAACTTCAAAAGAATCTTGAAAAGGGATGCGGAAATTTCGATCACAGGTCAGGTATGTCAGTCCAACCTGGCATTTGGCTCACGTCTGGCACATTCATAATATTTATCTGGATCAACACTGGACTATAGCAGAGTTCAGACTTTTCCTGAAGAGGAATCGCGGATATACAAGTTGAAAGACCCAACCGTGTGGGAAGGGTGAGGGGGATTGCCGACACACTGTACCTTATTGGATTGCACTGTCCATTGGCAAAAATCTCTGGCGAACAGCACGGTCGCATGTGCCCCGTGCGAGCACAGCGTGCAAAACTTACCTGGAAAGAGAGAAAACGATGTCAGAACGAGGGGATTTAACACGAAAACAACACACGCCCCCGTCAACATTGATATAGGCACAAGGCTTTACATAAAACTAAAGGAAGTCTACTATCAGAAATGTGAGAGTACTCGTGTAATTCTACAATCTACATCGTCACAACCAAAGCTTATTTTGGCTATGTTGTGTTTGAGCGCAAGTTAGGTGACTTTCAGTCCTCCACATATTAAACAAGTCACCCTACAGATATCAGATATGCCATACCCTGGCGCCACCCAAAATCCAGGTCAAATACAGAAACCTTTGTTAATCCAAGCCTACTTGTCCACATCATCATCAATCTACACACACATCCAGAATACCCACAGGCCCTCCATTGCCAGCCACAAACTCTAATGAAAATAAACTCCAGTGAATCCGGCTGAAACCGCAACTGACTCGCACATTTCTTGCCTAGTAACAGCACCCCCTCCCACCCCACACCCCACCCCCCGCCCCCCGCCGGGAGGGCGTTAGTGGACGACATACATCCACCAATGGGAGAACGTCGCGCCTGGCCGAACGGCGGCCGCCCGGAAAGGGGTCAAGGTCACGCTGGGCCAAGCCCAAACTTTCATAAGCAGAAGGGTGCATCGGGAAGCGGTGTAGGGAAAAAGCGTTATCTTTCTATTGGGAATATTTGGGTTGGGTCGTAGGCTTAGAGTAGAAAGCTTCCGGCAAGTTGTTTCTCTTCTAGAGAAAGCGGAAGAGATACTAAATTTTGGCCACATCAGTTACGAACTGGCCTTGTTGATACAAGATCGCATGACTGAGCCGTTGCTGACGGCATAAAATACGGATAATTGGTTGGATTACAAATGTCAGATGTTGGCACATGGTTTGAAATACCAACAGGTGTTAGAAACGTCTCTAAGAAATAAACAAAAAATAAAAATAAAACAAGAGACCGGGTACGAACAGGAAAAAAGTAGCTAATTTGATGCAAACATGTAGCTTGATTCTAAGCAACCAACCCTATTTGAACGCGTTTCATTAAGTTCGAATGAACACTAAAATGACATGAATTTCTCAAACAAGTCAAACATGAACGTTCGCCGGACGCCCCACCCCACCTCACTCATTTACTGACAACCGCTCGCGTCCCCGTCATTCAACAGAGCGAAACCTCTGGTCACGAGACCCCTCTGGCATGTCACGAGACACCGGGGGGGGGGGGCGGCCGGCGCAGCGGACGTGCCCCTTCATTCCACAGGTTCTGGCAGCTGGCCATGTTTACCCGGCTGCTACCGACACCGCCAACAGAAACAGACAGCCGGCCAGCAGACCACAAAGCCACCACCGGCAGTGGTACGACCAATCAAAACTGTCCGCGAGAACAGGGAAACGGCAGTGGTACGACCAATCAAAACTGTCCGCGAGAACAGCGGAACGACAGTGGTACAACCAATCAAAACTTGCTGAGAGAACAGGGGAACGACAGTGTACGACCAATCAAAACTGTCCGCGAGAACAGGGGAACGACAGTGTACGACCAATCAAAGCTGGCTGAGAGAACAGGGATACGACAGTGTACGACCAATCAAAACTGCCCGAAAGAACAGGGGGACGGCAGTGGTACGACCAATCAAAACTGGCTGAGAGAACAGCGGAACGGCCTGTGCGACCAATCAAAACTGTACCAGAACAATAAAGGAGCTGATCTGACTAGAAGAGATAAGCAACAGGTATGTTATCAAAAGTAACAGTTTTTTTCAAAGACACCGCAGCTTCGCTGGAGTTATATGGTCAGAATCTTTCCGCACACTATCTAATATCTAATTAGGTATTGGTGTGCAAATGAAAATATCTGAACATCAAAACGAAATTGCACGTGCGTCATGCCATCAGTGTAGATAAAAGTATAGAATGATTGTTTGACATTTTATCCCCGATTAAGCAATTCCTTTATAAAAAAGCACCCTATCGGCTTCGTTATAAGCGAAGTCCCAACCGTATCACAACCACACCACTCACATCTCCCAGCTCTGAAAAATCCGATACATTTTCCATTAACCACCACGTCACCACCATACGGGTCATATTTCTGGGTAAATGAGGCCCAATTGCGGTTGAATGACTCATCAATATTGCCCGATCGCGGCTTTCACCCACAGACAGTAGAAGTGATTACACGGGGTGTTCGCCAATTAGCTAAGCTGACCGCGAGGGCACATGTGCGATATAATCTAGCGTGCAGTTGGGAACAATTACCGATTGGCTGGTATGGAGTTGGTGGACGGGGCGATGAAAAGGAACAGGTCGGGTCACGGGATATGTCAGGTAGGGATAGGACAGGGTCAAGGATAGATCAGGTCAAGGCCGGGACAGGTTCAAGGATCGTCCAGGTCAGTGATACCGTAAGGTGGGGCTATTTGAGACAGTGGGGCTATTTGAGACAGTATTTAAAATTGTTGTAAAATAAAAACCGTTTGAAATTTATGCTTAATTTTTGCTCAGGCGATTTACTGCTCGATTCCACACCTTCCTGAGCAAAAATATCACATAAAAATCAAACGCTCTTCATTTTATAGCGATTTTAAATACTGTCTCAAATAGCCCCACTGTCTCAAATAGCCCCACTTTACGATACATCAAGTCAAGGTATGGGTTATGTCAACTGATAGGTCAGGTCATGGGCGGGTCAGGTCAGCGTCGAGGAAGAGGGACAGGTCAAGGAGACGGGTCGAATCGACGGAAACGTCAGGCTACAGAACAATTCGGGCCAGGAAGCTGAAACGTTTGGGCAAAGGTCACGTCATGTCACGGACAATTTGATCAAGTCGGAGACCTGTCAACATCAGCCACAGGGTCTGATCGGACGGGGCAGCGGCTAAGTGGCAGGTCAGGTCACGTAATACGTCACTCCAAATGATGGTTCAGGTCAAGTCACAAGGAACAGGATGGGAGTCTCAGCAGTTCAACGGTACGGTAAAATCTAAAAAAAGATCGCTTTCATCGCTAATAATCTTGGACGCGTTGCATTTACAATCGTACTTACAATGCACGGTTCCCCAACAAATCAGCTTTTAAACTTCATCACCAGTGTCAAACCAGCCATGATACTCGACCACTCAAGGCCGTTTGCATGTTGAAAAGTTTGAAAACCTCTGCACGCCGCTCGAGGCCACGTTGCAATAGTGAACAACGTAGTGGCAGATGGCAGGGGCGACATGAAATCATTGCATCGCTGATGCATACTGCAACGGCATAAATATGCGAATTCGTATCGATAGTGGCTGAACCGGTAAAGGAATGCAGGAAAGCATAAGCAATCGGTCTGTTTATATTCAGGGACTCAACTGTTCCAGCAACATAAGCTTCCCCTACGAGGAGATACCGGATTTATTTTCGTTGACGGGAGCAACGGTGAGCCCATTGAGAGGCCAGTGTCAAATGAAGTGATGTCGATGATATTGTGTCGTAATAAAAAATACCCGATAGATTCATCTTTGTCGTTCGTTAAGAAACGTGTGAAGTCATCCGCTGACATCACATAAATACTTCGAAATGCTCTAACGAGCATCCGCCAGCGAGGAAAACTAAGGCAAACCAATTAACCACTGTTTATGTAGGCACCAAAGCATATATCGTAACCAACCATGCAAAGAACCACTCCGTTCTCTTTCGCGAACACCTGCACGATCCCATAAAAACGACCTCGGCGAGATTTGAACCCGGAACCTACACCCACCCACACATTCCAGCGAACCAATGCCCCGGGGCGAAAGCATATTGGGTAGCGCACGGAACTGGCAGCGAGGCTCGCGTCTGTCTGGTAACCTATCTGGCAGCGATCTGGCAGCTCTCCGGCGTGCTGCCAGATGCGGTCGGTAAATCTGCTCGCTGTGGCACGGCGGGTGTCCCCAAACACCAGCTCCTCCCACGGCTAAAGGGTCACGGCTAGGACGGGGTACGGGGTAGTAACGGGAGGGAACACGATTACTCTCAAATCCGACATTTTTGCGCCCCCATGGAGGGATAGCATGGAGGGTAGCATCAACCCAGGGCGGGGCTTTCTGGTTGAGTATGCTGTGTGTGAGGAGGGACAAATCAAACATTTGTCCCATTACCAAAAATCGAATTCAAGTGTTTGCCCTTTGTAGAAGAAAAAGTCCTTCAATGTCAAAATTCAGAACGAAATAGTTTTGAACTAGTAAAAATGTCAATTAAAAAAATGACTAAATGAGTAATAAAATAATGTATAATAATAAAATAATGTAAATGAGAATAAAAATGAGTCGTGCATAAAGGACAAAACAAAAACAAAGTAACACCTTCTCCTCTTCGTCCCGTTGTGACCTTCAACAATGGCATCAAACAACAAACATCTTTAGCAGGCGACCGGCGACGGGTCAGTTCTGGAGTCAGCAACACCCGTCCACTCTGTCTGACCCGATGAGCCCAACCGTGTCCCGCGAGTGTTGTGTCCACTGGAACTGTCACCAAGAGCTGTCACCACGATTGAAGATGTCATGGTGGTGTCAGTCATTCTGACAGGAACTGTCACGGCTGAGCGCTAGTGAGGCCGTCAGACCCCACCCCCTTGCCACGCCCCCCCTCCCGCCCTTCCCCAAGACAGCTGGAGCTTCACATCCCAGCACGGGACGAACTCTTGGCCTGACTCAGAGGAAGCTACTAAACCAGCCGCAGGGTATATCAACCCACGGCGGATTCCAAATAACAGAAAGTGGCGTATTTACGAAAACCACCACCTCACAGGAGGAGCCAATTCTAGTGGGTACACTGTTCCCTTGGCAGCCAAAACCCAGCCCCCTCCCCCCCCCCCCTTGGAGGCAAAAGCCCGACATCTACTCCTCCTCAAAGCCTACGAGTAATCTCTTCACCTTCCTGATCATTGCTCCAAATATCACGAAGACGATTATTCAAAATCTACCACCACCACCTCCACCACAGCCAACATTACCATTACCATTACCATTACCATTACTACAGTCACCACAGCCACCGCCAACAACGCCATCCCACCGCCACAAAGTCACATCCCCTTGCAGCGGCCTCAGTGATAAATAATACTGACCCAGTGAACCCTGGGCGTTTATTGTATCATACGAAGTCCAAATGGGAGGGGTCCATTAGGGCGGTACGGTATAAGAGGGAGTGGTATGAGGGCATATGGTAGAGAAGCGGTTGGCTGACGAAAGGCAGAGAAAGAGGTAACGAAAGGTGAATTTGGTCGGCGATGATTGAAGATAAGCAAGACGCCGAAAAGGGTCTACTCCTGGCAGCCCAAGGCAGCGCTGATGATCATGGCATTTGATGTTTTGTCAGGTCCCTGCCGCCACCGCCGCCTTAAGTCCGCTCCTGCCGTCACATCCTCTTCCATATTATTCCCGTCCTGTATCCACCCCTGCTGCCACCCATAACTCCGTCCTTTATCCGTCCCTGCCGTAGCATTCCTGCCCTTTATCCGCCCCTGCCATAACTGTAGCATCCCTGACCTATATCCGCCCCTGTCACCCCCCAATCCCCATAACTCCGTGCTGTATCCGCCGCTGCCGCCACCACCGTCCGCTTGGCCCAGTGCCGGTTTACTTGGCACGGTGCCAGCACTGGGGAGCCAGCAGCACTCCGTAAAAAGTCTGCTTCAGCGCGTATGACTCATCCCCTCTAGTCAGCCGGGTGCCAATGCGACTGAATGACATCCACGACGTCGATTATGGTCGCCCAGCTCGTGAGTTGGGACGCTCAAACGCGACGTCGAGCTCGTATGTGCATTCATAATAGACTCGTCGGTCGCACTCGCATCAGCGAAACGGGAATCGAGATCGCAGCGGATACAAAGCTCTCTCCCTTCCGCTGATAAAGGAAGAGCCAATCATGTCCATAAATTAGATCACTGGGGTGCACCAGGAAGCGACGCCACTTCCACGCCGCAAGATTCGTTGCCAGATCGTTGCCAGATACAGCAGTGGAGCCATTCTTGCGGCCGGCGCTATCTTTAGAGTAGAAGTCGGTGAATCGCGAACCGCGAGTTCTCAACGCCACGTGATCTCTCTCCAGCGCGCGCTGTGCAGGTGACCTTTGACCTTGCGTCGCGAGGCGCCCGTCTGAAATGCGGTCAAAGGCCGCAGCGGAGGTCAAGGCGTCAGCTGAAAAACCGACGGCCAAATACGGTCCAGGGGACGAAGACGGGCCAGGTTTATGGTTCCAGTAACTGCTCGCAGCGCCGTGGCATATGGTGAAAGGGCACTGAGCCGTTCGAACGTATCTAACGTCGGCCAAGCGCCGGCGTGGGTATGGGTGTAATCTTATCTGACAATCTCAAGTATTTAGCTCGTAAAATGAGACCCCCACCGGCGGACAACACAGGGTGACGGTGGGGAAATGTCGCACACCGTCAACAGGCCAGCTTCTGCGACCAAGTTCGCCACGCACATTGATTGATCCTGGAGAGCGCTCAGGCCAAACCCCTAAAACTACTCGAGCGAGGACAAAATAATCAAACGTTTAGAAAAAGCTGGTATGTTGTTACGTTCCCAACAAATGACAAGAAGTTTTCTTTGCAGACGTCCCTTAGATCCTTAAAGAACGAGATCCTTAAAGAGGGAACATCTTGTTATGCAAGGGAACGTAAAAGTAACCGCAAAAAAGTACATTAGCACCAACTCCTTGAGTAAAACACATGACCTCACGTAGCAAAATAACAAAAATATTCATCACTCACTAGCCGATAGACCACCCACGCCACCCACTAGGTATCCAATATCCATGCCCTGCTCCACAGCGACAAGACCGACCTGGCAACAGCACGGCTTCCCTTCGCAGATCGTTCATTGATCGTATTGGACCCCTGCGGACTCATAAGTCTTGTGACATCATCGATCATTTATATAATGACGTCATATAAGTCACGGTGCCTTTTCAGGTGACCTTCCGCGACAACGTATGCAAGCTACAAAATATGCAGAAAAATATTACAATGTCGGTGACCCAGACACAACATTTCGAATGCTTGAAAGCGAAACGAATAGCAAAAAGCCTTCTGTGGGCCCCTGCATCTACTGTAAAAATGAAATGAATTCACAAAACAAATGACCAAATATATAATAAAATGCGCTAACTATTAGCCAGTCATGACATCACTGTGCGTACGCGTATTTACGCTTACGTGCGTTTGTGCACTGCATTTCTATGCGATGTGCACAAAGCCCATTCGTGCGTACCCCAAATTGCACGAATCACAAGCTCGTAGGCGTCGCCTACCCATCGGCTGCCGCCCAATGCATTTGGTGCACATCCGTTCGAGCAAAAACCGGTCGTGTGCAGCGACTACACATGTGCTATGCAGGTTTTATACAGTTTGACTGGTAGATAGCTGGGTAGCATGCAATGCGCTTGGGGAGGCCGTCTGTCGCGTCCAGTGCCGCGCAAAAGACGAAAATGGGGGCACTGTGCTAAGGAAGTAATGCTTAACTTGTAAGAACTATAAACTACATTCCCTTGTGTATCGTCAAATAGACAAAAAAAAAACTAGCTTCGCAACGAAAAACACGAGTTCAAGTAAAGCAACAAACACCAAGCAATAACTTCAATCACAGCACGCAATAAAAGCAACATTCCCGACAGCAGTCTCTCGAATACATGTCAAACTACCCGAAGACTTGTCCAGGTGCCTTCCAACAACAACAAGAGAAAAGAGCGACCCTCAGGTACGATCCGAGAGCGCTGGGCCACCGTTGGCGTAGAGGCATGTCTCTGCTGCGGTTGCCAAAACAAGCGAGGGCCCTCCGGATACACCGCGATCCCCATCACAAACACAAAAGCGCCCAGTAGGATGACTTGGTGACATACACGCGAATGTGTTGATTACTGATGGTGACAATGTGACTGTGACTGAATGTGTGACCCTGACTCGTGATTGTGACTGTGACTGTGATTGTGACTGAGACTGATTGTGGTTGTGACTATGTGACTGTGACTGTGACTGTGCAACAGCTACTGTGACTATATATCGTGTAACTGCGTGACTGTGTGACTGACCGTGAACGACTGTGACTGTGGCAATCAAGGTGACAATAAATGTGTGACTGTTACTGACAGACTAACTGTCTGTGACTGTTACTGACTGTGATGTGTGGTGTGACTGTAACTATTGACTGCAGCTGTTGTCAGTGTGCCTGTAACTGAGCTCCGACCGGTCGATACAGTCAGCTGACGGCAGAGCTGGAAGGGCGGAACCCAGTACGATCGGACGACCGACATAGAGCGACAGAACCCAGGGTACCTATATGGCGGAACCCAGTACGATCGGTGGACCCACAGAGAAGGGCGGAACCCAGGGTATATCGCGGAACCCAGTACGATCGGACGACCGACATTAAGCGACGGAACCCAGGGTATATGGCGGAACCCAGTGCGATCGGTCGACCGACATTAAGCGACGGAACCCAGGGTATATTGCGGAACCCAGTGCGATCGGTCGACCGACATAGAGCGACAGAACCCAGGGTATATGGCGGAACCCAGTGCGATCGGTCGACCGACATTAAGCGACGGAACCCGAGGTATATTGCGGAACCCAGTGCGATTGGTGGGACCGACAGAGCTCTCTTGAGACGCACCAAACCATAGCAACTGACGAACGACAGTGTTGTGAGCGGTGAATACTTGAAGGGACTGTATGGATTGAGACGAGATGAAACGAAACCAGACAGGACTAGGCGAGACAAGATGAGAATGAACTAAATGAGAAAGGAGAGCCAGACGAGGCAGAAATGCTTCCAACACCAAAGGTTCAGCGACCTAAGAACCTACCTCCCATCAAAAAGACACACCCACGAACAGTAAAAGGACATAAATCCTCCAAAATGCTGGCTAAGCCCATAAATACATGTTTTGTACTCATAAATACCTCCTCACTAAAGAAGACGTTGAAATTTCTAAACAAAAACGAGCGACGCAGAGCAAAACAACACGAAGCGCGGCACGAATGTCTACTCTCTTGGCAAAGCTGTGCGACAAAGACAGGTAAAGCAGCCCTATAAATGACAGGACAGTCGCGGCCATCGATATGCTCCGGCACGGAAAGATGCAGCTGTGGCGTGAAGAAGCGCAGCTTTCAAAGCGCTTCAGCGATGCTCTTGCACCGATCGGTGCAGACAAAGGCGGCACAACTTATGGCTTCATGTGAGAGGGAAGGGAAGAAGCCGAAGCCGAAGTCGAGGGAGGGAGAATTGAAGGGAAGAAGGGAAAAGACAGAAAACGAGAACGAAAGAAGAAAAAACAGAGAGAGGCAGAAAGAGATATACAGATAAAAGACACAGAGTAAAGGAGTTAAGCAGAGATAGAAAAAGAGAAGGACACAAAGAGAAACGTTTGAGCGAGAAGAACAAGACAGAGACAGACACACAACTAGGGGGAAAGCGGAAAGAGACTCACGGCAGCGTACCCGTGCCTAGCTCGACGCACCCACGGCGGGGCGTGGGCGGCGTCCGTCGAGTACCGCCGGCTCCGTCGGCTGGCGTCGAGCCCGACGATGCTGGATCGTCGCCAGCGACGCTGTGTGCCGGCCGCGGCCGTGCCCCGGATGTGGGGCTGTCTGCCTGCCCACCGCCGAGCGCCACAATACCCGGGGCCGAGTCTAAATTGCGTCTTATAAGCACACTGACACGGACATTACTGGGTGAACCAGAGAAAATAAATAGTACTCCTGGTGCCAGGGGCCGGACCAGAGCTGAGCTGAGCTGTTCGGACAGTAGTGGCTGATTCCCTCAGGAGTGACTCATGTGTTTAGCGAGTTGTATCAACAGAGGTAAGCGTAGAGGAAAAACAGCTCGGAGCGTGACGTCGTAACATGGCGCTCTGTCACTCAGCGTGTCACAGCTCGTGCAGTTTACGACCTCACTGCTCGTGCAGTTTACGACCTCACTCCTCGTGCGGTGTTGCACTTGTGCAGTTTAGATACCTTTTTCGTGCAGTGCAGACCTTCACTTTTCGTGGAGTGTATAGTGCGTTGGATACCACCGCCAAAGCATGGAAAATATTCGTAAAGCGGCCACCTAGGGCGAAAACAGAGATCCATCAAACCCCACCGTTCCTTCTGTCGTGTCTACTGCAGTCGTTAGGTTGGAAGCAACACTGGCTCTGCCCACACGGCCAATACACAACCGGTTTCTGGCCGGTGACAGAAGACATCCACGAGACTTCCGTACAAACACACAAAACAGCATCAGATGGAGGACCATATTATGGCTCTCGCAGATGCGTATGTCACAACACAGAGGCTTCAAGCTTTGATAGCACAGTAAAAAGTGCAGAATACTGGAGAATGCATATTTCATAATGCTAGCAGAACATCATACCTATATATAATACGTCCCTTAAAAAAGTGCATCGTCACGCATAAAGTCTGGACTAATATTATACAAGTACTGCCAAGAAAAGCCACGCTAGTCGCTAGCTATCTAGACTTCCATCTCCCATGGCTCTGGACTGACCTCACGTGCCACTCCACCCGCCCACCCACTAGCGTCGCCCCCACGATTACTGATCGTCGAAACCACGCCCCCAGGTTTACTGATAGGTGCTGGTCGGGAAGTGAAAGTACTGGAGCGATGCGAGTGGATGCCCTGGATGGACGGAGAAGGTTCGGTGGAGACCGGTGGGGTCCAAAATGGGAAGAGACATGATACATGATGAAAGTTGACGACCTGAGGCGCTTCTGAGGATAGGAGCGATAGGAGATTATGTAACAGTAGGAAAAGGTCTGCTTATTATAACAGCCTTGTGGAGCTCGGAAAAGATTTTACGATTAGAAAAGGTTCTACGGAAAGGGACACTCAAAAACTCGCATCCGCTGCATAGGCGGCGGAACGGGGAGGGCACCGGGGCACCGTGTCCCCCTTTGATTTTGGCATTTTAACATTAGCCCTATGGGCGATGGAAAGAATGGGACCAAAAGTCGGCAGTGCCCCCCCCCCCCCCTAATTGCAGGTGTTCCACCGCTATTGATCCGCTGACGAGCAGAGGGTTCTTACACTACCAAAGAGGGTCAAATGACTCTTCAATAAGTTTCGCTGGCGTCTGTAACTGCCACAAAAGGTTAACTATAGGACCAGTTGGCGTCTGATCTCATTCCAGACCCAGCCCATGCCATAGCAAGCTCTCTATTGCGACCAAATCCGCAAGTCATCATCAGCAGGATTTCGAGCTACTAATTTGAGCCATGAACACGCCTCACGGGCTGACAGAAGCACATCGGTCCCAATATCGGATATTTCGGGCCACTTCACTACGCGAACAGCGCGAACCGAGGATAAGATAGGAGGGTAGATAGTACCCGCCGGGCGTTCCGAGCGTTGACTATGCTTTATCACGTGCCAAACCGCTCTCACTAAGTCCCGCCGGCCATCTGTGTTAGTGGTAAATCCTGGTCGAGCTCAAAGATGGGCGGGATTAGAATTAACCGAGATCGAAGATCCGTAGAATGAGAATTAACCGAGATCGATGGTAGGTGGTTCGTCTGAGCAGGAGTTTGATTATTCGAGGAAGGAGTGGCTTTTTTTACTATTGATTTGGTGTGGGATCTAACTTGGCGTAGCCAGCGCATGGGCGAAGATTAAAAAGCTGTCAGGAATATGACGATTATAAAATATATTTAGGGTTCGCTAGTTACTGCCAATCCAAACTCGCAAAAATTTTGATTTAAAATACACAATTTGAATCGCGCGATGGCTTCATTGGAGCATTCAACACAGCAAAGCATTCACTTCATTTATGATAGCAGACAATACAAGTCAGGCAGATCATCCCCAACCCTTTTACAATCACTACCGGAAGTCCTATATCAGCTCACACCCACCACACTAAAGCAACAACCCAGTCCTCACACCACCACCTCCCACTATCCATCCCCCATTTCGCCACCATCCGACATCAGCCCATTCCATCCCCCATTCCGGGTCCACGGGGCCACATACAGCACCCCGAGCCAGACGGCGCGGGCAGCCAACTCCTGTCACGACCTCAGCGACCTCGTATTGCCTCGGGGGGTTCGGGTCGCGCAGCCAACGAATGCGGACCAAGACGGGGGTTAACTGCTGATTAAGCCATGCGTCTTCATTCACTGGTTACTGTGGAGATTGGGGACCGGTTCCGTGTTTGGTGGAGGGACCGAAATGCCTGGGTTCGCTCCTTGGTTTGCGAAGCATGAGATGGCGCAGTCGCTGAGAAAAAGCAAGACTGAGGCCACTCCTGAGCTCATTGCTGAGAATGAATGACTGTGTAAAACAAAAATGTCCTTCACATCCCCCATAAAAGTGGTTTTATACGCATCAGTATCCAAAAATGCTTATTGGTGATTCTGATATAAATGTAACGAGCACCAGACGTAATATTGTTCAATCAATTCATTGATCGAATCAGACCAACGCATCCATTGATGCATCAGCCTGCAAACAAGCCTAAGACACATATGTGGGATTTAAGTTGCGTATATCCTCTTTTTGACATTAACTAGCTAGACAAAAAAAATCATTTCCATTCATATATCCTGTTACCAAAGTGTCGTGCGCAGACAGACAGATAGACAAATCAGCCTCAACTACAGCGGCGATGCAGCAGCGACACTGGCAGCAGTCCACGGCCACCTTGGCCGCCTGTTTGCCCAGGTTGCCGGGTTCACTCATGCTGCTATCGACTTGTGGACGGCTCCGGGGGCGCCCCGAATGTTCACTGCATGGTTATGGAAGGGGCCCGCAGGGGTGCGTTCTGGGACCTGTGTGAAAGTTACGCCAGGCAGGGGTGAAGGAAATGGGTAAAAGATATGAGAATGAAATGCAACGCGTGTCAATATATCAGTGTTAAGTATTCCAGCATCTGAAAAAGGCAATCAATGATCCAGCCAAACTCCTTTCAGTCGTCATTAATTAATATAAAGCATCTACAATCTACATTCTACAGCAATTACCAATGCAATCGAGAGTAGCGCAAAATCTTCAATGTCGCGCATCCGTAAGTCGAGGCATCATAACAACCCTCAAAGCTAAGCCTACGGAAGGCGCGATGAACGCAATGGTTTGGTTCCTCGAAGCCAAAAAAGGACAAAAAAAAACTAAGATGCTGCAAAAAAATGTGTCATACACCACCAGACAACCAACGAAAAACCTACCAATCTCATTGCATGTCAAAATATAGTGATTATTTCTTTCAATGACTGGGCAGAATCACGTCTCCGCAGGGTGACCCAGATCAGCATTTGTCACACGCCGACTCCAGTGACCGGTACGACCCCGTGCTGTCGCGAACGACCAGCCGGCACGCCCCGGGGCCGTACAGGTCAAAGGTCAGAGCACCGCAGTCTCAGCCCAGTCACACCGGAGTGCAGTGCGAATAGAGACAAAGGTAGTGACTTTGGCTGGGTTGTACGGGCGAACGCACAAGAGCCTCGTGGGTAGACCCTATGACAAAATTACTGTTTTTGTTTTGCAATTAGGCCTGACAAAGAGCCCTGATGAAATGAATGCATCTGAGTAAAACATGCCTATAAACTTTTCGATGTCAGCCTCACTTTGAAATACAACGCAAAAAAAAAAAAACAAAGAATGAAGATCTCTAAACGTCAGCATCCATCAATTTCCCGCCAGAGCTACTTTTCCCACATTCTAACACATCAAAGAAATCCTGAAACACTTGAGGATGTTTACAATTAGTTGTTCGCAGGCGACACATTGCATCTGGCAGTTATGTTCGTTCTCGCGGATAGTTTATAGGTGTTTGTCTTGTGTTGCGCGAGCGAAAACAAGCACATCAAGTTCTTCAAACCATCGTGACCTTCACCCTCAACAAATGCTCAAACGTTTCTTGAAAATGGCCGAGACCAACGCGTTCAGGTCCATGTAACACACAGGCATAATATGAGGATGGAGGGAGGGAAGGATTCATGGAAGGATGGAGAGGAAGAAAGTTAGAAAGGATGAAAACTGAGTGAGAGATGAAGTAAATAAAGTGACATGGGAAATGGAATAGTTAAACAAAAAGTCAGAAAGACAGAAGATAGGAAAAAGTGATCAAAGAAAAATGGAAAGAAAAAAGGGCAATGAAATTGAAAGGAAATATTAACAAGAAAGGTATTTGGAGAGAGAGAGAGAGAGAGAGAGAGAGAGAGAGAGAGAGAGAGAGAGAGAGAGAGAGAGAGAGAGAGAGAGAGAGAGAGAGAGAGAGAGACAGAGAGAGAGAGAGAGAGAGAGAGAGAGAGAGAGAGAGAGAGAGAGAGAGAGAGAGAGAGAGAGAGAGAGAGAGAGAGAGAGAGAGAGAGAGAGAGAGAGAGAGAGAGAGAGAGAGAGAGAGAGAGAAAGACAGAGACGAGGAGACCGTGCGATTTGGTTCGCTGCGATTCGTGTTCTGCAATTCGTTCCGGCACCGCCCGTCGTAATGCAGCAGAACTAACGTGGCACCCAGGCGGCAGCCCTGCGGCACCCTGCCCAATTCGCGGCGGCGCTCAGGCGGCAACCCTGGGGTACGCCGCACAATTCGCGTCGCTCCACCGACACGGTGAGGTCGGTGGGATGCTGTTGAGGATCAGAAGATGGAACAGACCGTGAAGGGGACGATGCGAGTCCAAACACAACAGCCGGCTAAAGCACGATCCTCGAGATGTGGGAAATTGACAAACCTATGACTGGATCGATGGAATGACAGAGTCGAATCGGCTGTCAAACTCATCCAGCATCAAAAATGCTGGACGAGGCAAATGAGGTGAGGTTTTAGTGATGGCAACAGTGGTAAACTGACAGCTAGTTATGTAGGGGAGAGTGGGGCAAAGCGGCCACCCGGGGCAAAGCGGCCACCCATCTTTTTAGCCCTTCATAGCTGGCGTCAGTTCCAATTTATGGTTTCCAATTATGCTTCTTTTCGCGGTCGTTCGAATGAGCCAGACCGGGGTTTCAGGCCCATCACCATTGTTCTGTGAAACACGGAAAAGCATTTCTTGCCAGGTTACCAACTATGTTAACAATTTTTAAATGTTATGTTATTCCATAACCATTTGGAATTTTTATAAGCGTTCTTGTCCATGCATTGCATGGTTATCGTACATGTATTCTACCAATTTTAATGTTTTTTACCCCACTAATAGCTAAGCTAGAATATTTTTGTTTCGGACGGTATGCGCGGGGCAAAGTGGCCGGGGCAAAGTGGCCACCCCCCAATTGGCTATAAGTTGCTTCCATCTGGATAAAAACATTATTTATATTCAAATGTTTCGTCATGCACTCATCTTGGCCACTTTTCATTTGCATGAGATACCAAATACTGCAATTAAATGTTTATTTTCATGAAAATCCTTTCTTTGTTTATCTACAGGTGGAAGATGATAAAGTAAACATCCATCCTCGCTTAACTTTGTCATCATCAAATACCCTAATCGTACACGAGGCAACTATTTTGTTTCTCATATCGGGACTTGAGAAGACGCCGGTGGCCGCTTTGCCCCAGGGTATGGGGCAAAGTGGCCAATATGAATAGGTTTAAAGTTTTGTTAATATCTTTCATATGTGAACGCCTTTGGAAATAAAACGCAGTTGAAATAAAAGGCAACTTAATAGGGATCACATTGGTGTAGAAAGAATCTTTCCAAGTTTAAAAATCAAGCGTTGGCATCGTGAGAAGCGTTAGGGTGGCCGCTTTGCCCCACTCTCCCCTAAAATTAAATGTTAGCCTCAACAAAACTGGTCACACCTTTGTAATTAGTAGCCTAAAACTTCCCTTCCGGAAAAGGCGGACGGAACCAAACAGGGACGAGTCACGTCATTCGCCAAATTATGGAAAATATTCGTAAAGCGACCACCTAAGACGAAAACAGAGATCCATCATACACCATATCTGATGTGGCAAGAACGTCCGACTAATGGAATGCAGAAGAAACCCACACATCTTCCAAATAATCGCTGATGAGCTACGACATCCATCATAGCATAATCGCCCAACCAATGTGTTGGGTGATCGCTCCTGGGGTGGCATCTCGAGGAAACGCATGACGGGCCGTAACTAAGGAGGCTCGGCTTCTTCGTTTGCGAAGAGCGGCAATTTATTCACTTCAACAGATTTTCTGTTGGAGCTTTAGGCGATGAATGCCGGAGATTTGGGAGAGGAACACACAGAGAGGGAGGGGAGAGTAAAGGGGGATCGTCACCCCCGTGACCAGATAACACCACTCCAGCGCGCGCGCAGCGCAATCTAGCCCATCGTAAACGGCCTGTTTGCCAACGCATTGCCCGTCGATGACACCGACGATCGTCGCACTTCGTCGACAACGACGAACGCATCGTCATCTGCGTCGCGGAGGAGCCCTGATCATCAACGAACAAGATGAGAGTGCAAATATTTTTCGAGCGTTGAAAACCGGCGCGACGATGGGAGGCACTTGACGTATGCTATTCGTTGAGACTGGAAGTACCCAGACGATGATTGCCAACGAATAACACAACTTCGTCGGACAAAAGAAACGAGGGAATTCGCAGGCTCGGTGAACAAGAAACGCAGCTACAATCTCCTACTCAATCGCCGTGGTGGCAAGGCCCGCAGAATTCTAATATATCTGAGCAGCGAGAACAAGAAATTCTTCGTGGCAAAACTCCAGGACGGAAATCCAACACTGAAATCCCAGCGATTCTCGCGCAGGGTAAGGCGGCTGACTGCTAAAAGCCTTAAAAAGGGGGTGCTAACACGGGGATCATTTTTCATAAAAGTGGGGATTTGGTTCCGCTGTCAACAAATGCGAGGCACACGGACTATCCTGATGCTCAAAGATGTGGCATCATCGATTTTGCAAGGATGAAGGGTGAGGGGACGGATGGCGATAGTAAGTGGAGAGGGGCAGAGCGATCTTTAGCGAGAGCAGGGGGCGGGACGGACGTCTGCTGGTCTCTTTTCGCACCCGCAGGCCAGCTTCGAGTAACGGCTACGCCCAGGAGGGAGAGATCCACCCGCCGGGAGGGCGGGCTTTTTGCGAGCGACACAGTTAAGTGCGGTCGGCGTGTGAACGTAGATGAACTGCAAAATGTAGTAAACGTAGACAACAAATGTCCGCAATTGGACAGCGAGTAGGGATGGACGAAGCTGTGATCGAAGAGGTGCACGAGATCATACACGATTTGCGAGCGACACGGTTTAGTGCGCTCGGCGTGTGAGCGTAGATGAACTGGAAATGTAAAAAGTAGACAACTGCCGGCAATTGGACAGCGAGTAGAGATGGACGAAGCTGTGATCGAAGATGTGCACGAGATCACGCACGATTCATGCACAAATGCACAGCATCGACAAATGATTTTTTCATCGGAAATTCACTGCCCCCATGCTATGCGGCGCTTCCACTTCACATTTCTCTTTTACTTTCAGCCAACCGAGCTTTGCGTATTGAGCGTATTGAGTATGTGTTTATAAAGGAAAGACGATTTTGTCACCGCGCCAATATTTCATTCTCAAGCACGCCAGAGAGCATCTCATGAAAAGCGAACAGTTTTATGGCTGACGGCCATCGTGCGTGAATAGCATTGACATTTGGTCCGTATGAAGCGCCTCATCGTCAAAACGGCGGATGCCACCCACGTCCCACACTAGCCAGCCCTCAGGCCGTCCGCCCACGCTGGGCATTTCGATAAAGGTCACTGGCAGGTCACGTGAAGGTCAAATGAAGGTCGCGGATAAGACTGAGAGTGACACTAGGGTCGGCAGCTTCAGAAGAAAGATAGGTCGGCGGTCAGCGACTCTGAAGAAAAACAGCCATGGCTGAGCTGAGCTTTTCGAATTACCATGACTCAGCAGAAAATAGAACATTTGCTGTCAATTGCAATCAAACGCATTGCGTCGCAATTTAGGTAGTCAGAACATGCGAGATTTCATGAGGTTATTAAGAGTAAGAGAAACACAAAAAAGTGTCACTGAAAGGTTATTTCATAAAGACTATCTAGGGAATGTCTCAATCGCGTACGATTCATGCTATAACGACAAAAAAAATCATACCAGCCCATGTATATTCTTTCATGTTGCTACGCATCAAAATCGATAAATGTATCATTCACCTTCACAAAAAGTACTGATACGCTTCAGCGAACCTATCCCACCACACACCACCGTCTCCCTTCTCCGTACCCTATTCAAATCGTCCCAAATACCACCACACTCCCCACCACAGGTGTGTCAACATTTGAGAAAACACCACACCACCTGAACCGAACCCTCGGTCGACGCGCCCGGCGCCCCCGTAGTATGATTGATGGGAGACAGTATTGCTAACTGTACCGTCAGGTGTGCCCGATAGGAACACGGCACCTGGCAGCGGTATGGTGCGGAAGAACATGCTACTGACAGCAAGAGTAAGGAGTAGATTGAGCGGGCAGAGCGACAGAGAAGTGAGAACGAGCTTTGCAACGGAGAGTGAGAATTGGCGCGAAAGAGAGGAGATATGTAGCGCGGGGAGGCCGGTGGAAAATTGAACGATGGGACAGGGAAGGGAAGAGAAGGAATTCTGAGGAACTGCAGAGAGCAGAATGATTTGAGGGACAACGAGCAGGGGAAGGCAGAGTTAGTGGGTCAGGGACAAAACAGGGAGGGAGAAAGATAGAAAAGCTGTACTAGGAGTGAGGGCTTAAATACAAGAACTTCTTTGCTGTTTATTTGTTGGAGTTTTCCGGGGCATGAACAGCGGGGCCACTTATGCAGAATGCGTAATAGCTTCGAAGGTAGGAAAGGATTGGCTAGCTGAGCCTACGAGCGAGGATGGACAGAGCAAGCAGGCCGCAGGGCTTTCTGTTCAAGTCGAGCAGAATTTCATGTTTAGCGCGAGGCGAGCTTTCAATACAGGACGAGCTTCGAGACAGTTGAGCAGGACGAGGTTGGCGGGGGGGACGGGGGCTACAGAGCAGCCCGGGGGCGGGGGGAGGGGTTTGGCAGCGGTCCACAAGACTCTCGCGGCAGACGGGTCTGCCAGGTGGTCGACTCGACGCCAATCCGACAACAATACTAGGCACCGTTCCAGCGGCCACATACCACCACCGCCGCCACCGCCGCCGCCACCACCGCAGCGGACAAGCGCAGCCAATAGTAATACCCAGTCTGGTGATTCCTGAACCCACTTGACCGTCCCGACCAGCTGATATAAACTGCACGGAGCTTATTTGACGCTCAACGCTTCCCGAAGATGTTCTTACAGGTGTTTAAAGAAATAGGACATGAGCAATTACCGGATATAAAACCGAGGCGAGTGTATATAGAACATGACCACCTGTTCGTAAGGACAAGCTGTGAGACCGCAGGCTTACGTCACGGTGGCACAGCTGTGTGAAACGATCGCTCCCGCGTCACAGAACGAAGTGTTGTCTTTCGAAGGTGTGTGGCATGTTTTTGTCAGCAATTCTGGTAGAAAATCCACTAGACGCACCCAAAATGGTGTGAGAATAGGGTGCCAAATAATAAATGAATAAATGGAGTTTACCGATGTCAGGTTGGACGGGGTCATAAAAATATATTGTAATTTGTAACACTATCTAAATAAAAATAGTGCGGTGTCTATTCTAAGCGTTCCAAACATGTTGACATTCAGCCTTCAACATTCATTAATCGCACGATTACTACAAAAGTAAATATAATTAAATCACCCCAACTTCCCAGCTTGTAGTGAGTGCTCAAGCATCGTTCGCTGCTACTGACGAAGACGTTTACACCTGCGTTAACATATGTCAACAGCCTGGAGAGTACAGCAAGGAGGCTTATTACGGAGTCAAATGATCCAAAAGGTCACCGGGATCACCAGGCAGTGGCACCCGAGGACGGGCAAGCAGAAAGTTTTTAGATGAATTATGTAAGCTACCAGGAATCTCAGTGGAAGGAATGTGGGGAAGAACTTCGTTCCCGTAAAGCTGCCAACATTGGTTAATATTCAAATTGCTCGTCGAAAAGTTAATCATTCTGTGACGAAAGCAAAATAAAAATAAGTTGTCTTCACATCCAAACTTTCTCTCATCCAAACCACAAAAGCATCCTAAATACCGAGACAAGGGAAACACCAACAGTGGGGCAGGCCAGGTGAGACAACAGGAGGAGGGGTGGAAAGGTCAGAGGTCAAAGGTCACAGCACAGTGCCCACCTTGCTGACCTACGGCGCAGTACCTGTGGCCTTCTGGCAGTACCGGGGCGGCGGCGTGCCTCTCGAGAGGTCAGTCAGAACCGTCAGGAAGGCAGTGCGCGGTTGGTCAGAAACGGGACAGAAATAGCTGGCCGCCTAGTAAATGCGATGAATGAGAGCCAGGCTGGCGGGTGCGCTGAGCCATGGGACGACAGGACAGGTGTGGAAAAACGACCCAGCGGTCACCTGTGGAAACAGGAGAGAGGGAGAGAGAGGAGGGGAGAGGAGGGTAAGAGCTGGAATGTTGTGGTGAGGAAGAAGAGGGAAGAGAAGAGGAGAAGAGATGATATAGGAGATGGGAGAAGAGGGAGGAAGAGAGTCGTGGGAAAGGGAGTGACAGGAAAGAGGGTATAAACTATAATAAAGATGAAGGTGGAAAAGAAAGAAGAAAAGGGACCAGAGAATAGATGAAAACATGGAAAAGGGGAAGATGGAGATTATGGAGAATGGTGAATGAAGGGAGGACAGGAATGAGCACAAGAAAGAAGCAGAAAGAAACAGAAATGAGGGTAGATAAGGGGAGGAAAGAAAGAATAGGTATGTGGCAGAAGGAAACCCATCAAAATGTTTAAAAATTATTAACCCGCGCCCCACTGGGGGGGGGCTATTTATAGCCCCCCCTCCCGTTTTTCTGCAATAACTTCCAAACCGCTTGACGAATCGACGCCAAACTTTCAGTACCTTCGGCTGCATCAATTTGACACCTTGTGTCAAAATTTGAACTTCGTAGCTACCATAGGTCGGCCGGAAATGACGTCAGAGTGACGTCATGTTCGTCCGATTTCGACGCAAAACATTGAACCACGGCAATCGCTCCCAAGAGCTCAGTTTTTAAGCTAGATCCAATTTCTTTGCATGAAAGAACTCAAAATTGACCGCGCTATCAAACTGCTATCTCGGATTTTCAAAATTTTGAAAATTCCGAAAATTTTATATAATAATATTCAAAATTTATATTTGTATATTTTTTTCAAAAAGTTTTTGACTTTTCGAAAAAACCGGAATATATGTGACAGAACACATTATTATGACTAACTCTAGCAAGTTTTAGCTAAATATCTTCAAAAATGGCCAAGTTATACGCATTATTGCAAAAAATTTACAATTATCAATTTTTCAAATCAATTTTTCAGTACGTATTTGGCATCGTACACCAATATAAATGGCACCATCGTGTTCCTGAGCTCAAACTGCATCCAATAGACACCTTTTTTGTTGAAAAATTTCAACTTCAAAATTTGACCTTTTTTGACCTGAAAGTGACCTGACCTAAGCTAATTTCGACTCAAAATGACCTTGAATGACACAAACGACATCAAATTCGAAATCTATGGCCTAAATGGACCATAAAACATGTGTCACGTGACCGACGCATGATATAATATTTTCGTGACCTGTGATGACCTGACCCTGACCTGAAAATCAAAGTACAAGTTTGGTACCCTCAAGGTATCTAGAGCATCTGTTCACGAGTGTGGAAACCAAAAATGAGCCTGATCTGACTTGTAAGACGGCGGCCAGAGCCCAAAATGTGAACAAGCCAAAGTGCTAATAATTTTTACTTTGACCTGACCTGTGACGTCATCGGTGACCTCGAGGTCAATGAAATTAGGTTTCGCTCGACAGTTTTTCCGGGGCTATCAGACGCCGTTTGAATTTTGACGATCGGCCCAGTAGTTTCGGAGTTAGGAGGGGGGGCTATGAATAGCCCCCCCCCCCCCCCCCCCCAGTAGGGCGTGTTATACACAGACCCCAGTGGGGCGCGGGTTAATATGAAGGCATTGATATTCTACCTATCAATGAAAGCATCTTTTTCATTATTTGTTTTGTATTTTGTACCTCATCATTTGTATCAGAAACACAAGTTAAAGGAAGGGTGCCACCTTCCGAATTTTTTGTTCTATGAATCTATTTTACTTATTTGAATTTTTAGACGTGGTTAGCGCGTCCAAAATATACAAAAAAACCGAAACATTGCATTTAATACATTGGCCAAAAAAAAAGATCGTTGTTTATATCACCACTACAACTCAAGGTCGTTTGATGTGGCAGCTAGGACGGCTGGCATATCCTGTTGTCATGGCAACATATCATTCTGCCATTTGCATTGATGGCGCAACTGAGACAAAAAGATGAACAAATAAAAAGGAAGAAGATAACATGATTTGAACTAAGTTGTAGGTAACCAAGTAGGTAACTGTTGGCCATATTTGCCAACAGTTAAAGAACATCAAATAAGTCGAGTAAAGGTTTTTCCTTTACAATGCTTAAGAGATCTATGGAACACTTCACCCTTCATGCAACTTACTAGAAAAACTTCCCAATTAAAATTTTAAAACTTAAGTGTATACCATAAAGAAAAAATATACCCTTTCAAAATGATAAAACATGCTTCAAAAGTATAACTTTTATGCATACCTTTGCTGATTTCATGTTTTATAAAATACCCTTAACACGACGAGGAAATAGTGCTGAAGATTTTTGCCTGCCCGAATGCTGGCAGCAAAACTCGCAAATGATAACTTCACGTGCGGATTCAATGCTGACCGTCTCGAGCATAGGTAAGTGAAGCCGGTTTTTAGGTTCATGTGAGGCTAATCTTGTAAAAACTGCGTTGTGTCCAAAAGGTGGCACCCTTCCTTTAAGTAAAACTAGTAAATTTCTACCCTACTGACATGACCTTCCTGGCATGACCTTCACACTTTATGGCTGCAAATGAACCTAATAAGGAGCCTGATAGGCTGAAAAGCACGACTTTACATAAATGTTGACAGAAGTCACAGTACTGTGTTTTGTGAGTGGAAATGAACTGAAGCAGGCTATGCAGAATGATTGATTACAGGTTGTGCATGATCAACACAGGCTTATAAGTTACAACCACACAATCAAAATGGCAAGCATAACAATGGTTTCAATTAAACTAGAACATGATGTCCATCCATGTTGCCTAGTGGCTTATCATTTAGACAACCTGTTTTGCTTCTAAAACAAAAGCATGCTTTAAGTCAGGCCCTCTCATTGAAGTATGGGCAGTTTTGAGATGCAAGAAATTGATAAAAACTACTTCCAATCAGCATCTAGGATTCCTAGATACTGGTTGGAAGTAGTTGTCAATTTCTTGCATAGGAAAGTAAGTAACTACTTTCAATTCAATACGTGTAAGGTAGATAAGCGATATGAACTCACAGAAACTCATACCGTTCTTGCTAAGATTGCATGATAGGTAGATAGGTATCTTACGGCAACTTTCAGCAGTATCAGATCATAAAAATGCTGAAACCACTTCATGAATATATCTATCTCTCTGAGGCACCAAATACTGTTTGCCATTCAAATTGAAATATATTATTTAGGGATTATGACTTGGACTGATCAGGGCTTCCCTGTGCAGGCCAGTTGGAGGCCTCACAAATCCAACTAAAAATCCATCCCAGATTCATAAAATATAGGACTCATGCTCTCAAAGCAGATGTTATTGTCAGGAATAGTGGCATCACTGCTCTCAGGAAAAACACGAATTAATGTGCAGCTTCCCGCAGTTGTGAAATCATGGACCAAAAATTGTAGCATAGAAGCGTAGGCGTATCACATCAATGTCCAGCAATATCAATAAACCAGTCTCTGAAGACCTTTGTTTATCCCCGCCCCTCCCCTAGTCTGAGTCCGTAGGTAAACCGCCCCACGGCCAATCGAGAACGCCCATGAACACTGACACGGCCCAAAAATGGACTTACTTTTGACGATCCGCTCAGCAGTCGGCAATCTCTGACTATTGGACGTCATATCCACACTTGATCCACACACTCACGAGCTCCCTGGGACCACCATTAATTCGCAATGTATTCGGGCACACAGTCACTCCGTATCAAAAGAATATCCCTCGCGAAGATGGCGTACACAGGTGAATAACGATCGACTCGGCACTTTGCAACTTTTGCGCAGGGTTTGACGCAGCTAGGTGGCGCCAGCGCAGCCTTTTCCCCAAACAGCTGGCGCCGGCTATGGCTTTGGTCCTAGTGATGGGAAATGCGCCCAGTACTTATTCAATGAGTATCTACTGGGTGTCAGTGGCGCAGCCAGGGGGTCGGCACAGGGGGTGCAGAACCGAATGGCCAGTTTTAGGGCCTTAGCCCAGTCAGAGTTCTAAGGGTTGAGTTGGCTTCTGAAAGACCACACCGCCCACAAGGACAAGGCTGTTCAGGGCCGCACAAACTAACTGGAGAACTGCCGAATTGCCGAGCACGTCTAGGGGTTTCGCGATGACTTTTGCGGCCAAAAAGCCAGTCTCCGTAGGCACTGAGCGACGCCTGATGGCCCACGAGAATCGTACCTTCCCCCAGGGGTGGAGAATCAATTAGGGGTTTTGGGGGTGCTCGAGCACCCCCTGAAATTCAAAAGTCGCCTTATAATAGTGCTCCAGGGGTGCTTAAAATACGTCTGAGACACAAACTGCTTTGCGTACGTCGCGAGAAGAGTGATGCTGCGGGGAAAACGCATCTATATGTGCTTTTCTACGCAAGAATTCAACGCTTCCATTCGCCAGGTGCTAGAAAAGCACCCCCTGGGATTATGACAATTCTCCGCTCCTGCCTTCCCCAGCTTTTTTCGAAGGCCCATGCAGCTCTCTGAGCCCTGGGGCCACTTTGTAGGCCTCTGAGGGCCCACGCAGCCAGCTCAAGGGGCCCCACGTCTAAAGGCTATAAGGACCCACACCGTTCTGAGGGTCACAAGCCGGTCGCTAATCGGCCACACGAGATTTTGAGGGTCCTGTACGTGGCTTCGGAGGCTTCACATTCATTTCTGAGGGTATAACACCAATCACCATTGTTGGAAGCTGGAGCCTGGAGGCTGCTTGACCTACGAAAATTCCCATTCTCCAATGGCCCCTCGTAACCGGCGTAATCGCACTGGTTTTTATCGCCCAGCCCAGTGCATCGGGTAAACGGTCACCACGGCACTCTGATCGCGCTGAAAACTACGTGCAAATATTTTTCCCCGAAAAATATGAAACATAATACATATCGTATCTCACCAACCGCTATAGCCATGAAATTCATGCATCACGTCAGGCATTAGTTCGGAGTTCGGACTTCAGTCAAGCTATTTTCTCCATGCCTTACGAACTTCTACCCATTACATAAACTTGACGTAAACTCCCACTCTACTAGCAGCGGTATTTGTTGATGTTGAGCCACCACTATTGCTAATGCCCAAAGCCACTGCCGGCAGTCGAAAGCTCAGAAGCAGAACCCGTCGCAACATATAGAATATAGATTGTGTAGATTGCATATTTGCACATAAGTAGGTATGCACTTCTGACTTCATATCCAAAATATTTCCTACGAGCTCATTCATAAGGAAAATGCTCAAAGGGAGTGTTTGATTTTGCACAACAAGCATGCCACCGTCCTCGGCCGAAATAAGTTCCGAATCAGCCCAGCAGCCTCGTACTAGGTGGCAGCACCAGCACAGCCACAGATGGCAGCACATACCGGTGAAGTAACCCGGATGGCCCATAACGTACTAATGGGCTAACTGGGCAATTTGCCCCTGGGCCCTACCCCTTTCCATTCTTCATCACAGCTGAATGTTATCGTTCGACCTCACGCCACTCAGCTCATTATTGTGCGCGGTTCCAATTCAGGCGACGACGGTACCTATGGCCGACTGTATATACGACTGGGAAGGATGTCCCCCCGGGGCATTTCTGAGTTCCGACTTTTCACTGGTGATTACGCTATTGACCGATGATCTTCCGAAGGAATCAAACCAAAACTTATCATTATCTGAGGCCGGATTTCGTCTATTGCAAACACAATTCACGGGACTTTTGACGGGAATGGTTCAGTTTTGTAAATAATCGGCAGTAATTTAAGGAGCACAAAATATTATTGGTTATTTCAAGATACCTAGTGCGATATACATGATCCAGTAGATAAGCAAAAAAAAAACTAAAATACTTCTCCTGTTCCCATCATTCAACTTCACTTCACCACCAAACGATGCCATCAGAAAGCGCACGAAACGAAAACGAACGAAGACATGAACGAACAAATTATATCCGTATTCCGTTTCACGGAAATTGTATTGCTAGATCGCTTCACAGCAAGTCAATTGAGAATATCCATTGAAAAAAGTTTGATCAGTAATGTATACAAGGCACCGTCATTGTATATATCACGTATATAACGCACCATCACCGTCACAATACTTCCATGATATTCACAGCATAACTTCCTGTGTTCTGATGGCAATGTACCAAATACCAATGCCATGGTAGGAAAATAGCAACAATTTAAAATCAACACAAATATAATTCATGGGATTAAAGCTTCTAGCTACCTTAACTTGGCAAGATTGCTTTTGAAATACCTGGCCCGTAATGCAAGGCATACATGGAATATTTCCTGCCGATCAACCTGCAGCTATGTTCATTCTAAAAATAGGGCTGCATCATGGACAGTTTAGTACCAATGCACCAGTGGTACGCATTCCCCAACTGCACCCCACGAACAGCGCCCTAGTCCACCTCGGGGAAGGTTTCCGCCACCCCGTCGGCCGTCAGAATCTCAATCCAATAACCATCCGGGTCCTTGATAAACGCTATCCCCTTCACCAGACCCGTCCCAGGCTTTACAACAAACTCCACTCCCAGTCGCTCGAACCGCTCGCAGGCGGCTTTCAGATCAGTCACGTGCAATGCAATGTGGCCGTACCCGTTAGAAGCAGGATCGTTACCACTGCAATAGCCGGTAAACTTCGGATCGCTTTCCGTTCCCCATTTGTGAGCGAGCTCGACCACTGCGCGGCGACCGAAACACCAGCGCGTGCGCTCCTTGGGGTCGGAGGGAATGTCGGCGGCGTCTTCGAAGCCGAGAAGATAGAGCGAGACCTTGGCCTCCTGAAGGTGAAGTCGCTTCAGCAGCCGCATGCCCAGGACTCGCGTGTAAAAGTCCAGAGACACCTGCAGGGAGAGTGCCCACCGGTGATTTGGTAGAGGTAGTGTTCTGATCAAACGAATAACGATGTCCTTATTGTCACCAACATACGTTGGCGTTGACCTTAATGATTTCACCAAAAACACTTAGCTCAACTCGTAAGAAAGAAAGAAAAGAACATCGAAGATACCTAAACAGAATATTTGCCATTAGATATTTCTGTACATACTCAGATCGCAGTTATCATTGGAGCATGACCTCTTACAGCACAGCCAATGGAGGCACTAACCTCCTGGCTCTAGCCATTTTTTTATACATTATGCTAACCTCCCAGCAGTCAAGCCTTCCTCGTCACCATCAGTATCATCTGACAATGTGACCAAGAGAGCCAACTGTTCCGACATCGCACCAGCCTCCATGTCACTTCCACCTCTCTGGGAGACATCTCATCTCACTTCCACATCTTGCCCGTCTCACAGTCATGCTCAACACTAACTGGGAATAACATAATCAGGACACTGAGCATCAATGTTTACCAAAAACAAGGAGACAAGTGCCAGATAGATAGCATTTAATGAGGCATGAAAGGCTGCCAGATGACAAGTTTCAGCCTAAGGATGTGGAAACTCACTTGATAAGGAAGCCTCTCCCTTACTTGGTACTTAGCTACCACCCTGTTGGCTGTTTCAAATGAAATCACTGCACCGGCCTGTCCCGTTCTTTCACAAACATAACCTACCTACTAAGATTACATGGGCCTCACAGGCCAGAACAGCAGCAGCCTGTACCAAGCAAACCACTGCACTGTTCTGAATAGGCTGGTCCTGACCTTTGCGTCCTTCACTCGGTACATGGTGTGCTGGAGGTGGGTACCAGCAGTGGCAGGATCAGGCTCCGAGCACGCTGCAGCTATCTCTTCATCAGTCAGAGACATGGCAAACTCCCAGGCAATCGTAGTTTGATGCACCTGTGAAAAGTAAATGACAGAATTGAGTCATACAACATCAGAATAATTATGCACAAACTGTAAAGCTGATTGGTTGGTTACCTACCTAGTTTAAGTTATGGGTAAAACTTGAGCTTCACATCCTGAATGTAGTCAGGATGTGAATTGTGAAGCTTAAGTTTTAGTGAGTATCTCCCCTAACCGAGACTGCTCTGGTGTGCTGCCTGTTGCAGAGTATTTCGTGTACCGTCTCAGTCTGGCGTCTGCTGCCATCTTTTTCACAATATCTATCAAATATCTCAAACATTCAATTGGCATTTACCAATGCATTTACCAAGGACCTACCCAGACTTACCAAAGGGATTTTGATTTACCCGATTTACCACAACACTCCTCGCCCCCGGAAAACTTTTGTTGACTTTGCAAATGTCTTTTACACGCCACGTTTGTAGAGGTCCGATGACACCATATTCAGTGGTGAAGTGAATTTGCTTCCATATGAAGTTTTGGAAAGGTTTCTTGCATTGTGATTGAATACCTTGGATCCCCAGCTTTTCCACCATTTCAGGCTTCAGCTATCAGTTTTCTGTACCTGTACATATACATACTGTGCTTTTTCACGAGTCGGAACATCTTTTTGAAAACAGCAGCCTTTAGTGCCAAATGCCACTAGTCCTCTCCGTGGCCGAATGGATAAAAGCGCCGGAATTCGACGCTTAGCCGGAAGTGAGAGCCCGGTTCAAGCCCCGGTGCGGGCGGCCACATTTAGCTCCTACGTGTAATGGCGTGCGTGTCTGTGGCGGGGGCCGCACAGAAGCCAGGTAACGTGAGTGAGCGGAGGGGACCGTGTCCAGTCGTGAGGGCACGTTAAACGTTCGGACAAAATTATGCCATACAACTGAAATTGCGCGATCGGGTGGTGGGGTCAGGGTCAGCACAACAAGCTATGCTTAGTGCGGGCTCTGATTCCTCAAATCCGCCCATTCAGCCATTCAGACTAAATTTATTTAAAAAAAACTGCCACTGGTGGATCCAGGGGGGCCTTTGGGGATGAATAGGTACTGCTATCTATTTGGGGTATCTATCTTATAAAACATTTTTCCCGCAAACGTATTGGAAATTTCTGACCCAGGTCACTCAAGGCCAGATCACGTCATAACATGCACCAGTCAAGAGTCAAACCATGGTACAAATACCTACCCAATTTAGGCTCTTAGCCGGTAGCCCTCGCCGGCACAGAGGGGGGTTGATGCAACCCCCCCCCCCCTATTCCTAAGGTTTTTCGCGAATAACTCGCGTAAAAAGCGGCCGATCGCGATGAAACTTTCAGCACCCTCGCATTGATCAATTTTTCACCTAATCTGAAAATTTCATGACCCTGACCCAAATGACCTTTGACCTGTGATCTATTTTCCGAGACCATGATTGGCCGGAATCAAGATTCGGCGTATGTCGGCTCGCATTAGCCGCGCAAGCCGTTTGCAAGCTTTTCGTGGTTTCAAACGCTCAAGCATGTGATTTGATGTTGCTCCCATGCATAGGGTGGATGTCAAGGTCACCTGAAGGTCAAGTCAGGTCATTGACCTTTTTTATAAACTTAGTTCGAACCTTTTGATAGGAAGGATTCACAAGGACAGAGCCACCTCTAAGCGAAGCTTTTTGCGGTGACCCTGCCCTCTGCCCTCCGATCACGCAATTCCGGTTCTATGGCAGAATTTAGATAAAATATACACAAAGTGCGCACAAAGCCGCGCACGGCCGGTCCCCTCGCTGACTTCGCCTGGCTACGGCCTGCCACCAACCGCAACCATACCAGTGTCAGGAGGTCCGTAAATGTCGAGCGCACGTCGCGCTTCGAACCCGGACTGTCATTACCGGGAACGCGTGCTCTCACCACGCGGAGTCCAACGCTCTGCCAACTGAGCTACGGGACCGGCAAACCGGGACTTTAGTGACCTCGGTTCACTTTTTCAAGTTTTACATGTTTCTAGGCTAGTTTTTGGAGCTGATTTCGAATTTAGCAACCATTTGAACATTTACGAAGTAGTTTTGGTGCCTTCGTAACATGTTACGAAGCTGTCAGAAGCGGTTGACACGTATTACGAATACCCGTCACGACCCCTACCGGTTGACCTGACCTGACCTGACCCGACCTGGTCTAAATGCTTAAAGGCATCATCTCTGATAAAAAATAACACGATATTCTTGATCAGCACCCCGGAAAACGGTAAAACCCCATAGCAGCCACACTTTACGACTTTCTAACAGCCAGGTCCCGATTTTCCCGATTTTCGGGTCATTGACCTGACCTGGAAGGTCACCCGATGACCTAGGACCTTAAAATTGGATATCATCGGCTTCCTCTCGTGGGGGGCAACATGCTCGTTTTTTTTCCGCGAAGCTCTAGCTCGATCAGGGGCCAAACGCGAGGGAGGGTCGTACCAACCCCCCCCCCCCTTGTGCCGTCGAAGGACGCAAAATGGCTTGTGCCGGCGAGGGTTAAAGAAGGTACTTAAGTTATCACCCTATGTAGCAAAACAGAGTAGGTAAACGATCCTCTACCTACCTGCTTCGAAAATTCCGGACTTAAGTGATCTTTAAGGCGACTTTGAGGATAAAAGCCGGCAGGACCTATACAACTTCAGGATATCTCGTGTTAATTTGCTGATCATCTTCATCATTTTCCATGGATGGCATACGACTTTAGCCATTAGGTAGGTACTTATTTGCGCGAACACGTAGTCAACGCTTCCGTAAAACTCAATCAACTAACCAACCGTAACTTAACTTTACAAACTGAATAACTATATAACTGATGGCCGATGGGCACATAACTATGTAGGTATGTAGGTACCACTACCTACCAACGGCTGACTGCTTGCTGACAAAAGTTATCAGCGATGGGAGGCAAGCAAATTTTGTGAACGGTCTAATTAAGCCGGCATTTGAAGTTCACCTAATTCATTCAGCTTTCAGTTGAGGGATGGGATTGCAAGAAATGAAAACATAAAGCGGTATTTAACTCTTCGCCTTGTAGCATATAAATCCAAGCTATAAAACCAATGAAATAAAATGTTGCACACTGCTAAGTGTTGGTTGGAATTTAAAACCATCACTCAAACAGGAAAGTGTAATGAAATGAAGCTGAATTTCATTTCATATATAAATAGATAAACATTTGAAATGGGTCGAGAAGGTTGCCTGATATGTGGAGAAGTGCATCAGCTGATAAAAGTTGCATGGTTATTGGCGTCATACCTACTCAGCACAAGAACGTTTATGACCTGCAGCATGTCTTTCCCTCCTGTGACCTGCATAGTGCATAGTTCATATGATTATGACAGCGGCAACATCATGAGCTAGCTGCCACGGGAGTCTACGGTTTCAGACGGCGCCCTTTCACAACGGCAGGCATCGCGGCACCCAGCATTTTTCGCGACATTTTTTTAGACAGGCAACCGCTCCATCGCGATGCAATTATCACCTTCCCTCGATTAGCAAATACTACTGACTGGCATTTGACCCTTTTGATTGGCATTGGCATTTTGATTGGCATTTGGCCCTTATCCGAGTCTTACATGCTTCTAGGGTAGCTTTTGCAGCTTATTTTGAATTTAGCATCCATATGAACGTTTACGAAGTATAGTTTTAGTGCCTCATTAACATGCTACGACGCTGATAGTAGGTAGTGTTTGACACCTTCTATGAATATCCGACTAAACTGCTACTGGTTGACCTGATCTGACCTGACCCGACCTAGCCTAAATGCATGAAGGCATCATCTGTGATCAAAACTTAAATGAAATTCATGATTAGTGGCCAGTTTTACCAACAGAAAAATAGCCGCCTATCGGAATTGTTTGCCTAAAGACCGCTTCACATACGAAGCATAAACGTGATGGAGACGTAAGCGGATAGGGCTGTTGTGATTGGATTCCAAACGTTTATAAATCGAAGTCTTGTTCTAATCTATCGTCCATAGTGTCTAACGTCTAACATCCATTATCAGAATCAATTCATAAATCTAATCTAATCTAATCGTGATAAAACACTTGAGTTCTGGGGTCCAACTGTCCTGTATTTCGACATTCCGGTTAACCATCAAAACATCGGTATTGGTCGCGTGAGGATGATGCGAGGGAGCTCCGCATTTCACAACATCCTCCCCCCGCGAAAGTGCGCCAGCACGCGCTTCTGTTGTTCCGGTCTCTGTGACACTGGAAGTCAGGTTGCTTCCAGGGGGTACAGTCTCTGGACTGGCCGTGCGAGCTCACCACCAGCTGTTCGCACTGTCGCAGACCGGGTCAAACCGTCCCGTCCCTGGTGCAGCTGGGTGATTTTGCCCATCTGCCAGAGTGCTGGTGATGTCTTCGTGTTATCGCCGATCAAGACCATGTCCCCCACCTTGGGCTGATCATTTGGCTCACGGCGCGGTACTCTCAGCTCCCTCACGTACTCTCGTGCCCACCTTTGCCATAGGTGCTGAAGGAACTGCCGTCGGTACCTCCATCTTGCTCCCAGAGAGCGCCCAGGTTCGCCATCCGTCTCCGGGTGGTCCGTAGCGGCACGCTCCGCAGACTCATGTGACGTATCTCGCAGGAAGTCATCAGGCGAAAGAGTCCGTACGTCGTTGATGTCCTCAGTGAGCGGTGAAAGTGGTCTCGCATTTATGACACTCTCAATGCGACATAACACTGTTTGCAGCTCGGAGAACGTCATCAGGCTCTTGTACAATGTCTTCCTCAGAGCGTCTTTTGTTGTCCGCACCATTCGTTCAAAAAATCCTCCCCACCAGGGGGCTCTTGGCACGTTAAACTTCCAGGTCACGCCTAGATGGGTCAAGCCCAAGCGGGATGCGGCTCCTCGAAAGTTTGTGGCGTTGTCGCTGAAAACTACTGTGGGTTTTCCACGACGAGCCACGAACCGCTCGAAGGCCGCCAGGAAGTCTTCTGTCGAAAGCGTTTCCACAAGCTCCAGGTGGACGGCGCGGACGGCAGTGCAGGTGAAGAGGACGAAGTAGGCCTTCACCGGTTCAGATTTCTCGCCATCTTTGAAGTACAGGGGTCCACCCAGGTCGACACCGATGCGCGAGAAGGGTGCGCCACCGCATACCCTCTCCTTGGGAAGCGGCGCCCTCTCCTGTGACAGTGGCTTCAGGCGAAACACCCGACATCTTGCACAGCCATGTATGGTCTGGCGCACTGTCTGGCGACTCCGGGGTACCCAGAACCGGGATCGGAGAGCGAACATTGTCTGCTGTATCCCTGCATGACAGAGATTCTCATGCAGGTCTAGAATGACCAGCTTGGTGTAGCGGTGTTTGCTGGGCAGTATCAGCGGGTACTTTTCTTGTGCTGTCAGTTCTGATTCTTGGAGACGGCCGGTCACTCTCAGGAACCCGTTGTTTAGATGCGGATTCAGATGGAAGACATCTGAAGTCCCGGGAACATCTTGTCCGCTCTGAAGCCTTGCTTTCTCATCTCAGATGAGAAAGCAAGGCTTCAGAGCGGACAAGATGTTCCCGGGACTTCAGATGTCTTCCATCTGAATCCGCATCTAAACAACGGGTTCCTGAGAGTGACCGGCCGTCTCCAAGAATCAGAACTGACAGCACAAGAAATTGGGAATCATCGGCTTCCTCTCGTCACGGGCAGCACGCTTTTTCCGCAAAGCTCTAGCTCGATCAGGGGCCGAACGGCAGGGGGGCCAGCCCCCTTCCCTTTCCCCTACACATCAGACGCTGGAAAACGTTGTACACAGGCGAGGGTTAAAGGGACATGTTCATGTCCAATAAGGGGAATGGAGTTGAGATAGCAGTTTTGCTCGTTATATGCTAAAACCACATAATCCGGAGCCATTCGACTCAAAAATATAAATTGACAGCGCTAGAGAGTAATTTCGATGGTCTTTACCAGATCGCCAAGGTCTTTACCAGATATGAACAGAGGTGTAGGTATGACGTCAGCAAGGAAAAGCCTAGATTTCAAGCTAACGGGAACAGATTCGCCTAATGGATTGGCGTTTTTTTAAATTGCGTTCAAGATTGTCCGCAAGCAGCATGTTGAGACAACACGGGCAGATGTAGCGCGAATCGTCGTAAAGCTTTTCAGAATGCTTGCTTCTGATTGGGCAATCTTCTTTGACATTTCAAGCTGGAGAGCTCAACAACGCTTTCCTCATACATTTTGCGCGTTTTTTGTTTGCTGGTTGTCAAGGCAAACAAACAAAAAAAAAAACAAGATACCAATATGAAACCGAAAAATATTTTGCGTGTTTGTTTTTATTTTTCCAGTAGCTTTGCTGTCAAGCAAAGCCGTTCAATTGAAGCCGTTGATCAAGCAAAGCTGTTTTCAAGTGAAATCATAAATTACCAGTGAGTATTCGCAATTCTGTGAATGGTTTTTGAAGTTAATTTGACTGAAATTGATAACTATTTCTAAAATAATTAGCACCAAATCAGGTCTAGGTCGTTTTGAATGATATTCAGCAAAACCGGTGCGGTGCGGTGAGGTGCAGTGCGGTGCGGGTGGGGCCTATCACCTCTGTGTGAACAATGTGATAATAGACATGGTGTGAATTAAACATGTGTTATGTGCAGTATTTTTATATATCACTGCATGTGAAATGGAAATTCTCATTGCACAGTCTTTTATATGCATCTCTGTTGGATTTTTCACAGGTGATTCTCACGTCCGGACCCGCGATTACTTCGAACGTCTGGACGTCCAACTCCAGATAGGCCGTCGCGCGTCCGTCTTGCGGTGGTCGCCGCGCGCCCATGTCTGCCGGGGGTCACTGCGCGTCTGTCTGGCGCGATTCCGGCTGGCTGTAGGTCTACACTCGGTGGAGAGTAGTTAATTTTAGGAAATTGTAGTAAATCCTAGTAAATTGGAAGAAACTGAATAGTTGTAGGCTTACCGAATATATCTATGGTTCTGCCAATTATGTGCCTTTAAATATCAAGTTGAAAAGTTAGCTTTGTTTACCATAAGTTCGTGATATCGTTTATTTCATTATATAAGAAAGGCGCATCAAGTGGCGCCGATCCTCCTAAGCCGTTGAAAATGCTTTATAATGCATAGGTATAGAATAACGGTGATGACCTACAATACTATAAACCTGGGTCTAAGGCCGCCTTTTTGCTATTGGCGTCAAACACCTTAGAAAAAGGCGACCACGTCACAAAACTAGCACTTCTACTAAATAACCCACCTGAATTTCTATATCACATCGCATCGCTCACGAGTGCATCGAAATAATACGACATCAGTTCAGCTGTGAGCGACAGATCAGCTCATCGCCTCAGATTAGTTCATCAACGAACGTCAGTTCAGCAGCAACGCTTGTGGTCACGAGACATCATTGAGCCTTCAAGCACCAGTTCATCGACGAACATCAGGTTATCTACACGTCAGCTCATCGGCGAACATCAGTTCAGTGACTCACACCAGTATAACAATGCATAGTAATTAGGGTGGTCCATTTTGCAAAAGTTTCTAGGATCTGTCGGGCCGGGTCGGAATTCTTGTCGATACCATGATGCAAGGTTGTGTGCAAAATTTTATTCCGATCGGATAAATTTATCCCGTCCCGCAAAGCGACCAAAGTTTTCCCTATGTAAACAATAACGGGGTGAGCGATAATACGAATTCTCCTACTCAGTTCACATTTTTTGCTCAAGACGCACTGGCAGTCACTAAGAAAAAAGAACAGCAAAGGAGAGAAACACATCAGAGTGGAATAGACATCCGTGAAAATAGCATATCTGATATAGATAAAAAGACAAAATCCACCGTGCGTGCCATCATGTACCAATATCCCTCTCGGATGCAACGCCCGGTGCAGTGGCGCTCCTCGACCTGAAGGAAGTGCTTTCACCGTTCCTTGCCGTGCGCGATGGCGCTGAAAATTTCCCACTGATGAGGGCAACAGTGCAATAGCCAACTCTCGCAGTCATTTACCACCCGTATATGTGTCGGTCGCCGATGAGCAGTGGTCGAGTCGTCACTCTCGACCACTCGGCCGCGGGCCGGGTCGACTTGATGAAATTGTAGCTGGCCCCGAAGGCGGTACCGAGACCGACAGATGCAAAGGACACCAGCGAGCGCCGCCCCACGCGTCGAGGGCGACGTCGGCGCGGCAGGGTTCTTCTCTCACAGCCGCTGCTGCATGGAGGTGGCGATCGCCTCTTTTCCTCAACCGTCGTCCCGTCGTTGAAGAAGGAGAGACCGATGGCCTTGCCCATCACCTTGCCCGGTTACCGTCCGATATCTGTGTGGTAAGCGGTGGGAGCCTTTGCGGAGGGCGATGTCAGTTCACGATGCTGAGGTCGATCAATGGGCAGACAGCCACGGTGCTACTTACCTTGTGACGATGAAGGTGGTGAACCGGACCAACGTCCTCTTCTCGTGCTCGGTGAGCGCGAGCTGACAGAATAGGGGAGAGCGGGGAGAGTTGTATCATGTCCAAGTTGTATCAGGGCGAATTGTGCCAAACTTATCCAATGGATGGCGCTCGCGATACGACCAGCCGACGAGGTTTTCCGGGCGCCATCTTTCCCTGTCCTGTCTTGTGGCTGAGTGGACGCGTCTCGAGGTGAGAGCCGATTTTATGTTTTTTTAATGTCATTCTAAAAAAATAAGTTGCAAGAAAATGTGTGTTTTGGGCATTTAGATGTGCACGAATTTGAAAGATCTCCGTAGCGGTGGTGAGGGTAGGTTCTAAGGCTGCGTGAGTGAAAACGGATTTCTCCAGCTGTCTGCTATTTTTTTAGCAGAGTATGTTTTTTCCAAGATGGCGGCTAGGTACATGTTGTATCAGAGCCGGGTGGGGTATGTTGTAACATGTATGTATGTATGTATGTATGGGTATGTTGCTTTTGATCGCGAAAGCTAAGCCCTGGCTCGCGTTTGTAGGTAGCTAGTCAATGCTCGTTCCATTTCGGCACAATGTGTTGGCTTCTTTGCTCTTAACGGGCCACTTTTGCGTCTAGTCTGTTGATGTTTCGTTCGGATTGCATTGACCTAAGTTTGGTCTAATAAAGTGAAGCCTTTGAGCACACCTATACATTGTATTAACCCCATTTAATGTTACTGTTATGTTCAAAACCAGTAGCAAGCACACTCCCTGAAACGTGAAATAGTGATACAAAGTACCCCACCATGTGATACAACTCACCCAAGCCATGGGGCAAGTTGTATCAAAAACATTGCGGCAGACCGTAGAAGAAAAACTGGTAGAGTTAGCGGAAAAGTTACTTTGCTCAAAAAAGCAGAAGAATCAAGGAAGGGGATAGTATGGAAATAATGAGTTTATCACGGATAGTTACGAGTTTATGGGTCTCGGAGTAAAAACTGATACAACCCACCCCACTCTCCCCTAGTGTTCTTGAGAGTGTTCTTGACTTGAGAGATCTTAAGTGTTCATCACCTTTTCCATCCAACGAGCACGTTGTAAGGCAACCGGTTTCAGGATGCTCGCTTCAAAGTCACCGTCCATCACGACGGTGGTGAAGTGCACCACATTGCGGTAGTCATCAGGGGGCCGCTGCTTCATCAGCAACGCGCGTCAGGTGACGATCATCTTGTCGGCGAAGTCGATTAAGTCATTGAGCGGTTTGAACGACATTCGGTCCGTGAGCTGCCACCACTTTACAAACCGCTTGAACGACGGGATCTCGGGAGACCGGGGCCGGAAGACGGATGGTGTGAAAAGTGAAAAGAGGCGTCATGCATTTCGTAAGAGGCTGTTTCATCCAGCAAGGATTTGCTTCTGGCTGCCAAAACAAGCCCCATTTCGGTGATTGAGCGCGTGCCTCTTGCAGCTTCAGCGGCCATCCCAAACGCAGGCAAAACCATAACTAGCGTAATGCATATCGCACCTTCTGGCATACAGGGCCTTGCTCCTGGGATTGAGAACAGGAACTGCAACAGGAACTGTGGATTATCGTTCCTGCCTGTGGCTGATAGGAAGACTAGATCTATCATTGAGAAGGCTAGAGAGGGTTGGTGCGTTGAGCAGACAAGCTCTATGGTAGATAGCCGCTGGCGCGACTGGGCAATGTTGAAAGACAAATATTCGCCCTATACTAAAGGCTGGTACGTATAATGGAAACTTTGACCGCTTTGCGGGACGGGAAAAAATCATCCGATCTTAATGAAATTTTGCACAGAAGCTTGTGCTATAGTATCGACAAGAATTCCGACCCGGCCCGATGAATCTGACGAACTTTATTTTTTACCATGTAAATGTGGACCACCCTAATAGTAATGCAGCTTCAGCGACGCGTAACAGTTCATCGCGGCACATCAGTTCATCTGGGCACATCAGTTCAGTTCGACGCATTTCAGCCCATCACAAGACATCAATTCATCATTTTGACTGCGCTGCTCAGTTCGGCAACATCTGACAAACAACCACAGTATTCCTGAGAGTAAAACCTTCCGCCTCACCCTCGATACACTTCTGAGTATGCGTCAGATAAGCGTAGACATCCCCCGCTCCCGGTTCTCCAGAGCACCATTTGGTGCTCCAAAACGAATCATCAGATCTTTCGCTCATGGCGAACGACCCATCATCTTCAACCATGTTCAACCAGATCCCCGCTATAGTTGTAGTTGCTGACAGAAAGTCAAACTCTTCCTGATTGGCGAATGTTGCGAGAGTCGCTCCCAGGTTTTGACAATACGCGTCGTCTGCTGCCCACTCGTGTTGACCCTGCGAGCGCGACTGCACGAGAAGGCAGACGCTTCCGCTTGCCTGCCAGCCTGTCTGACACTGCCCTCCAGCCGCCGATAAGGTCGTCGTCTCCGTCGCCGTCACTGTCGAAGTGACCGTCGCCGTCGTCGTTGTAGGTTGTGTGGTAACTGTGACATCCGGTAGCCTTAAATACACATCAGTCCCAGTTTCCGGAGTCAGATCCCCATCTTCAGGTGTCTCTCCTATGAGGAGACAAGACGTCTCACTGCGCTGAACGGAGACACAATCGGCGCGGCGGAGACATCTCAGGGCGCAGAGAAAGGCCGTATCGCCCGCAGCACTGGCTAGGGGACTTCCCGTATATCTTTGCGCATGCGCAGTGACCCGGAAGGTGACCCCGGCAGAGGTCACGTGGAGCAGCGCACCCAAGATGATCGCCAAGGTGCGAGGCAGCATCCCTGTCGGAGAAAATTGGATTATTTCAGCTTTGTGATATGATAGAAGCATACAAGCATCACAACGAGATCCTTTGTGCCAATGACCACCACCGCTCATCCTGAGTCTTAAAATACCTACCTATCCGTTTTAAACTGATGTCCTTTTATTAACTAGAAGCGTTACACGAAATTTTTAGACTCAAACCGAAATTGGATACTACGATTTGCTTTTTCAACACTTCCAGAGGCGTTATATTTTAACTGCAGGCTAATCAAATCAATTTGTTATGAACAGATCCATAGTTGATTGCTCCTAAAGATACTTATTAAAGGCATTTAATACTATCTGCATAGAAAGCATTAACGCATAGTAGTTCATGTTATCTATGCTATCTGTAATTTTAATTCAGCACAAATGCTGCAGCTAAGACATTTGTCTAAAACTGTCTCGTCCCACCAAGCGTATGGATTATCGTTCACGTTTAATTAATCAGAGTTTTTCTGAACAGCCAACAAACAGAAGACGTTGTGCAGTGCAATGCGAAAGAAGATCAATAAGCGGAAAGCCATCGACCTGTTAATTGGAAAAAACCGCTGACATGCAGTTCGTCCGTTGTTCCCTTATAACCTTTGACCCGTGGGCTTTACCATTTCGTACCGGTCGGACAAGAAAGCCATAATTCGTGTAAGCAGTCCCATTGTAGGTACCTTGTTTGATTCGTGCCTACAAAGTCAGAAACATTGATCTACGATGTAACTATAAATAGACATTCAATAGTTAGGTGCCGTAAAAAAGCAGAAGTTCACAAATCGCTTTAGATCATGTTACATGACGTGAAATAAATTTCGCTTCTTTTTCCTTTATTTTGAAACAAAAACAGACATATTTGTTAACCCGCGCGGGGCTGGGGTCTCCAGCCGAACGCGCGGGGCTGGGGGGGGGGGGGGGTAAATTTTACCCCCCCTGTTATCTCCCGAACTAATGGTCCGATTTGGAAAATTCAAACGCCAATCGAAAGCTCTCATCACGAACTACTACAAACATGTACTTAATTTAAAGTTTGAGGTCAAGGTCAAGGTCAGGTCAAGGGTACAAATTGCAAGTTTCTACAGTATCGGCCTTGCACCGTAGTTACCGAAGAATGGAGTCATGGACTGAGACTGATCGCCCAAAACGTGTTCTTAGGCTACCAAGACAATATTCGTTGCATACAATATCATTCAGAAGTCAAGGTCAAGGTCAGGTCAGGTCAGGTCAGGTCACCAAAAAACAAAATATAGAAAAGGGCATGTGCGACACATGTTTTATGGGCCATTTTACTCATAGAATTCAATAGGCACACTCAATAAGTGATATGGACCACCTCTGGATGAATTTCAGGTCGAGGTCAGGTCAAGGTCAGGTCAAGTGAGGTCAAATTTTGAAGTTGGTTGTTAAGGCCTAAAAAGGTGTCTATCTGATGCAGTTTTTCACGGCGAATCGAATGGTGCTATTTTTGTTTCCGTACGAGGTCTAGAACTTCCAAAAAAAGTCATTTTTCAAAAATTTTGTGAGTCGTGACGTCATAAAATTTTGAATAACTCCCACATTTTTGAACCGATTCTTCTAAAATTTGGTATGTAGGTGCACATAGACCACTTCTATGACATATATTCCGTTTTTTTCGATAGACTCAAAATTTTGGATTTTATAATGATTTTCCCAAAAAAGTTAGTTTTTTGAAAAGTTTAGGCCAAAATCCAAAATTTTCAAAAAACTGAGATAGCCATTCGATAGACAAAGTAAAATTACGTATAACCTTTTTTGTTACGTCCTGATTCCTTTAAAAATGAAGATGTTAGCGGCGTTTGAACTTTTGCCGTTTTTGAGGCGAAAATGGCGAACATGACGTCACTAAAACGTCAATTTCTCAAAAATTTTCCGACAGATTTCGTTCAAATTTTCAGGGAACGTGTCAAATTGATGTAAAAAGAGGTACTGAAAGTTTGGCGGCGCTGCGCGCCGCCGTTTTTGTGATATCGCAAAAATTCGTGAGGGGGGTAAAATTTACCCCCCCCCCCAGCACCGCGCGGGTTAAGGCACATGCTGGCGAATCCAGAACGGGTAGGACGGGAGGGTTGAGGGGGCTCGTTGAACTCCCTCCTTCCGCAACGTCCGAAGTTGAGAATGAAATTATCTTTTTACTCCCGCAAAAAGAAAATCAGCCTTATTTATAATTGAGAAACAACCATATGCTCACTTTCTTTAAAAGTCTAAACTTGGCCTAAAAATGAATGAATATAGTTCGGAAACGTTCCTTTTTCAGTTCAAAAATTAGCAATACCAAATAATAATGGTGTAGTTAAGTTAAGAACTGAAGAAGGAACATTTTCAAAATATATTCATTCATTTTAGGCCAAGTTTAGAATTTTAAAGATAGTGAGCATACGGTTATTTCTCATACTATTCAATCATGCTGCTCATTTTAGTACTTTGCCACCTTATCTCAGCCTTAATTATTTCAAAATACCTTGAATCTTCTTTGAATTGTACAGAAAGTCATAATGAAGCGAAATTCGGATAATAATTACGAGATAATTGAGTGTTTTTAGGATTGGGTATGCCATTTGTAAAGTCTAATTAATGTCAATGTCCTATTAAACCAGTAAAACGCCTTTTGGGCGAAGAACGAGCGAGCGAGACAGTGAGCCCTGCACGTGCGCAAGGGCGAAAGGGTACTAAATTTACTAAAAGGGTACGGTGGGCTAAATTTGAACGCAATCGGCCCAGCCGTTCCTGAGATCTGGAAGCGGCATTCTGCACGTGCGCACGTGCAAACGGGGTCCAAAATGACTTTTGCACGGCACCCTACTAACCGGTCCCCAACCGTGTACCAAATTTGAGCGCAATCGGCCCAGCCGTTCTCGAGATCTGGGAGCGCCCCCTGCACGTGCGCACGTGCAGTATCACCCTAACACATGCAGATGAATTATTACGGAGCGAGCGAAGCGAGCGGAGTCTCATACTGAATTAAGGGAAAATCCTGAGTATGAGCGGCCGGCCGGCCGGCCGGCCGGCCGTGGGGACGCTCTTCAAAAGCTTATATCTTAGGAACGGGACATCCGATTGACAAGCGGTCTTCTTTACTGAATGTCACTTGGACGTAAAAGTTATGTGGTGTGATGGCCACCATGCGTTCTTGCCAACTACCGCACGTGGCGCGTGGTAAAGTTGGACATTTTTTAAGAACCCCCAAAATTGCAACCTCAATAACGGCACAACGGTTGGGCCGATTGAATTGAAACTCGGTACACAGTTAGGTCTCCATCAGATAATTCATCTGCATGTGTTAAGGTTGGGGTGCTACAGCACGTGCGCACGTGCAGGGGGCGCTACCAGATCTCGAGAACGGCCTGGCCGATTGCGCTCAAATTTGGTACACGGTTGGGGACCAGTTAGTAGGGTGCCGTGCAAAAGTCAGTTTGGACCCCGCTTGCACGTGCGCACGTGCAGTGTGCCGCTTCCAGATCTCGAGAACGGCTAGGCCGATTGCGCTGAAATTTGGCACATCGCTAAAGACCGATTAGTAGGGTGCAGTGCACAAGTTAGTTGGAGGTACCCCCTCGCAATTTCGCACGTGCAAGGCCCATCCTCTCGCTCGCTCCGTTGGTCGCCCAAAAGGCGTTTTACTGGTCTGATGGAGACCTAACTGTGTACCGAGTTTCAATTCAATCGGCCCAACCGTTGTGCCGTTATTGAGGTTGCAATTTTGGGGTTCTTAAAAAATGTCCAACTTTACCACGCGCCACGTGCGGTGGTTGGCAAGAACGCATGGTGGCCATCACACCACAGAACTTTTACGTCCAAGTGACATTCAGTAAAGAAGACCGCTTGTCAATCGGATGTCCCGTTCCTAAGATATTAGCTTTTGAAGAGCGTCCCCACGGCCGGCCGCTCATACCTACTCAGGATTTTCCCTTAATTCAGTATGAACTCGCTCGCTCGCTGCGCTCGCTCGCTCGTAACCAATATGAATACATGAACGTTGGGAAGCGATGAAAACAAGTATACGGAAAAAAAAAAATCCGGTTACAAAACGATTTTTTCAAGGAACCGTAAACGCTAATCGTACATGTGTAAAAAAGAGGATCAAAAGTCATTAAACTACCTTCTCAAACACTGCATGCACAAAGAATGTCATAGGATGGAGTGCCCAAACCTGAAATCCTTTTTTATAATGTCGGAGGACAAGCGACCTACCTGTCTTCCTGGACGGGCCGACAGCGACGCTCTGACACCGAAGAAGGTCGTGACGCGCGACCGGCTGCAGGGCGTTACCATGACAACGTCGAAACACCGCAAGGGGTTGAGAAGGGTCATGCTCAGGGGGTAAAGTCGGCTTAAAGTCCAAGTACATAGGTCTCAAGTTAAGGAAGGGCAGGGGATAGGATATTTTTTCTTGCCGAATGGTGCGAATCCGTAGCCTCGGGTCCTCGCCAAGGCTTGACGGTTGAGAACTGAATTAAAATGTTAATGCAGACCTCTACAGGTCTATGGTTAATGAAAATGGTTCTAAGCTAAAAACTATCGAGATTAATCTCATGACTTCGTCTTTGCTTAGAAATTAACAGATAATGAGTTTTTCACTTCTCTTTCCTGGCTATACGATCGTACTTCATCCGATAAGTTATTAATCGATATCACCAAATACCGAATAGCGCCAATATGTCATTGCCTAATGGTCCTGGCCCAAGGTTGTCAACTTGACAGACAACTTAAGCTTGCGATCGCCTCAGGATTTTTGATTAATGAGTTTGGCTACCGCATACCAACGAAGCAGTGGAGTGCATTGCAGGAATGCCACTTATGCATGATTCATATCGTCACCATTCATGCGCTGCCTTTCCTATACTGGTGAATAAGTGTCATTCGTTTGGTACATGAAGTGAAGTCGTCTTTCCAAGCTCGTGTATACTATAAGTCGCCTTTTTTGTGTTTTAATAAGTTTCTTTGCTTCGGGTTAGTTGCTAAGATGTTTTTATTTAAAGGGATATGTTCACCTTGAGAAAATGGAGTGGATAGTTCCAAAGCACTTGAAAATAGTCGATAATACCTAAATGGGTGGACACACGCCATTAATTGGCCGAATTTTGTTGAAAATGATGAAAAACTAAATTTAAAGTAATGACGTAATGTATGGATATGACGTCATATACGACACAAAGCCACCTTGTGGAAATATAGCGAACTACAAATCGCTTCAAGTTATGGTGAATCGATGTGCTACAGACATTGTGCGCAAGTTTTGATAATTACGCAAACGTTTATGGCTATTTGTGTGCATTCTTTTTCGATGCAACATATTTAAAGCAATTTTATTTTCGTTTTATTTTTGAGACGAACCAAAGTTCGTCCTACTTGTGGCTCAAAAAGGCTTTGGTAATAAAATTTCAAAGTGATACAGCCATGAAGAATATTGAGCCGAGTTCACACCGGTTTTCCGGTCCGGAAAAATTCCATCTGTCGGGCCGGCACCAAAATGTTGAAATTGTCGCTAGATGTCAAAAAAGTCGCTAGGTATTATCGACTATGTTCAGGTGCTTTGGAACCATCCACTCCATTTTCTCAAGGTGAACATATCCCTTTAAATAAAAACATCTTAGCAACTATCCGGAAGCAAAGAAACTTATTAAAACACAAAAAAGGCGACTTATAGTATACACGAGCTTGGAAAGACGACTTCACTTCATGTACCAAACGAATGACACTTATTCACCAGTATAGGAAAGGCAGCGCATGAATGGTGACGATATGAATCATGCATAAGTGGCATTCCTGCAATGCACTCCACTGCTTCGTTGGTATGCGGTAGCCAAACTCATTAATCAAAAATCGTGAGGCGATCGCAAGCTTAAGTCGTCTGTCAAGTTGACAACCTTGGGTCAGGACCATTAGGCAATGACATATTGGCGCCATTCGCTATTTGGTGATATCGATTAATAACTTAATTGGATGAAGTACGATCGTATAGCCAGGAAAAGAGAAGTGAAAAACTCATTATCTGTTAATTTCTTCTAAGCAAAGACGAAGTCATGAGATTAAGCTCGATAGTTTTTAGCTTAAAACCATTTTCATTTACATTTTAATACAGTTCTCAACCGTCAAGCCTTGGCGAGGGCCCGAGGCTACGGATTCGCACCATTCGGCAAAAAAAAAAAAATATCCTTATCCCTTGCCCTTCCTTAACTCGAGACCTACTTAGACTTTAAGACGACGTTGCCCCTGAGCATGATCCCTCTCAACCCCCCGTGGTGTTTCGACGTTGCCATGGTAACGCCCAGCAGCCAGTCGCGCGTCACGACCTTCTTCGGTGTCAGAGCGGCGAGGTCGGCCCGTCGGGGAGGACAGGTAGGTCGTTTGTCCTCAGACATTTTGAAATAAGCTTTCAGGTATAGGCACTCCATCCTATGACATTCCTTGTACAGGAAGTGGCTGAAAAGGTAGTTTAAAGACTTTTGATCCTCCTTTTTACACATGTACGATTAGCGTTTACGGTTCCTTGAAAAAGTCGTTTTATAACCGGATTTTCTCCGTATACTTGTTTTCTTCGCTTCCCAACGTTCATGTAGGTAATCATATAATTGGTTTAATAGGACATTGACATTAATTAGGCTTTACCCAATCCTAAAAACACTTAATTTTCTCGTAATTATCCTAGTTGCGCTTCATTATGACTTTCTGTACGATTCAAAGAAGATTTAAGGTATTTTGAAATAATTAAGGCTGACATAAGGTTGCGAAGTACTAAAATGAGCAGCATGATTGAATAGTATTGAGAAATAACCGTATGCTCACTATCTTTAAAATCCTAGACGTAGCCTAAAAGGAATGAATATATTTTGGAAATGTTCCCTCTTCAGTTCGTTAATTAACAATACCATTATTATTTGGTATTATTAGTTTTAGAACTGAAAAAGAAACGTTTCCGATTTCCGAAATATATGCATTTATTTTTAGGCCAAGGTTGGACTTTTAAAGATAGTGAGCATACGGTTATTTTTCAATTCTAAATAAGGCTGATTTTCTTTTTGAGGGACTAAAAAGATAATTTTCTTCTCAATTTCGGACGTTGCGGGGGGAACGAGTTCAACGAGCCCCCTCAACCCTCCCGTCCTACCCGTTCTGGATTCGCCAGCATGTACCTTAACAAATATGTCTGTTTTTGTTTCAAGATAAAGGAAAAAGAAGCGAAATTAATTTCAAGTCATGTAACATGATCTAAGGCGATTTGTGAACTTTTACTTTTTACGGCACCTGACTATTAAATGTCTATTTATAGTTACATCGTACATCAATGTTTCTGATTATGTGGGCACGAATTAAACAAGGTACATGGGACTGCTTACACGAATTATGGCTGTCTTGTCCGACCGGTACGAAATGGTAAAGCCCACGGGTCAAAGGTTATAAGGGAACAACGGACGAACTGCATGTCAGCGTTTTTTTTTTCAATTAACAGGTCGATGGCTTTCCGCTTATTGATCTTCTTTTGCATTGCGCCACACAACGTCTTCTGTTTGTTGGCTGTTCAGAAAAACTCTGATTAAACGTGAACGATAATCCATACGCTTGGTGGGACGAGACAGTTTTAGACAGATGTCTTAGCTGCAGCATTTGTGCTGAATTAAAATTACAGATAGCATAGATAACATGAACTACTATGCAGTTCATGCTTTCTATGCAGATAGCATTAAATGCCTTTAATAATTATCTTTAGGAGCAATCAACTATGGATCTGTTCATAGCAAATTGATTTGATTAGCCTGCAGTTAAAATATAACGCCTCTGGAAGTGTTGAAAAAGCAAATCGTAGTATCCAATTTCGGTTTGAGTCTAAAAATTTCGTGTAACGCTTCTAGTTAATAAAAGGACATCAGTTTAAAACGGATAGGTAGGTATTAGCCGTTTTCACGACGGGCTATCCGGCGAATGCACCTGATTTGACCAAATCTGCACCTAATTTCTTTTACAGCAAATATCTTCATTTTATGAATTTATTTCAGTGTTTTAATCGATGATGCTCTCTGATAATATGACAAAGCAGGCATATAAGCAATTAGTGCAACCCTAGCTGATAGCTGCTAAGAGACACACTGAACCTGATTTGACCAAATTTGCACCTAATCTGTACCAGATGTGCACCAAATGTGTACCAGATGGCCGTCGTGAAAACGGCTAGTTGGACTCAGGATGAGCGGTGGTGGCCATTGGCACAAAGGATCTCGTTGTGATGTTTGTATGCTTCTCTCATATCACAAAGCTGAAATAATCCAATTTTCTCCGACAGGGATGCTGCCTCGCACCCTAGCGATCATCTTGGGTGCGCTGCTCCACGTGACTTCTGCCGGGGTCACCTTCCGGGTCACCGCGCATGCGCAACGCTACACGGGAAGTCCCCTAGCCAGTGCCGCGGGCGATACGGCCTTTTTCTGCGCCTTAAGATGTCTCCGCCGCGCCGATTGTGTCTCCGTTCAGCGCAGCGAGACGTCTTGTCTCCTCATAGGAGAGACACCGGAGGATGGGGAGCTTACTCCGGAAACCGGAAGTAATGTGTATTTGAGACTACCGGATGTCACAGCTACTACACAACCTACAGCAACGGCGGCGACGGTAACTTCGACAGTGACGGCGACGGAGACGACGACCTTATCGGCGGCTGGAGGGCAGTGTCAGACAGGCTGGCAGGCAAGCGGAAGCGTCTGCCTTCTCGTGCAGTCGCGCTCGCAGGGTCAACACGAGTGGGCAGCAGACGACGCGTATTGTCAAAACCTGGGAGCGACGCTCGCGACATTCGCCAATCAGGAAGAGTTTGATTTTCTGTCAACAACTACAACTATAAAGGGGATCTGGTTGAACATGGCGAAAGATGATGGATCGTTCGTCATGAGCGGAAGATCTGATGATTCGTTTTGGAGCACCAAATGGTGCTCTGGAGAACCGGGAGCGGGGGATGTCTACGCTTATCTGACGCATGCTCAGAAGTGTATCGAGGGTGAGGCGGAAGGTTTTACTCTCAGGAATACTGTGGTTGTTTGTCAAATGTTGCCGAACTGAGCAACGCAGTCGAAATGATGAATTGATGTCTTGTGATGGGCTGAAATGCGTCGATGAACTGAGTCATAGTGTTCATGAATGTGTTCATGAGTGAAGTATGGTCATCGATGGATTGGTATCCCGATTCTCGTGATGAACTGATCAGTGCTGCTGAACTGATGTGCCCAGATGAACTGATGTGCCGCGATGAACTGTTATGCGTCGCTGAAGCTGCATTACTATGCATTGTTATACTGGTGTGAGTCACTGAACTCATGTTCGCCGATGACCTGACGTGTAGATAACCCGATGTTCGTCGATGAACTGGTGCTTGAAGGCTCAATGATGTCTCGTGACCACAAGCGTTGCTGCTGAACTGACGTTCGTTGATGAACTGATCTGAGGCGATGAGCTGATATGTCGCTCACAGCTGAACTGATGTGGTCGTATTATTTCGATGCACTCGTGAGCGATGCGATGTGATATAGAAATTCAGGTAGGTTATTTAGTAGAAGCGCTAGTTTTGTGACGTGGTCGCCTTTTTCTAAGGTGTTTGACGCCAATAGCAAAAAGGCGGCCTTAGACCCAGGTTTATAGTATTGTAGGTCATCACCGTTATTCTATACCTATGCATTATAAAGCATTTTCAACGGCTTAGGAGGATCGGCGCCACTTGATGCGAATTTCTTATATAATGAAGCCCCAGCAACAAGCTTGCTTAGCTGGGTGGCCTATTTCGGTGGGCACTTGACCATGCTGAAACCTGACCAGGAACCGACACCGACCTTTTGATCTGCATGCTACCGGCTTATACCCATGTCCTTGTGTGATTGTTCCAACTCCCTGTACGAATGTGTAACTAACCAAGGTATGAATGTATAGGTACTGAAGAAAAAAACAAAAAAAAAACGTAGTGTCTAGTCAAAGCTATTTTTAGCTTTGATTTCTTTCCGCCCCTTGTATACATGACTCATAACACTACTTGCATCTGTATTTGGCTGCACAGGTTTTTTCGCTTCTTTTTTTGTTATTTTCCTTTTCTTAGCAGGGAGTGTCACGACTTGCATATTTTTGTTTTTGGTGTTAACGTATGGTTCTGTGGTCGTGCGGGACCGTGGGTGGACACTCCTGGTCGTCTGTTCATGGGCGGCGGACTATTTTGTAGATTAGTTAGTGCATGAAAAAAAAATGAAATAAACGATATCACGAACTTATGGTAAACAAAGCTAGCTTTTCAACTTGATATTTAAAGGCACATCTCATTTGAATTAAAACCGACTTGCTTCCCTTTTTGCGCTTCCTTTGCGCTTTGCGCTTCCGCTTCCCTTTGAAAACCCTTTTTGCGGACCCAGTGTGACTCACAATGGACTCACAATCAGTTTCATAGCTTTGTTTTTCATTCTGCGAACACTGCAAATCATGATGCGTTTTCATGCCTGGGATATAACCCTTTTGCGTGCCCACTCTTGCTCTATTTTGCTGCGCTATTGTTTTACAGTGTTTTAGTCACAAATTATGCACACAAAAAAAATAGTCAACGCACGAACGAAATAGTTACGCCGTATTCCCCATTCGCCGTTTGCGGATAGTTTGCTGTCGCATGTCGCATGCGACAATCGTATTTCCTCAATCTTGAATTGAAGTTTCGACAAGGAAATGCGACAGCCTATCCTCATGCAAATTTCGTTTGCAAAATGCACGTTCTTACGGTTTACACGAACTGTCTACTTCAGTTCTTGTTTTTTGTTTGTTTGTTTGTTTGTTTGTTTGTTTGTTTGTTTGTTTGTTTGTTTGTTGTTTGTTTGGTTGGTTGGTTGTTTGTCTATTTGTTTGTTTGTTTGTTTGTTTGTTTGTTTGTTTGTTTGTTTGTTTGTTTGTTTGTTTGTTTTAATGCGACAGCTTTGCCTTTGGAACATTTTGTTGGCGACAGCTTGAACACTTCTTCCACCTCTGATGATAGCTCCCATATACTGCAAAAGTGCAAAATGCGCATACCTGCGACAATCATTTTCAGGGACGGTAGACAGGAAAACGAAGTGAACTTATGGTAAAATGATGACAACGGTAAATGATAGATGAAAAGGAACGAGCACAGTGAAAATGTGTCAACATATAAATCAATACGATGAAGGGAAAAAGTGATCACAGCAAAACCAATAAGTATGAAAATGGGATTCCTATTGTAAGCGCTAAGAAAATGCAAAACGTAGGCATATTCTGGCAAAAGGTGTGCTCTCGTAAATCCATGATTTTCGCTTTTATCTGGTGGGATTTCCCGTTGTTATCGCTAAGTTCTTACCCACGGTGTGGAGCGACAGTTGGATTTACTGCGATTTGGAACATCTACTAATCAACGAAAACCCGAGCGTGATACTTTGCCAAGATGCATTGCAAATGCATAACAGCAGTAACCACGTTCTCAAGCACACGTTGTTCGCCTCAAAGCCTCAAAACGTCAGCAATTTGCACAACTATGGGCAGCAGCGGGTCATTTTCTTTTCTCACGGATTCTATGAATCTGTTATGGCACGTGACACGTGAATGTCACGGGTGCATTTACTGGATTACTTTCAGGACGGCCAGATAGCAAAAGGCCATGTTCTACACTCCAGACACCTGCATATTAAACTGGGAACGGTGGCAGCCTGATTTCATATCACTGAAATCTGACTAGTGTCCTGCAACTGCGTGTAATACCCGTTCCGGAAGCGAACGCGGATTGCTTGTGCGAAGCTCGGAGCCTATTTCGAATAATTCATTCCAGTGTTGATAGTAGTAAATAGTATTGAATATGATTCTTCTTCAGTTGTGATTAAGTGCAGGTGTAGGATGCAAGCTTTACCGGGTTGATTGTTTTATAGTGATACATTGATGCATCGGGGTTATTTTGGTGAACAAGACACACTAAATATTATCTTTTCAAAAATAGGTAGCTGTAGAGTGTAGACCAGTAGCGGCGGAACACCTTCAATTAAGGGGGGAGGGCACTGCCGACCTTTGGTCCCATTCTTTCCATGCAACGCCCGTCGCCCATAGGGCTAATGTCAGTTAAAATGCCAAAATCAAAGGGGGGCAGCCTATGCTGTAGACCCTTCAGTATAGTATTAGGTATCAGACTGTAACATGATGACATCGTGTTGATAGTAAGTACTATCTTGACCGGGATGAGGCTCGATCACGGCCTCGATGTTGCCATGGCGGCACCTTTTTCTGAATAATAATAGCAATAGGTAGGTATAGGGACAGATACATCTATCTATAGCCATGGAATTGGAACAAGTAGCGGCAGCTGGCGCACCAGGGGATGAAGGGCATCATAAATGAGTCCAACTTCGGTGTATGCCCAACAATAAATTATGAATATAGGTACCTCCTGATCTTCAATTAAGCTCAAAGTCGCAAAAAAGCAGCACTTACCGCAAAGGGTTCACCACTTCTTGAGAAGCCACCGGCCCACCCGTCCACTTTAACAAATCTTCTGCACTTGCCCCGTGATGTTTTAATGGAATTGAACCTGCTACGAGCTTTCATTGCGACTGCGCTATAACACGCGATCCTAGCCCCCGACAGGCGGGGAGGGATGGGGGAGGAGAGGGAGCTCACCCGAGAGCGCCTAGCAACTACTGGCTGGCGACCTGACCTTACCCAAGGTCACCAGCTGGCGAGTAACAACCCGGAGTGCGTAAAACACCCTCAACCCTGAAGTGAGGTTGTATGTGTGTCTGTAAGCAGTGAATAACAACTTGACCCGTGCCCCATTGACAATTATTTCGCGACGCAGAGAATGTTTTTCTTATCGGTCCACCAGATATTTAAAAAGTCCCACTTCTTCTGCCCCCTTTCTCTCCCTTTCCCCGACTCCTGACTCCGAGTCCCTTTCCCCGACTCGGACTCCGGAAAAAGTCCGACTCCTGTAAGAAACTTTTATATTTGCAGTGCATGCACGCAATTCAAATGTAGCTTAACGGTTCAGCCGGAGGACATTGCAGAACAATTAAAAAACCCATGAACTAAGATAAAATACACATTTTTTCTGACTTGATCTAACCAATTTTTGGCTGCACAATCGCACCGATTTCATCTGAAATAACATAACGTCTTACGGGATGCACTTTCTACGAATCGTCACGAGCTTTTTCATTTGAGTAGTTACCGATTTTTCAGAAACTTTTGTTTATAATTTGGCACACTTGGGAAGATATGTAAATTCGAAGTGAAATAATCCCGGCGATATCGAAAATCAAAGAGTTGTCCACAGGAAAATTTGGTGATAAATTTAACGTTCACAATTTCTAGATTCTTGGCCACCCAATTTCTTGCAAGATGGCATGTTGGTGTTTTGACTATTGGCCCAAGTGCGTGCTGGAGACTTGGCAAAAACACCCTCAAACTCTTAACCTGGGGCTACTGGTTGTGTTCCTGGTCATCGTCTTTCTTGACAACTGGTCCAAGTCATGTGCCCCGCGCTGTGGAAGAAGCAAGGGCTCAGCATGTTGCCCTTCAACTCCCAGATGCCGAAGATAATGGACCAGCTGGAAATGACTTTGTCGTCGTCGAATACCGCGAATGATATTGACTGCTGATTATATCAAGTGAAATCATCACAATGTCGGTGATCAATGTGCACCTATTATGTCACTTTGACTACCAAATCCAGGAACGTGAATTATAGCTACTTTTAGCTGAAAATATCAAGTTTGAAGAGCCTCCACAGCTATTCATTCGTCGAAAGATAATTAGTCTTCTGAGATGAAATTCAAGCTCCAGACGATTTTTGAAGACAGCACGAATTCTAGGACATCTCAAGACGGCCGAAAACCAACCATAACCTATCGTCTAATACTTGCGATTTTTGGTATTATTATTTAAGTTTTGTACCTTGCCCTCCCATCCTCTTTTCTTTTCACTGTATCAGCACTCCTGTTCTGAACCTTTTCGCATCTCGAAATAAATCTCCCGTTGGCATTTTCATAAGCTCTTTTACCACCACTTCCCAGGAACCTGTTACGAGAAAACAACAAAATCATTTTATGTTTTATTCTGAACTACAAATCTAGTCTATGAACGCACGCAGTATAAATGATTCCTAGCACAGCTGTCATGAGAAACGCCGGTTACAACCACTTCAGATCGGTACTATTGGCTTTGGTAAGGCCGGCTAGGTGACTGGCGGGTCCCACGCCGGCGACAACTGCGCCATCTATATACAAAAATACAAACTCGATACAGCCGGACGCCCGAGCGGAGATCAAGATGGCGGCGCCCAAGATGGCGACCCGGCGAGCACTCGCGGCATTCGCCTTATAATGACACACTAAATGCATAGAGATCAAACACACTCGATGAGATGCGACCGCTTTTGTACTCGCTCTCAAGGCTATTTTGGCTGGGTGGCTTCGGAAGGGACGGTAGACATTTCGAAACACTCGCCAATGATTTGACAAATGACGTCATTGGATTCATATTGGAATAATGAATGACGTCACGAGCTCCCATCTAAGGCTTTCCTGATGAGATATCAATTGGTACACGCATTAAATGACACCCATGAGCGAGCGGATTCCATGACACAAGTTGCCAATGACACGACCAACTTAGCACAACCCAAACGAGTATCTACGGCCTACTGAAAAACGCCGGGACAGAGGCGACGGTAGCAAGCGTTACGATATTTCATGGATCTGAGAGTGCGACAGAATAGAAATATTGTGCGTTGTAGGAACAGCAGTTAAAGGTAGAACAATGTAACAAACAACGATCACACGGTAAAACAAAACACCTAAGAATCAGAATGCAGTTAGCCCATTATTTAGATTCAGGAAATATCGCAACACAATGTCCCATAGCTATCGCCTTTGTCATTCGTGATATGCGACCAAGTCACCAAACGTAATCCATTTGGTAACAAGGTCGCCGTCTCTTGGTAACACACGACCGAGTTCGGGGACTCGTTACAAAACACAAACTGGCGTAGATCCTGCCGGTTTGCCGGCTATATACAACAGGGCGTACAAAAATACCGTACAAAACTATGATACAGGGTCACGGATCAAAACCCAGCGCACACGCACGCACGCACGCATGTACGCAATTAAATAATATCGGCACTGGCTGCCGCGTTTACACGGGAAGGAGATCCAGCGGTGGTCCCACATGACAAAGTGCGACGGTTTAACATCACGATCCGTACAAAATAACCCTATAAGTGCTGCACACGTGAAACACAGGCCCACAGCCGGCGTACGGAATAATTTTACGGTGTAAAATGCCAACGTGATTAGTCAGATAACAAAAAAGGCATTTCACGTTGAAAAAGAATGGGCCCCAGGTGACAACCTATAGCTACACTTTGATCAATGACTTTGTGCTAGGTTGAAACACCACGGACCGCCCAGGAATGCTAAGAGATTGAATGGAAATTAAACAAACGAGTTAGTAGAGGAGGAACGGCAATCTATGACGTATTGCAAATGGGATTCGGAGCGAACTATTTACGACCAATAAAAAGTGCCGAAATTATATAAGTTGATGCACGGCATTTTACGCTGGCTAATAAACCGAGCCAAGAACTAATTGATAGAATTTCACGGAACAATTTCAAAGCATGGAGGCGCTCGGGGTAGCCAATCAGGGGAAAGGACGCTTGCAGTCTCAAGACGTATGCAAATGCACAAAGACATTACCGGGGACATGGGGGCAATCAATCCTTCGCCGCGCGCGCTCGCTTGCAATGAAGTTGAAGGATGGCTTACATACTTCCCTGTACGTACTGGCTCGCGCACTCCCGCCCAACCTCACCCCGAATCCGAAAACTATTGCCACTTTCATGATTAAATGCAGTGAAAAACAAAAGGCGACAAACCTTGCCCTAATTTCGAACACGATCCGTTTTCGCTCAATTGGTCCCGCCGCCGCCACCGCCTGTGCACAGCGCAGCCTGACTAGACGGGCCGCAGGCTCCCCTACGGCCTCCCTGAGGTGCAGTGAAAGGTGGCGTGCATCTGCTGAGGTGGCGCTCCCCGACCGTAGCCCGAGGGCACCGCGGTCACCGGCAGAGGCGGCTCCAGCGGCGGCGGCAGGGGAGGCGGCAGCGGCGGCGGGGCGCGTGGCGGAGCCAGCCTCCAGCCATTCACCGGGGGTCCGGAGCTCATCGCGTACACACTCCCTGGATCAAACTCCGGCCCTGGACCCCCTGCACGACCGTCTGGCGGCGGAGCCAACAGTTCCTCCCTCATCCCGCCTTCACTGCGACTTCCCTCCCCACCATACAGCACAGATTGCTTGCTGATGAATGGACCATCCATCATCGGTTTCTCCACTGCATACCCCGCGCTAGTTCCACCGAGCAGCATCCTCTTCGATATGTTCGCCTCCAGCGTCACACCCACCATGAAGATTTCCGTCACCACCTTCCGCATGGTGAAGGACAGCGTCATCGGCCAAGTTTGACTCCTCCAAGAAATATCAGACATCTTGCCGAAATTATCGCGCGCAAAACCAGCCAGTTTCGCAGCCACGTGATCTTGCAGCGAGTTGCACTCCGTTGTCCGAGAGCTACCTCGCCCGAGGCGGTCGAGGGCGGCTGCGAGGTCACCACACCACTGGTAGAAGTCTGAAGGGTGGTCCACCAGATAGTTAAACTCGGCCATTCCCAGAAAACCGCCGTACGGCTGCACCTACGGAAAGAGAAGAGAAAAAGTAGTTAGAGAAATGAATGCAGTAAGGTATCGAACGTAAAACGAATATTTAACTGTCGTCGTCGTTGTTGTTGTTGTTGTTGTTAAGGCCTGGCTAACCGCGGATAAAGTATTTTTATTTAGAGACCATTAACCAATAATAAAAAATCAGGTGCCGTCGAGCACATAATTTCGGCTTTCATCCGACAGTCAGTGGTACTTACCGGCACTAAGTTAGCGACTTTCCCTTGAAGGCGAAGCTCTTCTGTCTCCAAATGCCGGGCAGTCTCTGTGAAAGGGACAAAAGAAACGTCAGATACAATGTCAGGGGCACCAGCGTGATATGCCGAGTGAGCAAGTATTATTAAAAAGCTAATGAACGCCACTACAGACATTGCAGGCTGCAAAATAACTGATTTAGCAATCTTAATCAGGTACCAGCGAACCTCATACAAATAAGAGCCATACGCCATGTACCCGTATCAATTTATCGAGTCACGTCTTTCACTTCCACACTGTTTATAGTGTTCCACACTGTGTCACGCGATGTAAATGAAACATGAATACAAAACTATCGGTTATCAACTCAGTCTCCCACATTTGGCCCCCTTGGCACTATGCCAAATCCACAGCTCGGCCCACCCAGCTTCTCTCAGTTTTAGCTCGCAGCTGTGGCTCAAACGGTACTATTTTACTGCCGCCCCACACGCCACCCAGTAACAGTCCAATGACGTAATCACTCAGCCAAGGTCACATTTACGCTACCTACTACGCCGCGCCGCCCGGAACATGAGCTAATAACGTAACGGTTCGGGTGCGTGGGATCGGAAGGCTTGCGTGGTTGGGCTTGCTCTTGGGTGGTTACAGTTCGAGGTAAAATGGTGGAGATAGTTGACTTGGGTGGAGATCACAGTTGGAGTAAGTTGAAGGAATCTCCATTCTGCAAGGATGAATATAAAATGGATACCAAATGCAAAAGAAGGACAAATGCTCTGTTAGTACTGGCTGAACTTACCATTTAGCAGTGTTGTTTTCCACAGGTTGAGTCGCTGTCGCACCAGGTCCCTGCGACGACGAGCCTCTTGGTAAAGGAAGCTCGACGGCCCAAACGGTGAAGACTCCCAAAGTGGGTTTTCAGATCCTCCGTAAGACGAAGGAGGCTCGGCGAAGAAAGAGGATGCTGCAAGATGAGAAGGGCTGAGCGACTCGTGGCTTTTTCTCGGCGAGTTGGTGGCGGATGGAAACACTGCGTGGTAGAAGCTCATGTAATGATCAGCTTCGCCCGTGCTGTCGCCTTCCATTGCAGCTCTTGGAGCATCGGTGTTTTCTTCTTCTTTAGGGGAGCCTGTCGAGACTGGCTTCGCCGGTGGGTTGACTTCTGCGTCGGAGATAGGCCGAGCTGGATGTGGCAGAGGATCCTCAGAAGCTGGTGGGGCTTCATCCGGACCAGGTGATTCAGACTCCACCTGATTCAGATGATCTTTATCACATTCAGTTGGCATTTCTTCAGATGTCTGATCGGATTTTGACGGCAAAACTTCAGGAAAATCGCCTGACTTTTCAGCTTCTGGAGCAGAGGACAGCAGCTTTTCTTTAGACTCGATTCCCTCACCGAAAGGAGTACGACTGACTTCTGCGTCGCTTTCATCAGAAGACACAACCCCAGCCGCTCCCTCCAGTGGTTCAACCGCTTCAGTCGCCTCCCCAGGCAGGGCAGCTCCAGGATCACGTTCAGCATCCGCACAGGCAGCATTGGGTTCCACAAGCTTTTCTGTGCACCTTTCAGTGAACCTGACTTCAGATACTGCCACGTCTGTCGTCTCCGTCTGTGCAACAGAGTCCTTGTCGGCAGGCGAAGTTTCAGTTTCATCCGTGGATATTTCGCGATCATCCGATCCCGTTCCCGTTTGAAGAGATCCACGACCACCTTCTATTTCCAGTTTCTCTACATTATCACCATCCAGCTCTGCTGCCTCTTCACTCGTCGTCAGTTCACTGGCGGCATTTGAAACTGATTCAGCAGACTCGTCATTTGCCTCCTCAACCTGCTGGCTGTGTTCGCTGACTTCAATGACTTCCTCTGGCTTATCTTGATTGCCTTGATCTGGCCGCTCTTGATTATCTTCATCATCCATTTCGCCTGTCTTTCCCTCGCCGATCGCTTCATCCTTCTGCTGCTCATCGGCCGTCTCTTCCGACGAGCTCTTCGTGGGAGATGGTGGTGCTTCCAGGACTGCAGAGCCCCCACTCGGGCGTCGCCGCCCGGCCGCTGCAGTCCTACGGGCTAAAAAAGGCTGCTCAGAGTCGTCATGAGACAGCAGAGACTCCCCCAGCTGATCAGAGGGCTCCAGGCGCTGACCGGAGCTGCTTACGCGATCGCTGCAGAGGCTGGAGCCTACGCCCGGCTCGCCGAAAGATAGACCCGTCTGGAAGATGTTGCCAGTGATCTGGTAAGAGCCTGGCTCGGAGCCTAAGCTCGGGAACGGTTCGAACCCATCTGGCGGCTTGTTTTCCATCTGAGCTGAGATGTTGTGGTAGGACATTGGTGAGCCCTGCTGTTGATGCTGCTGCTGCATGGGCGACTGCGGCATGTGGCCGAAACTGTGGGGGCTCTGCGGCATCCCGTGAGGTGAGTGGACCATCTGAAAAAGAACAGAAGGATTGTGTTAGAGCCGGAATCCACAGCAGTGCACAGAGACGCCTGGCGATCAATTCAAGAACTAGAGATTAGTCTTGAGTTGGCTGAGCAATGGCTTACCAATGCTTCGGTGTACGAAAATAGTAACGCTAGGCTAGAGCAATGGTACAAAGTTTTTGGGTGGGGACGCCTCGAAATGTTTAAATAACTAGTGGTGGTGAGAAGAAGACTGAAACCCTAGTATCTCACCTGTTGTATGGGCGACTGGGGCAGATGATGGGGCGACTGCGATGTCTGGCGCGACCCCTGCGCCACCTGCCGCACTGGCTGAGACGAGTGCGGCGAATGCGCCACCTGGTGCGGAGAGTGTGGCACTTGATGAGGCGAATGCGGCACTTGGTGCGGCGAGTGCGGCACCTGGTGTGGCGAATGCGCAACTTGATGCGGCGAGTGCGCTACCTGATGGGGCGAATGCGGCACAGGCGAATGCGACACCGGCTTCACAGCCGGCGACTTCTGCTGTCTCTCAAAGATCTTCAACTTGAGCTTGTCGTGTACGCTGAGTGGCGGCGGCGGATCCATGGGGTACATCTCTCCGCCCATGCCGCCGCCTCCTCCGCCGCCCAGGGCGGGGGCGGGGGCGGGGGCGGAGGTCCCGCTGGTCTCGCCTGGACACCGGTCGACCGAGCTAGAGCTGAGTGAGCTGCTCGGGCGGCGGGAGGATGCTTGGTGGCCAGGCTGAAAGAAAAACAGAGACAAAATGTCGTCAGATTGGGGACATGATTTATGGTAAGGGTCAGAGAAAATGGAGACAAATTATCGTCAGATTGTTCACCAGATAACAAAAAAGACTGAGACCAAACATCGCTACAATGCTATCTTACAGCGGTTTCAAGGAGCCCTTTTTCGAGCGAGGGCAACAAACCGACGACCACAAAAGTTAACATATTAATCATACAATGGCATGAGGCCTCATTGAGTTATTCCCATACTAACGTAACAAACACATAAGTATTTACGTCAAATTATGTTTTTGGTTGAGCCACGAACTCTCTCAGCTGATCAAAGTCCTCATTCAAAGCACACACACGAAACTCACATTGCTCTCCCACCGATGAGAACTCACCTGGAAGTTTAAAGACGTGGACAGCTGCGGCGCGTGGCTGAGCGGTGTGATGGTGGTCGACACCATGAGTCCCGGACGTCCCAGCGGGTGGGGCGTCAGCGGGGACGGCTTGGGCAGCACCCCACTGTTCGTCACGGGGATGAGTAAGTGGGATCCCTTCTCGGCTCCTGTACTCACTAGGTAGCTAGGTCCCGGACTGAAGCCATTCCCCGATCCATTCGAACGCACTGACGGAGGGTCCGGTAGACCAGGATAGCCTCCGGAGGTCACCCCGCCAACTCCTCCGTTGCTTCCGGTTCCAAATGGATCACCAAAGTGATCATCGGGCTGGTAGAACGGCGCTCCACCCGGCTGGGGGTATTGATACTGCACGCGCGAGTCGTAAAAGTGCGCCGCGGGCGCCGGAGGAGCTGGAGCGACAGAAATCTGCGGATACTGCTGGCCGGTCCACTGGGCGGCGCCGTTCTGTCCAGGGGCTGCTGAAGACCATGGAGGTTGACCGGTGCCGAACGAAGGCGGATGAGGCTGGTGTGGTGGAAGAGTTGGTGGGTGGGGTGGCTGGCTGGACGGCATCGTCATAGAGCTGCCGAACACCGAGCCCCCGGCAGACTGTGGAGGAGGAGGGTGGAGGTCAGCGGGGTCACCAGGGGTCAGGTCATCAACACATGACGAGGTGAGGTGATGAAAAACTGTCTGCTGAGATGAGATATCGATGGGATGACGTCACGCAAGGTTAACAATGCAAAAGTGAAGCATCGAGCCTTGCAAAGGGTGCAAAAAATATTGGACATGTGACACTGCAACGTTAACGTCAATGTTACCAACCAAGTTAACACTACAACCAGCGCAGAATAATCCAAGTCCAAGGAAGGTGCCAAACTACCAACTTCATCAGCACACACACACAAACAAATAAAGAGCCTTCAAATTTGCTTGCAACTCACAGAACGTCAGCAGCAATAAGCTAGATATGACCTTTTCTAATAAGAAATGCCCAGTATCTCTCCCATTCAGGACACAGTAACGAATAATCTAACGGTTTTATGACGCAACTCAAATTACGTCATTGCTCAAGCCGTAACACTCACCGGTCGACTGAGACTGCCGTGAACGCTGGCACTTCTGCTGCGCTCGCCTCGCGGGGGCTGAAACAGAAGAAGAAAACTTGTAAGACGAGAGTTGGCAAGAAACCAGACGTTCGAGCGTCGGTGACCAATACACAAACAGTTCGATGTTTGTCAAACACAAACACAAAGACATGAGTCGAAAGACGGTTAACAGTGGACGAATAAACAACAAACGGGAGACAAGTAGGTAGGCTCATATAATGATGTAAATAATGCTTCTGTAGTTATTCAAGCGAAAAGGGAGAAAAGAGACTCGTAAATAACCAGGGCGTGTTTCCTACAAGGGTTGAAGCGTCTCACGATTCGACCGAATGAAAGTTTCGCCTCCCCCGGGATTCGATCACTCCGGCCCTGCTGTAGTTGCCACCGCGCTCAATAGATGTCACCACGGTCTCCACGGCGCCCACCGCCAGGCTGCTGTCTGGCCGCACGCCAGACGCCGGCGCCCGCAGCGTCGTAGTAAGAGTGACGTCATAGTTTGTAAACAACGCCCGCGGGCGCCCGGCGCGTGCGTGGGTTCGGAAGTGACAGCGGCGGCGGTGGTGGCATGCGACGCATTTTATGAGTTTAAAAAGCGTCCCAGACCACCCCAAATGCGTGCCTTGAAAGCTAACTGAGATGGGGAGGGTGTTGGGAGGGACACGGAAGACGGGAAGGGACAGGACAGGATAGAAGGAAGAGTGGGCGGGACAGGCTAAATGACACAGAATGAGAGCGGTAAGGACTAAGACAGACAGTATGTGATAACTGCGAGTTTGGGACATTGGTGTCCTGTAACAATACAAAGAATACAAAACCGGGTGTGCTGGGATGTAAAGCATAACGGGCGTCTACTGGCAAAAACAAAAGCTCTTTCGGACTAGCTTTGGCGACATGTCTTGCCAAGCTGATAGGGCATCCCGTATCACAGCTATGAGCTAACGCATAGCAAACTTTCGCTCGGAAAGCGCGAAGTCCCAGAGAACAAAGACCAAAGCTGGCAGCAAATCGACTCATTTTGCCAGAAAATAAGCAGGAAGTGTGGAAAACGAGTGGTATAAGAGGATAAGTGCTGGGCTCGGGGCACGCTGGCCACCTGACGCTTCAGCGATACAGCGGAAATCGTCGCCATTTTCGACGGAGACACCCAAAAATTGATAGTTCATGGAAGAAGTTTCCGACTTTTTCGTTTAATAGCATTCGAATTACGCTATAAATGCCAGGCTAGAAAAATATCTGCTGATATTGCCTAAAACATTCTCAAAAAATATCCGTAAACCTGAGCTGAGGCACGACTTTCATGCGCTCGTGACATTGTTACTTTGCTTCGTTACTTTCCACAACTTTTAGACCTTGTCACGGTAAACAACGTTATACAGCAGGGCGTTGTCCCTTCCGCAGATAAATCGTCCCCATCAACCCCTTTCTGTGTTGGCCGCTATGGCCAGTTTCAGCCCGTAACGCCGCTTCCTCCCACGACCAACTGGTGAGCCCTATTGAGCCACCGGGCCCGGCTCCACCAGACGCTTTCTAGCGTCATTCACGGCCCAGCTTTGGCCACATATCGCGCCGCTGACAGGTCCAGCTGCACCACGAGCGCCGCACGCGCGCGCACCTGGCCGCAGAAGTCACGTGACCCGACTGTGCGCCGGTAGGTCGACGCTGGGAGATATCACGTGACCGGCGGCGTCGCCTGAGGCTGACAGCAGCAGCTGTTGGGTGTTGAGTCATATTGGAGTCAGCTGACTCACGGCTGCAGTGAAGTGAGTCACGTGACTGTCCATGAGACCAATCGGAGGTTAGTGTGTGTTAGTCACGTGTGGTCAGTGACCGTAACTATGGATGGGCGTTTAGTCATGTGACATATCCTCCATAGCACGTGTGCCATGTCAAACGTTTGCGGAAGTACGCAGAAGCCATTGGATCATCGGCTGAGTCACTGACCTTTGACCTCAGTCCAGTGACCTAACCAGACACCACTTCATAGTTCAAACTGTGTCAAAGTGACACCATGTTTAAGTGACGCGGTGATTAATGCACATGACAGTTGCCGCGCAAAACCAGGCCAGTGCGTAGCTCAGTCGCGAATTCGCAGAGCGACGTCACGCTTAGCGCGAATCGAACTCATTGGCATTCAACCAAGTCTTACATCGTATCCATAGATCAACATGCGAGCAAATTTGAATGCATTGGAAATTTAACTGCATAAATGCTCCCTGCATTGGATGAACTTTCGGGAAACTGTGCAAAAGCATACCACATTTGCTAGCCGTCGATCGAAAAATAACGACGGAACAAAACACGTGACGCAAATTTCACCTTTCACTGCATGAAATCAGAAATCATCTCCTGTTCATTTCTTATGTAAAAACCGTTGTCGCATGTAAAGCCACCACTGCGGCGGCGGCAGCTGGCCGCACGCAGCTGTCTACATCTGCAGCAGAACACTGCACAAACTGACAGCAGCTGCGAACCGGGTGGTGGTACATCTGCACAGCGTGCTACTATCACATCAGCATGGGCTAATCACCGCGATAAGAGGTGATTACCGTGGTAAGATGTGATAACCGTGGTAAGATGGGATAAGCAAGGTAAGTCGGTAGGAGCGTTCTACGAGGTTTATAGGTAACCGTTGCTCTTGGCACTTTGAAACATGTTGACACAGTAAGACCCGTGAGGGATGATCTTCGACTCCGAGTTCCATTGGCATTTCGCATTTACTGTTATCAGTCTAAAAACAAAACAAAAAATCGGAAAGCACCGTACACGATGCATCCTGTCTAGCTCACATAACAAACTTACGTTTTTGTTATCATTTGCCTTCGCCCTGATGTGTTCCCACTGCCCGTATTATAATAAGCTCGCCGTAGTCGCCTCCAATCATCCTATAATTTGTTCATCATGTTCCCCGTCTCATGTCTCCTCCTTTTACGTGAGAAACTATCAGATTTCGTCTCATAATCTCCAGTTTCTCATGGACAAGCGACACACCTTTTTTGTCGGCCCAAGTTTTTATGTGTTATAGGCCACCCAGTCTTTTATGAATACTCCCTCCCCTTTGCTTCTGTCCTGCGGACTTCCTCATTGACCAGGTCCTCCCTCCATCCCTCCCTCTCTCTCTCTCTCTCTCTCTCTCTCTCTCTCTCTCTCTCTCTCTCTCTCTCTCTCTCTCTCTCTCCGAGTGAGAACCACCTCGGCAGTGCTATAACTCCATCACTAGGCGTCCCTGCCCGGCCGCGAACGACCGATTGTTCACCGTGGAACACTGCTGGAGACTAACGTTGGGTCTCCACCGTAACTAACTGGTCCTCCGTGGTCGGAAGGTCTGTGCGCGAGTGAGGAAATGGTCTGAAGCCAGTCAGGAAAGCACTTCTAAGGAGCACAACTACCATGTGAGTAAACTTATATAGAATCGTGGGCACGAAAAACAACAGCAAATATGCGCCTATTAATTTGCCGGATAGAAATTAGGATAAGCACACCGAATCAACCGTACTTCCCTTTCTTTTGGTTACTATTTTCACCACAAAAACATCATATCCCTGATGATTAGGACCCCTATTTTCACCGGGCAGCCATCTCATCCCCACCGGAAGTTCGAACTTCCGGCTAGCCGCCCGGCGCCGTCGAACGTCTCACGTTACGTTCCGTGGCCTAAAACCAGCCGCGGTGGGCCTACACCCGCCATCCGCTCATTTCTGGGCGCGGTTTGGGTCATTCCTGGACGCACTTCGCGGAGAAACGTGAACTGGGGAATCACTGCCGCTAAAGACGTGAGAGTCGCACCCAGAGAGAAATTACCCGAGCGGGGAGAGGTTCCCACGCGGTCACTTCCGATGCCAGACTGTCCAGTTGGCTGTTCTCTGTGTGTCAAAATCTGACGCGCTGAGAGCGGATGTTCGGTTGACCACAGGACAGCCCCAATTCGCACCCGTTTCACTATTGCCAAACAGGAGTTGCGTCATAGCAGGGCAGAGTTTCACGAGTTTTGCATGCGTCAGCGGTCCGAGTGACCCTAAAACTCACGCACTTTGTGTCATCCTTTACGCGTTCTGCTTTCACAGGGGGTGCTCAGTGCTCACTCACGCACACTATTAAATTTACGCCTGCGTTGGGTGATTAAAGGATGATTTATAGAAATTGTAACAGCTCTGGCATTAATAGCGCGGCTTCTTTTATCATTCCTGCAATTTGAAAACATGAATTAGCAAAATGTCATCGAGATAAATATAAAAAGCATGCAATTAGATCCAACACCAAATTAAGTTTTTGAAAATAATAAGACGAATATGGGGATCGGTCATCCTTACACCTATCCTTTAGAGAAGACACAAATAAGCACGCAAGTAAAGCTTTCACACCTCCCACTTCCACTCTGGGGCCGCACGTCTCAACCCTCTGCCACCCAATCCATCCAAATCGGCGTCACGTCAGCGTCCTGACAGCCTCGTTTCCATGGAAACCGACAGGCGTCTATTACGCGACCATAATTTGAGGACCGCGCCCGCAGACGAATAGGTGAGCGTGCCGCGGCGGTCACGGCGAACAAAGGGAACATGTGGTCACCAAGAAAAACTGGGGGCTGTTCCACTCTCTGGCCACGGAAGCCCAGCCAATAAGGGGTTAATGGGCGGCCAGGTGATAGCGCGGAAGTGAGGCGAAGCGACGCCTCACCACGGTGCGTGTGCGGGACGAATAGGCTTTCCTCTTCCCCGTTTGCCGAGGTCGACTCGACTCGGACATATGAGAAAGCTTGGCCGTCATGGGAAGGTCTTCGGACATGGACAAAAGTGGGAACTGCCGAACTCCTCCAAAAAAGAGAGCTCCAAACCGCAAACGGTTCGGCGGTTTGGCCCAAATGACGTCACCGAGTGTCGAAATGGAACGATTTCCGGCGCAGCAGCTCGCATGCGAGGTTCTTATTAGAGGCACTAGGCCAGGAAATGAGACGGTAGTATCGGTCATATACGGTCCTCGGCTGATAGCCTATCCGGAGGAACAAGGTTCTCTGTGAGGCGACCAAGTGGGACGCTGTTCGTTCATCGTTGATCTGGGTCAACAGTGGTTTTCATAATCATCGATTGCATTCTGCGAGAAGGTGCATGCTTCTGGAAAAAAATGATATGAAACCGACAAAACGATCATATTCCTATTTCCCTGAGAAGCCAACGGTCCCATGATCTGTTATGGGAGCATTTAAGTTACATTTAATAAAACATAATGCAGCATTCATTCCTCATAAACTATCATCCAAGCACCATCCTTTCCATTGACAAGTAGCGTGACAAGTAGCAAAAACAAGCGAGCGTGCCATGACTTCACATAGCATCCTCGAGAACCGCAGTCACGTACTCCCAAGAAGCCAGCTAATGACATGGAGTAATTGCAGCCCAGGCATCGTGTTTGTAATTTAAACGGCATCATTGTGTTTACTCACGACAAATGGCAGTTAAGCTGACGTCATCATTCGACAGACGATGCTTCGACGTTTACTTTGAGATAGGCATCTAAAATTATGTCTTAGCCGATCCAGAAAGGCACATCACAAAAGCATCATCCTTTGCCAATCAAAAACATCAACAAGCAATTTAAAATTTCACTACGCGTACCATTACTTCGAGTACAGCAATGCTTCGTTCCCCCAAAATAAAACCTTGGTGAAACCTCTCGAATTATCGAACGAACCATTTCGTTTCATCCTCTGCAAGAAGACGGAACCCGCCTGGGCCCCTTACTGTTATGGTTTTACATTTAAGTCTACGTTAATAATGGTTCGATAGCAAATTAATTATCGTCGCGATTCCACCGCCCCAGATGCACACGCGCACTCCCGATGTTAACTGTATTGAGTCCGGCTGACGACTGCACAACAATACTCTTTACTCAAGGACGCCGGAAGCTGCCCGGCGGCACAGCCTATCATCAGGCGCCTGCCGGCGCCGCGGCGGCTGGCAACAGCTATCAGCTGACTGCGCCGGCATAGCTCGTGCCGGCTCAGTAGCACGCATCACAACACCTCCCCCCAGACGTGGGGGAGACAACACGTCTCAAGAACAAAAACGGTGCCTCCGACAAACACAAACGCACCAACGCGTGCCAGCGCACGATAGCTACACAAACTCATACACTGGGTCCGACCAAGTCACAGTCAGCCTCTTAGGCTGTCGACGAAGTCGTTTGCTGCGCCTCACAGAGGTGTCAGGCGCGGGGGTCGCTCCGCCAGGGCGGCTGCGGGGGACTTCGTCAGCGGCTGGGGTCCCGCTGTCGGCGGTCCTGGTTCGGGCGCTGTCGCCGTCTTCGGTGATGGCGTCTCGGCTGCCATCGGGTGACGTGGTCACCATCGGCCGCAGCGGGCGGAGGTATCGTCGATTCCGCCAGTAGGTGCGGCCGCTTGGCAGGCGAGCGAGGTAGTCTCGGCGGCTGCCGATGCCAACGACGACGCCTGTCCGGTCCCACAAACCAGTCTTCGGATCTTCCAGGAGAACCTGTTGACCGATGCGCAGAGGTTTCAGCGAGCGGGCGCTCGCGTCGTAGCGCTCTGCGGTCTGGGACTTCAGAGCGGCTGCTCTCTCATCACACTCCTCTGCCGCGCGCTGCCACACCTCGGCAAACGCTCGGTGATGAGCTGGCACGGTAGAGCGCAGCGGGTGGCCGTACAGAATCTGGGCAGGGGAGCGGCCATCGGCCCGAGGCGCGTTCCGCAGCTCCAAGAGGCCGTGCGCGAACGCGTCATTGTCCAGGTTGCCTCGGTCGCTGACCTTCTGCACGAGCCTCTTCACTGCCTTCACTGCAGATTCCGCATGTCCGTTTGACTGAGGAAAATGCGGGGTGGAGATCTCGTGGGTCACTCCCCACCGTCGCAGGAAGTCGCGGGTGTGACGGGCTCCGAACTGCGGCCCTCCGTCCGTTCGCATAGTCTGGGGTACCCCAGTGGCCGCGAAGGCGACCCTCAGGCTGGACACCAGGTCCTTCGCCGACGTCTCTCCAGAGCAGTGGAAGACGAACGGCCATCCAGAGAGGCGGTCTACGTATACGAGATACGTTCGACCAGCCCACGAAAAATAGTCCGCTGAGACGGCCTCGAAGACTCGAGTTGGCACCGCCTCGGAGACTAGCGGTTCCTTTTGCTGGCTCGGAAGATACATCTGGCAGGACTTGCACGCTGCGACGAGGTTAGCGATGTCCTGGTCAAGCCCGGGCCAGTAGAAAACTTGTCTAGCCCGACGCTTGGTGCGCTCCACACCTTGATGGCTGGCGTGAAGCCGCTCGAGCGTCTCCCGACGCAGACTCTGAGGAATCAGGAGTCGCTGCCCGCATACCAACAGGCTGCCGTCCACGGCGAGACGGTCTCTAGCTGTCCAGTAGGGCCGCAGCGTCGGCTCCAGCTGCGACTTGTGGTCTGGAAAGCCAGCCAAGACCACGTCTCGGAGGGCGCTGAGCTCTGCATCACGCTCAGACGCCGCCCGAACCCTCTGCAGAGTAGCGTCCGGGAACAGTGAGTCTTCCTCGGTCGGATCAGCCGCGGTGAGCCTGGCGATCAGGCTTGCGATCTGGTGGGCTTCCTCCTTCTCCGCCTCTTCGTCGTCTGGAGTCGGAGTGTCCACCGGTGCCCGGGAGAGCGCATCCGGGATCGCGTGCAGTTTCCCTTGCCGCCAGACAGCGACGAAGTTGAACGGCGTGAGACGTTGCCGTAGCCGTTGCAGTCGCGGGTTGTCGATGTCGATGAGGCTCTTGGAGTTCAGCACTGGAACGAGCGGTCGGTGGTCTGTGACCACCTCGAACTGCTGCATGCCCGAGAGGTACATGCTGCACTTCCGACAAGCCCATGCAACTGCCAGCATCTCAATCTCGCAGACGGCGTAGCGGGACTCCACATCGGTCAGGAAACGAGACCCACACTGGATCAGTTTCCATCGTCCATCTGCATCCTGCTGCCGCAGACAGAAACCCAGCCCTCGCAGGCGAGCGGCGTCGGTCTCCAGGACTGTCCGGCGCCGCGGGTCAAAGAAGTCGAGGACTGGTGGCGAGACCAGCGCCTTCTTCACGTCACTGAAGGCTTTTGAGTGCAGCGGCGTCCATACCCACTCGTTCTTCGGTCGCAGGAGGTGTCTCAGAGGCTCGGCGGCGGCCGAGACGTCTGGTGAGAAGTCACCCATCTGGTTCACGAGACCGAGAAACGATCTGAGGTCCGTGAGACACGCCGGCTGCGGAAACTCCGCGATGGCTCGCACCTTCTTGTTGTCTGCGGTGTAGCCTGTCTGGTCGATCTTGAATCCGCAGAACTCCACCTCATTCCCGGCGAAGGAGCACTTGTCTGGGTTCAGCGTTATCCCGTGGTCGTCACACCTCTGCAGGATGTTCCACACGTGCTCCAGGTGAGCTGAGTAGCTCGAGTCGTACGCCAGAATATCGTCTACGACTTTGCATGTCTGAGGGATGTCACCGAGAGCAGCGTCGCCTCTTCGGTTGTACTCGTCTCCTGACGAGATCAGACCCATGACGGCACGTTTGTAGCGGAAACGGCCCCATGGCGTGATGAAGCACGTTTTGTCCTGGTCCTCCTCGCGGATGGGGATCTGGTGGTAGCCAGACTTGCTATCCAGCTTCGTGTAGAAGTTTGCACCGCTGCCGATCGAGGCCACAGCGTCGTGCGGCGACCTGACTGGGTACGCTGGCCTCTTGACGAATCGGTTCAGCTTGGTGAGGTCGACCGTCAGACGGCAGCCAGAGACCGTGCCGTCCGGCGACCGCTTTGCCACCGGCACGATGGGGTGGCACCACTCGGTCGGATGCTCCACCGGCTCGATCACGTCACTCTCCAGCAGCTCATCCAGCTGGCGCCGAATGTCGTCACGCCAGCAGAACGGTACACTGCGAGCTGTGGAGACGGCAACTGGTGTGGCATCTTCAGTCAACTCGATGGCCATTGAGCCTCCGGACATCTTGCGCAACTTCGAAGTGACGTCAAACACTCGTGGGAAGGCTTCCTTCATCGCTGAGAAGTGCTTCTGTCTTTCCTCAGCCGATGGCACGCCTCTGCTTTCATCCCATGTCGGCTTCAGCGGGTGCATCTTCTGCGCCTTCTCGGCGTCTTCAAGTGCAGGAGCAGAGCCTCGTTTGACCACTCTGCGGGGTATCTTGCTCTTCCCTGGCATGGTCTTCAGGGAGCAGACTGCTGGAGCTGGTCTGGAGGTCTCCTCCTCGTCTGAGATGGCAGAACGGATCTGCTGTGGGAACTCCTTGTGCAGTATTCCCAGTCGAACAGCGTCGTGCCACGACAGCAGCGAGCTGTGCAGCTTCTTCACCACAGAGACGGCTATCGTCCTCTTGATGCTTCCCAGCTGCAGTGCGACTTGGCACGCTCCCAGGCAGGGCAGTTCTCGTCCGTCTGCGGCGAACAGGCTTCCAGAGGGCGGCGTCAGCTTCTTGACGTTGATGCCCATCTGCTTCGCTGCCTCCTGAGAGATAACAGACACCTCAGCGCCTGTATCTGGCGTCCATGTCGTTTGCTGCCTGCGACCGTCACTCCGATGCAGCAGAATCTGGATCTGCGGAGCACGCGTCGTGTGCAGGCCTTGGATCATGCAGTCTCGGTGCTGCTGGTCCACTGTCTGTCTGGCAGGTGCAGATGCCGCTCGCGCCTTCATTGTGACGAGCGACACACGTCTGCCTCCATCGGACCTCCGCTGGGTCCGGTCTGTGCTCGCCGCCGGAGCGCGCGAGCGACTGGCGCTGCGACCGCGGCAGACAGACGCGAAGTGGCCTACCTTGCCACAGGCTCGGCAGGTCCTCTTGACGGCCCTGCAGTCGCCGGCGCTACGGTGAACTTCACCACCACAGCGGGGGCACGTCTTCTCTGTCGACCGGTCCCTCGGGCGACCGCGGCTGCGCTGGCACTGAGAGACCCTCGCCAGGGTCGAGCCAGCTGGTTCACGGATGGCTGAGCTGTTGGAGGCGGCATTCTCTGACGCTCGGGCGATATCCACTGCCTTCTGAAGCGTGAGATCCGGCTCTTCCAACATTCTGCGGCGTGCTTCCTCATCTCGCGTGCCGACAACGACTCGATCTCTGAACCTGTTGTCCTGGCAGTGGTGACAGAAATCACAGAACGATGCAATCTCTTTCAATCCACAGAGAAAATCGTCCACTGTTTCGCCCGCTTCCTGTACTCGCATGTAAAAATCTCTCCGATCAATGATGACGTTACGCTGGCGGCGCAGATGCGTCTGCATCGCCGTGATGATGGTGTTCATGTCAGCGTCTTCGGGGATCGGCAGGCCGTACCTGACCACCCTGGTCCAATCGTCATCAAGCAGAGCGAGTAGGGCTGCCTTCTGCTCGGGCTGGGCTAGCCTGTTGACGCCAGTCAGCAGACTGTAGCCGTGAAATTTCTGTCGCCAGGATTCAAACTCCTTCAGCGACGCCGATGACGACAACTGTGGAGCGGGAGTTGCTGATGCCGGCAGTCTGGGCGGTAGATTGACGGCTGCGCTCGTATCGGCTGGGGTGGCCGCTGCAGTAGCCGCCGCGGCTGCAGCGCCGGCCCCGGCCGCCGGCCCGGCCCACATCCGTTCCATTACGGCCACCATACGCTCCTCCCGCTGCTGGCTTTGCCGCTGAGCTTCTTGAGCCAGCTCCAGTTGCTGGGCGAGGAGTTGGGTGAGGGCTCCCAGGTCCACCGGCTTGCCTTCCTCCGTCATTGCGAGAAAAGCGCGCTAAAACCGACGAAAAAATGCTATATTTAATGATAAAAAGTAAATTATACCGATCGCGCCATGTTATGGTTTTACATTTAAGTCTACGTTAATAATGGTTCGATAGCAAATTAATTATCGTCGCGATTCCACCGCCCCAGATGCACACGCGCACTCCCGATGTTAACTGTATTGAGTCCGGCTGACGACTGCACAACAATACTCTTTACTCAAGGACGCCGGAAGCTGCCCGGCGGCACAGCCTATCATCAGGCGCCTGCCGGCGCCGCGGCGGCTGGCAACAGCTATCAGCTGACTGCGCCGGCATAGCTCGTGCCGGCTCAGTAGCACGCATCACAACACTTACTACACCCCGGGGTACGCCAAAGTTTCGCGCTTACAATCTTCTACGCACACCTTCTACGACCAAGTTCGTCTGCTGCAAATAGCATAGTCGGTAGTAAAACCTTCCCAAACTTGCCAATTACTTCTATTGAATTACGCAATGCCCCCGGCGCGGAGGCACTAAAACCTGGCGAGGTGCGGATCCATTCGCGCCTGCAGGCTTACCAGTTGCGGGCCCGAGGGGAAGGGAGGGGGTGCTGGGGAGGGGGCGGGGTGATGGAGGGGGTATTGTATCCGAGCATTGCACCCGAGGTAACTGCCGCAGGCGAGAGAATACCAGGGGTTCTCAAACCGCATCGAGAGGAAATCGTTCAGCTGGCGTGTCAAGAGTGATTTGACGCAGTCAAACTCAAACACTAAATTTATTTGTTGCACATCATATGGTCTTGACGTTGAATTGAGGTTTGGGAATGAAAAAAAAATAAGTAAGTCCATAGGTCCTCAAAGTCGAGGCCAAGTGCGACGGTCGGGGTCCGGGGATTCAGAGCCCGCGACCCTAGGGGGAACCAATGACGTAGCCTCGGGCTTCCCAACAAACGAGTTTGAGAGCCACCGTAGCACGTGACTCAGTTCGGATCGATACCGGCGTCTGGCGTCGTCTGGGCCCAGCCACCACGTGATTGTGACGTCACACAGGCCAGCAGCGTGAGTGGAGTCACGTGATTGAGCCTCTACGATTCATGTTATGGAGTTAGGGCTTGATTCCGACCCGGTGCTGGCTAAAATGGATGCTTCCGTTCTAAGAAGGAAGTGCTATGAAATTCAACTCGTTACGAGCTGACAGCGGTTCCGGTTAAAGTGGTTACTGTTGCTGAGTTATGAGACCATTCCGGGACTAGAAGCCAAGGAGCTTCGGGTTGATGTGTCAATTCCATGCATGAGTAAGTAACGGGAAATTATTGCAGAACCATGTGTCGTACCTACTCACTACATTCTAACGGTCTTCCAATGTGAAAACTCCTTGGAAGTTGGAAGTACCACACACGATTAATTCCATGAAAATCAGCATTAAAATCGAGATCCAATCAACACTCGCAACAATAGTTCACTGTCGCGTTCCTTCTCAGAACAATCACCCATCCACACCCACAATGGGTCTGAGATCGTGCGTAATTTGGCGATGCCACCGTCACTATGGAGACTGCAGTGCGCTGCTTCGCGGCAAGAAGCTAACACCAGCCGGGCGGAGACTTGCGTGGAGTCGCCTCGGGGCGCTAGCACGGGTCGGGAAGGGACGACAGTATGACAAGGCGATATTTGAGCAAGGAAAGGAAGGCTTTTTCTGGTGGTTTATTTGTTGGGTGTTTTGGTAAATGTGAATGTTTTTGAGACGGGTGCAAAAAGGATGGCGTTATTTGTTTGTTCTAATCACGAAGGTTGCTGAATCAAGAATTGTTTGCCAATGGGTCCAGATGTGGCCGTCAGCTATAGGAAACATGATCAAGCTTCGAAAGATTTTCTAAGATATGTTTGTCATTTGTGTCACAGTGCACAAAGACATTCATTGAAAGCGAGTTTCATTGTGATGACTGATTTACTATGGGGCGTGTATCACAAAGTTCAGCGATTTCTTGGTGTCGTTTTTCCCGTCCAATCACTACAACTCACGAACCGTCGGCTTTGTCATCATTCCCCATATCGATTCCACGTCACCAAACGTTCCCCGAACATCAAATCCGAGTCGTGTGCGCTCTCTAGGTCGATGCGTAACTGCCCTCGAACATAGCCCGCGCGGGGAGGCTCTTTGTCCAGACCAGGACATCAAACTGGCTTTCTTTGTGTCAGGATACAATTTATGCCCGCATAATTAGCACCCGTGTACCTAGGTCGTTATGCGTGTGCGCGTGCACAGGGACTCCCAGGGTTGTTCCACGTCGGTTCACCTATATTAGGGTCAACGACAACAACAACACTGCGACCAGATTCAGCCTGATCCGTGTTAGACCAGAATTCCCGACTTCTGACGGATTACGCACTGAGAAAAATCGCCATCGAGGACCATAAATCTCCAGACTTCCGCCGTTTGTAGCGGTTCGTAGTGCCGAGCCGCAGCTACGACTCTTATTAGGGCCCGAGTAACTGGCCAATAAAAGTCGCCGCCGAGCTGCACTGTCGTAATGTCGTAATTAACAGTGTCGTGTCGGACAGGCCGTCGTTACGGTCGTTACGGCACCGGGTCACGAACTTTGTGACAAAGCGTCACGTGCGTCTGTGGACGGGCTTGCGCCGGTGAGCATATCACACCGCACGGGGGGCGGAATTTTGGGGTCGCATTTCCGAAATTGGGGTGAGATTTTCAGAAAATCGTTAAGCTCAGGCAAGCCAGATCTATGGAAAATATATGGGGGCCTCAAGGAACGCCGCTTCTTCAAATATCACGAGCACTGGTCACATGATTATTTCGGGAGTGGTCGCTTGTCAACAAACGCCTACATGCTGCAATAATTTAGATAGGTTTGCTTGAAACATGACACACCTCTTTCTTTCCGGCGAAGTTCCGTTTTTGCTTTTCTCTCCCCTCTCCTCTTTTCCCACTTCCTTCCTCCGCGAATCGGAAGTTCCGGCTTGAACCCTGATCCCCATGCGAACCCTCAACCCTACCCACTAGCGGTTACCATCAAACCGCGCCTGGCAGCCGGCGCGGCGTCTATAGGCCCTCACGCAGAGGCTAGCGGTGTCTGGCACCCCCAGTAGAGGCTCCGGTCCACGGGCAGCTGGCGTCGAGCGCCGACAACAATGTGTTGCCATGGAAACACGCACGCGTAATTTAATCGGCGTCTGCCGCGGCGGCCGGGTGTGTGTACCCCGGGAGGGGGATGGGTGGGGAGGGGTCGCGGGAGGGGGCGTCTGGTGGTCCCTGCGAGCTATTTTGGCGACGAGACGACCCTGTGTTTGAGAGAGGAGACGGTGGCAGCGGTGACGTAGACACGAGCCAGACGCGAGCAGAATGGTGCGAACAAACAGGAAGGGGTGGAGCGTAATCCAAAAAATAAACAGAAGATGACAGCCAGGTGATTTAGGTGACGTTCGTTTAGCTCGACTGTGGGAAGGATAAACAGGCACAGAAATTTCCAAAGACAGGCCAAATGGTTTCAGGATGTATAAACGAGTATGGCATGTGGTCAACAGAAATGAAGAACCCGAAAACATATTAAATGCTTGAACAAACACATCACGAACTACTTGCATCAAAGGCCCGATGCTTTTGGTAAGTCTAAAACGCCATTGCAGTGGGCACAGAAAGTGATCCATGCAGCGCCCGTATATCTCGCCATGACACACTACGAACTACGCCATAAATGGGATCCATACCAACCCGACCCACCCTGGCATTTTATCAGCCGAAATCGACAAGACCCAAACACGCCTGGTACAAGAGCGCCGGCCAAACCGTTGCGAAAGAAATGCAAATGAGGAGCGCCCTGACAGAGCCAACCACGACCGAAAACGACCCACTGGCCGTGCGGCAAAAACTGGTGATCATTTCACCAAGGGAAGCGGTGCGGTGGTGGACCCGACACCCGCAGGACCAATATTCCACTAAACTTGCTCGAGCTCGACGCCTGGATCCGCCCTCGGCGACCGAAACTGGACACAGGGCATGGCTCTCATCCAGGGGCATAAATTCCCCGCCCTCCTTTGTTAGATCCAAAATCAAATTAAATACAATGAAATATATCCCTTCCCTGTGCTTAATACTATTCAGAGCATGAAATTTACGGCGGCGACGGTTTTTTGCGCCATCTCGGCCGCACAAAAACTGGAAGAATACGCAATAAAGACTATTCAGTTCCGTGCGCATGCGCGAGCAAATGGAGCGATGCTGGCTGGGATCGTGTCGCCATCGCTGCCGCCTTTTGACCAATCAGAGGACAGTTCACTGCACACAGAGTCCGAACAACGCGCAGCGGAGACGAGGAGTGGCGCAGAAGTGGCGCGACGCGGCGTTGAGCGACGCACTCGCGCAGTGCGATGCCTCTGAAAAGACCGAGCAAGCACCCAGCGCTGCGCGCGCTGGTGTCACCGATCGGGCGACATGGCTGAAATGGGGCAGGGAGAACAATGGACCCGCACTTTACGCTTTCTGAACAGACCGAGCGGGCTTTCAGGGGCGTGGGACGCGGCCGGTCGGATTTCGGCAGAAAGCTGCGGGCGATGGCATCTACGGGTGAACGACACAGATGGGAGCAGAGATCAGTGTTTCTTGCTCGGCGTCCTGGGTAGTGGCAGTACAAATTTGGGGGCAAGTGGCTGGATAAATAAAGTGGGTGAGTGGCAGAAAAGTGGTGAGCAGCGAATTGACTGTCCTGCTTGGCTTCATGGGTGTGACGACATGAGAAGGTAGGTGCCAGGTGGGAGGTTGGTGGTTAGGTAAGCGCTGGGCATTGGATAATATATGGACATATGTGAGACACTGTGCCAAAACAAAGCCCAGGCTCAGACATAGAAACAAAGAGAACAGAGATGACGGTTGGACAGTTACGGTCTGCGGTGAGTTTGAAATCGTCAAACAAATAGTGCTAGTGAAAATGACCACATCCGCAGCAGTTAGTAATTATCCGAGAACCAACTCGCATTTCAAAACAAGCATAACACAATGCACTTATGAAACAAACTTAATTATTCGCACAACGAGAGAATCCAAACTAACCAACAACGTGAATTTCCAAAGACATTGACTCACAAGATTAACTTCGAAGGGTTCCAATGCCCGAAAGGGGTATCGTTAGCTACGAAGTAGTATGTATTGTCCCGAGTCTCCGACCATAATTTCTGCCTCATTTGTCTCGCACCCGTCAGCTATCTCCCCGCACCCCTCCGGCAGGCACCAAACCCACACCTGGATGAAGAAAAACCGCCCGCACCCTCCCAGTAGCCACCGAGGAGGGATCTTTGATCAAATTACCTCCGGGACACGGCCGCCCACCCGGTCTGATCTGCTCTCCCGGGCCGCAAGGTCACGAGGGGTCGCCGGGCACGCGTCAGTACCTCCCGATGACGACACTCCCTTCCAGTGACGTCATCCTGAGGTAAAACGGGGTCCCGACAGACTAGAGGGGCGATCCGCAAGGCCGGGGGAGCGCCCCATGTAGGGAGGGAGGGAGAGCGAGGGGGAGGGGAGCGGGAGGGTGAACAGGTAGGAAGCACGAGTCGTCTGCCCCGAAAGACTGGGGGAGCGACGAGGGGAGCCGCATTTAAAAAGGGTCACTGTGTCAGTCCGTTTGAATGGGGAGCGAACCGCAGAGGGTGCGCCCCTGTCCCCACCCTACGCAGGAATCTCCCTAGGGTCGCACGCGCAACGGCAGTGGTTGACAAGGCCAAGGGTGGTGGGGAGCCGGCGAGGGTGGAACCAGGGTCACAGGAGGGTCGTACAGCGAGGGTGACTGTCATTGATGATGACTGCGATCGGGGAGGGGACATGGAGAGAGGGGGAGGGGAGAGGGACGGGGATTCCAGGTGTGACGATAGCCGCCACGCGACTGCTGTCCGTCCCTTCAACACCCTCCAACCGGGGGAATCCGCTAGGGGAGGGACGAGTACTTTGTAAGGTATACAATTGTAATTGAGTTGTTTAGCAACGGGGGAGGGAGGCGGAAGGGGAGCCCGGTCAGCGGTTATTAATATCACGTCTTTTTAGCCTCAGCAGGAATAATTAACCCACCTGCTGGAAAAAACGATATTAAATAGTTCGGTCTTTCGGGGACATAAATCATGAATGACGCATTAAATAAGCAGGACATCCAGGGAAATAAATCAAGAGTCAAAGGTGGACATCACTTTCAACTGGTTACCGGTGGAAGAGTCATGATTCAAAGGGCAGGAACCATGCCGGGCAGGTGGAAACTTTCGCGGCAGGAAGCGGGCCCGGCGGCGTTAGTGGTCAGCGGTGGTGGTGGCTGGCGTCGAGCCATTGCCTGCGGCATCCTTCCGAGAACTGTGACTCACCGCGCTCAGGCGACGATGTGAGTGGCACAGAGCTGCTGCCACGGCCAAAGCCAAAGTCGCTGAACGGCGCCGCAGCCGCCGCAGCCACGGTCAAAGACCGAGGTCACGGTGGAAGGGTTTGGTTTCATGACCCCATGAGTCAAAGTCAATAAGATAGTTTGATTGAGCCTCTGAAGACAGTCAGCAGCTTCCCGTTCGTAATTTAAACCCACCTCTCCTTTTTCAGAGGAAGCCCATTTGCACATTGAAACCATATCACCGATGCATAACGCAACCCAAGCTCGAAGGACAAAGACTCATCGAGATCATGTTCAACAACCAGAGATGACCTCGACGTTCTCTCACTCCCCGGGGCCTGGACATCCCAGCCTGGACTTCGGAGTTGCTGGGACAGCCCATGGACGAGGTCTTCCAGGTAGGCACACACAAAGGACCGCTTCGCGAAGCTCGTTATGCCGTACGTTGAGCATATAAACTCATTACTGGATGACGCTGCTGTTTGGATGACGCCAAGGCTGGATTAGGTGCGCAGATGTGACGGCCGAACGATGACTATGCGTGTTTCTTCCGGCGTCCGGCGGGATCAAATTGATGTCTGAACGCAATTACCTGCTTTGAGGGAGGGTATTAATCTAATTGATGAGGACATGGTTCTTCATGGTAGACTCTTCCGTGCAAGTAAGGGAAGCACAGTTTATAGCACAGCATCGCTTACCTCAGAGCATATGAATACATTCAGACGTTCTCGGTAATCGACATCAGCCTGGCTAATCTCAGATTCACCCAGTGCAGAGAAGTGCTCTTCTCGGAACTTCACATGGTCGAGGTGACCGCACTTGACCTCTGTGACCTCGGCTGACCGCTCCTGACCCGTGTAGTCTTACAGGCTACCACTGGCACTTCCGCAGCTCAAGATAACCGGCTTCGTACACCAGAGTTTGAGTTAGTAATAAGAAATTACCCTTTGATTAATTAGTCGAAGTAGGGTAGACCGGGGCAAGTCGCCCCGCCGAGGTAAAACGCCTCACCGATGTTTCTCGGAAATGGCAAGGTTCTGGGGAAACATCATCTCTTCTATAAAACGTGCACTATACGATCATTATATGAGCAGACTGGAAATAAATTGTGATGACTCTTTAGGGAGATATAGCCAAAAATGTGTTTTTGGAGTGATTTTTATGTTTTGTTGTCAGATTATGCATCATGGCGTTCTTTTATCGTCCACATCAGGTTGACGACTTTTATGTATTTTGAACAACTATTGTCTAACGCTTACAATGCCGGGTTGGTTCGTGTTAAATTATGTCTTCCTGGAGTGCAAGGCGTTGTTCTCTGACTGAACTACGTGATGGGGTAAAACGCCCCAGTAGGTCGCGGGGCAAAAAGCCCCATGGGGCGTTTTACCTCATGTGTTGTTCGGACTACCCACTTCCTAACGTTCGGTAGCTGGCGAACGGTATGTTTCTATGCATTTATATGTACTTTTCTCAGCAACTGGATGGCAAAGGAAGTATTTTGTTAACATTTGCATTGCAATAATTTATTATTTGGCCTTATGAGGCAGGTGAAAAACCTGCTCATACAATAGTGTCGTAGCTGAACACCTGATAGGATGGAAGGTGCTAACTTCAGTGCCATGCCTCCCAAGGTCCAACGGACCTTTCATATAAGATTTAGTCAACTAGCATGTTTAATCTTTAATCTAGAGTATGGGGCTTCTTGCCCCAGGCCGTGGGGCGTTTTGCCCTCGGGTTGGGGCAAAACGCCCTATTTGCAGTTGCTTCACAAACCACTTCCTAGCTGGGAGTCCGATCATAGGTAAGTGAATGAATTTGAGGGGTGGAATTTAAAGGTAGTGTGCCACCTTTGAAAGATTTCCCATTTTATTTTTCCTAGGATAAGAAGCTTCTGTTTTTACCTAATATCGCAAAAAAATCAAAAATGGGCCTGGAATAGTGCCCTTTTCGCCTAAAAGTTTTTCGGTTTTTAGATATGTATAACAACTGTAGTGGGCTCACCTGCAAACAGGCGTCGGGCAACAATCGCGAATGCGGCGCACTTGTGACAATAAGCAAAGGTCATTATAGTGTTACGACCATACGACGTACGGGAATGAGTTATCAGCTGTCTAATCGTAGACAACACAATGTCGAGCCTTAAACTGTAAGCCCGTATTGGTATTGTTTCTTTTATTTGGCTGTCGAACATTATTTATGGTTTGAAATATGATTTTATGTAAAATAATTGATATGAAAAAGCCGTCTTATAAGTTATGACCCCATTTCACCACACGCAAGTGGCAGAAATGACAATGATCAGCTGACGCATTTTTCTTGGCCGAAGTCAGAGCGCGCGGCCCGACGCACCACGCGTATTTGGAAATTCCGACCTCGACGAGCATCAGAAGCCACCTAACAGGCGTGTTCGAAACCGCAGGAGATGATGATGAACGGGTTTATCGAAACTTGATTGGATGAGCATATCGGTAATAGCGATTTCAGTGTGTGCATTTATTGTTCATAGTGGTGTGAAATGTGGTTGGGGTACGACCGACAACCCGTCGGGGCGAATTTCGCACTGGGGTACTCAAAATTTGAAGAATTTAAGACGTTTCCATGAGTTTTGAAGGTATGGATAAGTTCTAAAAATCCGGTTCTCCTTATCTGGGCCATTAACTCCATACGGTCCAAGAAAGCTGGCACACTACCTTTAAAGTAAAATGTCCAAAGAACGCATTGAGCTCAAATTTGGCCTTCCAGGTTATGTGGAATAAAAGTTATGTAGCAAAATAAATTATCTGGGGCGTCTTGCCCCAGGCTACCCTACTAGGAATAAGTATGTTGCCTATTTGTTTACTGAGATAAGAATACTCATAAGGTCCACTAAGTATCCTAAGCCACCTATCCATATGAGCATAATACCTTCCTATTCGCTTAACTCTGCGACTCATTAAGCCCTCCTTTCGACGACAACCTCTAGCCACACTCATTCCCGTAGCTTTCCGTACCAGGCTCATATCCCTCCGCCAAAGGCCCCGGTATCATCCAGTGCCCCGGCGGACGACCCGCCGGCGGCGGCGGCAGGTGCGGGGCGGCGGCGGCGGGACGCTGATGACGCTTACCGGATGTGGAGGAACACGACCTCCGCCCCCCCCCCCCCCGCCCATCCCGACCCCTCCCCAGCCTGGCCACACGCCGAGTGACCACCGGCCGGCGGGACCGAAACGCCGGCAGTCACGTAGGCTGACCAACTGAGGGAGCGTGCTTGCAGACCTTCAGACTAGTGAGACTAGACTTTAGACATAAGCAATGTAGAGCGATAGTAACGCGCCATATTAGTAGTAGGAAGCCTAGATAGAAAACGGGGTTAAAGAAAGAACGGCGAGTCGGCTGTGCTTAAGACACGCTGAGCACTAAGGAAAAACAAATTTCAGATCAACGTACGAAGGATTAATAATGATACTTAAGTTCTGTTACGAGGAAAACAAAACAAAACGCAGGCCGCGGAACGGGAGAATGAAAAATGTCCACTTGAAATCCCCATCAAAATTGTTTTATCTATAAAACAATTGCCAACCACCCACGGCTCATTTCTTGCAGCCCAATGCAATCTACACCGCGCCATCATTCACGACACATTCACGGTATTCTACCGCCTCCGGGTTGCTGCCTTCGGGGAACCGGCAGCGTCCTAGTCGCGGCTTGGTCGCGCCGGCGCGTGGCGAACAAAGAGAGCCCAGCCGCGCCGCCAACGCCGCCGCCGCGCCGCATCTGGCGCTGCCACTGGACCGTTCAGTGCTGCCATATGGGACGAATTCAAACGCAGAAACGAACACCTGCGGGCAAAGCTGGCGGCTACAATGAGACTAGTGTCGTCTGAGGAAGCAAGGAACCACGGCAGAATTCCTGCGATCACGGAAAATGTAGAATTCCGGGGCGAAACACGGGACTAGAGCCGTGAACTGAAAGCGGGTCCCTGTTCGACGATAGCGACGCCCAACGGTCGTCAATTTCGACGAGCCAGGCATGCCGTCTTTCCGACAGCGAGACGTCGCATGGCGTCTCAAAATGAGCAAAAAAAAAACGAACAGCTGGAGACACAGAGCCAAACGGATCGGGCGACGAAAAGGTCCAGGCGGGGCTCAGAGACCGGATGGACCGAGTGAAAGGGTTAGAGCCAAAGGGGCCGGGTAGAGGACTGGAGGAAAGGCAGAGTTGTGGAGGATTGACCACCGGATGCCGAAGCCACGTTCGCCATTAGTTAAAGCATGGCGGGTCGGCTATGTCCGGTCCGCATTCCAGGTTTGCGAAAACAATTTGCGGATTCGCTGAGCTGTCCCGCCTATCATGACGCATGGCAACGATATTAGATCTGTTGGACAGCTCTGATATGTAATCGACCGAGTGTTCAATAATACATAACGAGCTTGTTTAATATTTTACCTAAACGTTCAGTCTCCTTCAGTACCCCATAACCTTTCCAGTTGGGTAGCCGAGCCAACCTAAGCTTAAAGCTCGTTTGTATCAGCTGTTGCTACTTTCCAATGCATTTCCGTTTTATTTGTTCCGCCCTTGACCCTTACGGAGTTCCCTGTGTCACTATAGCCTTGTGCACTATCTCACTTCCCGATTCACCTTTGCTCACCCCGCCCCACCAAAAACTCCACCGCTCACACCGGTACAAAAGCGGCGCACAAACAGCGCCGCGGTGGGCGTCCAGTCCGCGCCATATTCGCCGCGCCACCGGTTAGCGCGCGCCATTCGCTCCCACGCCGTTTTGGCGCCGACCCTGACCCAGAAAGTCCCGCGCCAAACATCCTGGAGCGCCGCGCCGGCGGCACAACCCGCGGCCGATCTTGTTGTTGATTTGGACGGTCCGGTCCGGTTCGGTTCAATTCGCCGGTCGGCCGACCCGCGAGTTACTCGGTGTAAAGAGGCGGTGTGGAGTGGCGAAATAAGGCGCAGAACGGAGGCATGGCTCTAGGGTAGGAATGGGATGACAATGGAAAGATGGATCAGAAAGAAGGATCAGAGAAAAGGAGAGTAGGAGTACGTGCCGGGAGGGAGCTAGAAGCGGATATATTATGGAAAAGAAAGGATGCTTTCGCGAAGGGAAATATAGCTTGGCGATTGGCGCGAAGTGACCTGGCTAGGCATCGAAACGTGTCAAATGGCACGTTGCCAGTCTTTCCGGGTAGAAAGGAGGGGTCGTTACCGGTTCAAGATCTAAATATGTATTCAATCCCTGTCTCTGGCGTTTTTCATCATCTACCCATGAGCGGCAAATCTTGGATCAAATGCGAAAGCAAGCAAACAATGCCACCATCCTGCATTCGTCAATAAGCCTTAGTGCCTTACACACATTATTTTATTAAGTCCGCTTCCTCCCGATCCCACGGTGACACTTCATAACTACCGACACCCAACCCATCCGGCACCCCTCGTGAGTTCTCCGCTCATCCACCTCCCCACGCCTTCATTAGCGCACACACGCTGACGAACGCTCTAAGACCTGGCTCATCGTTCTCACCGGCGTCGGCAGCGGTTAGGCCCCGTAATGGACGTAATGTGCGGCGGACGTCGGCCCGGCAGGCCCCCATTATCACAACAGGGGGCTGTTTGATCGGGTCAAACGCCGCCCGGCGGGTCGGGAAGCTCTGACAGATCACGGCGACCGGATGGGTCAGAGGATGGGGGAGACCGCCGCCATGGGCCGGAAGTGGCGGAGAGTGAAGGGGCTAGACTTGGGAGGATTTATGGGAGAGGAGGCGGTAGAACACAGGAAAGGTTGTGAAGGAGAGGAAAAGTTTAAGATGGAAAACAAATGCTGTAGGATGGTATATGAAAATGGTGTAAAAACTAACGAATAAATGAGAACAACAATATGGATGGGTGATAAATTATGGTAGGCAGAACATAATTCATGGTGAGGGAGAAGAATACTGGAGAAGATGCAAGTCCCTTTGGAAAGTTTTCCCTCTGTCCACGCTGGCAAATGTCCGTTGCGTTCAGGACGGACCAGTACCCTCATTTATTTACATCCAGCTTTCATTTCCGCTGCAGCGCCGTCCAAATCACATGACACACGCGAACACTTGCCGGCGGTGGTGGCTCTGCGGCAAACGCGACGCGCGTCGCCAGCTGCTAGCCAGCTGACCGCCGCCGTCAGCTGGCGTCGCTGGCAAACAGGAAACGCCCGTTTGACCGACGCGGCGAGTGAGGAAGTCGGTATTTTTTCCACCGGCCGCGTAATGAGCCACGCTTAATTCGGCGCGTCGTGACGCCCCCACGCGGCACCTGCCATCCTGCACTCATAGTGACGTCATTTGTGAGTTACGGTCGTACAGAGACGGACCGTGGCGCGATCATATGCATACTTCGCCATCTTACCCTTTGAGATGTCATACATGACTTATACATTCGCACATAGACCGAAGTTTTCTCATGGCGTATCATTGGTGAATAGCAAACGCTATCCTTGGCTGTCCTTGTTCTCCTAAACAGAAACGGAATTGCCGCGGGGACGGCTAGCAAAGGTCAGGGACCCCTACTTAGTCACCAACAGAGGAACCCAAGAGACAGCCGAATTAAGAAGTAATCGGACGCTATTGTCCTTCATCATCGGGCTGTAGAGATTAAACAGAAAGCACCAGTAAATGTCAACTTTGACGAAATTATCAGTTCGAAGGAAAAAATGAAATTACACGGAGAGGAACTCCAAGAATGCCTCGCTTAGAGGCTAAGGTGACCGATGGTCGTCGGAGGTCAGTGTCAGAGACAGAGAGATTAGTCAGGACTTTCTCACATAACCTTAGCCATTCCAAGAGTTCAATAAATCGCCGGACGTGTGAACACATGTGACACAGCCCTGAAGTACCCCTCCTAATCACCATCGTCTATGAGCAGACTCCCAGGGCCCAGTGGATCCATCCAAGCGACTCGGAAGGGCAAAGACTGCCCAGCAGAACCGTAAAATCCAAGGTTTATGACATCTCATCACCGACCTTCGAGTAATAGCCGCTAGTGACTAACGATCCAACGTCGTGTCAAGCGGCGCCGAAACGAAATCGTATGAAAACTCGATGACCTCCGCCCAGCCAATAAGTTTGGTGGCGCTATTTTATAAATACACGGCCAGGATGAGGCGGTCATTCCGCGTAGACGCCCAGAGAAAATATACTGCCGGACTAGGGGCCGGTGGGCCCACTTTTTCATGACCCCAAAACATGACCAGCGCAAGCGTGCCGTATTTCAACGCCGATGAAAAATGATCTAATTTTAGCGGTCAGTTTTTGCCGGCTACACCCTGCGCGTTTGGCGCGCAATAAAAACGCGGCGCCGCAACTGAAAATCGGCGCGCCGGCAATCGGCACGAGGCTATGCCGTGGCACGTACTTCTGGCTGGAAAACCGCCCGGTTCTGTCGCTCGGCCAGCGTTGCCGTGAGAACGCGGCGTTCGGCGCACCGCGCGCTGTCCCGCCGCCAGCTGCCGGCCCGGCGCATTACCGCCGGCGCCAGCTGTGCCCTTATTGTGCCCTTTAGGCGCCGCGCCCCAAAGTTGGCGGGGTTTTATGTTAGCTGACGCGCGGGACCGGTGCAATTTACGTGCCCATTCGTATGGCTTCACGGGGCTTCGTCTGGCAGATGCGGCGTGGCGTAAAGTTTCGATCCGGTGCACAAAAAGCGGCCAAGCTAGCTAATTAGTTCGGTGCGAAAGTTAGTTCCCCTGTGGAAAGTATCGGTAAGGGTCATTATTGAATGCAGCCTGTGTGACATATGAGCCTTACGGTCGATATTTCAGGAGCCAGGACATGGAACAGAGGGGAGGACCAGAGAGAGGAAATGGAGAAAGAGGACTGGCTTCCATAGACTAGTGAGAAATGACAGACGGGCAGGCGGACCACAAATAAGAACCAGCTCAGTCCACGTTTGAGCAAAATTCACCCATTCTATAACCAGTATAACCCCCATACTTCAGTGTCGAAAGGCGTGTTTTTCGAAAGAGCCTGAAACGATGTAGGATTCCCAAGGACCAGGAGGTTCTACATTTAACAATTCAACATTAACCACGAAATAGGACTTTCGCGAAAGCGTGGGTACCCACAACGGCTTCGAACACGGATAGCTGCCGATAAAATTGTGTTCACTTCGCCGAAACATCGAATGTAAAATCTCCCACGACCGAAACAGGATCAACAGACCTGAATGAAAAAATATGATTTAAAAAAGTGATGTCCATCCTTTCAGAGCGAATTTCATCGAATCCCCCCCCCCCCTAAAAACAGGAGCGAGTAGCCGAATCATCTTCGCTGCTAGCATATAAAATCAAGAGATCCTTTCTCATTACTTTCTTTTGTTTGTTCAAAGCATTTCCTAAACATATAAGTTCCCGTTCAAACGCATCTCTTCAACCAACGCATCGTTAGCCTCCACCTAAGCGGTCCTCCCGCCCGCGCCCATAGCCATCGAGAGTCATCGAGAGCGACGCCCGACGCCGCGGCGGGGCGGGGGCGGGGGCGACGGGTCCCCACCCCGCGGGCCAGAATCGATTCTGGGCTCCAGACGCCAACGATGGGGAGGGGTAGCGGGGGGAACGGAGGGGAGCGACGGCGCCTCGGACGCTACAGTCGCACCCCCTGTCGACCACTACCACCACCGCCGCCGCCGCCGTTGCCGTCGCGGTCGACGAAAGCAAGAGCGACGACGGCGACGGTTTCTGTGGAGCGTGGACGTTTGGAGAAGCGGTGGATGTGCCGGGTTATGTGGGAGTAAAATTTACAGGCGTCTGGTTTTCGGGAGAGGCCGGAACAAGGTAATACGATACTCAACTTAGCCCAGGTGGTCCAGGGGTCAACGCCATGTGACAGGAAAAAAAAATATCAGGAGTGTCAAGTGTGAGCGCCCTGGAATTTGGAGAAGTAACATCGGGCGAGCGGCAGCATTTGCACTGCTGTACTGTGGAAATGCTCAATGTTCAATCTTCTTTCGATTCCTCAACTGATGAGGGTCACCTTTCGACATTTGATTTTAAAGCGACAGCTGCTAGATCAGCTGTCAGTCACATGTTAACGTCAGGAAATCGTCTGACCCTTGTCAAAATATGCGTTACAGGCTAAATTCGAAAGTGTAGCATGACAACCACTCTTATCGTGCACCTACGTGGGCCAAGTTCAGATGTGGTAAAGAACATTAGCTCCTTAGATTATCGAACTTGAACAATCACATGACCTAGTGAACACCAAATACCACATGAATTCCCACCCTCGCACCCTCCCCAGAGGACCCACGCGTGGCAGCTTCCTCCTTCCCTCGGCGCCTCCTCGCTCCCCTAGGCGCCTCCCCAAACAATGCCTGCCTCCCCACCTTGACCGAGTGCCGTACAGGTGGGGGAGCCTCCAAACCCTCCTTCCGGGGCTACCACAGGGGTCTGTACTATCCCCTCCACTATTCACACACCGGGTCCCCTCTGGATTAAAAAGTCAGCAGGGGAGGCGGCTATGATAGGTTGGGGAAGGTGTCGACCATCCACTTGTTCCCCACCGTTGGCACGCGTCCCGGGTAAGAGGGTCGAGGGGAACGGAGGGAAGGCAGGGGAGTGAGGGAGGGAGCGGACCAGTGTCACCTCTCCCCTCTCGCGCCAGGTTGGTTTTGATAATTTGTCCGAGGGTGACGGGACCCAGCTATTAAAGTCGATCCCTATCAACGGGAAACAAGTGTGAGGAGTGGAGTGAGGGAGGAGGGAGAAGTGCGAGAAAGCAAAATATTACACCTGAGCGGAACCAAGCAATGACTTGTAAGCGAAGCCATCATTGATTGAGCGTTTTGGTGTGGTAAAAACATTAACGTTGTCACAAATTTTCCGTTTTTTTTTTTTGTTAAAACACTCCTGAACATCAACTCCTTTCGTTTTTCTTACATTTTTTAACTCATCTAACAAACCCCGAACTTACTTCAAACACATGCCGTTTTCCACATAACCTAGTTAGCTTTCATCGGCGCAGACTCATGGCAAGGCTCGCACACTTCCCTCCGTCAGTTCCCTGCCCACCGCCGTGGCCAAAACCGCCACCGCCGCCACCGCCCCTGCCCTGCCTCAACCACCACCGCCACCGCCACCGCGGGCGCCAACGTGGGCGCGGGCGCCGCCACCCCTGCCCCTGCGGTCTCCGTCGGTGGTGTCGACGCCGACGGCGCCTTCGTCGGCGTCGACTGTAGCCGTGTCGGGCAATTGAAGGTTACGGCGCGGGGAAAAAATAAATTGTGTCTGGCGGTCGGCGCACGGACGCGCATGCGCAGTAGATCGTCGAAAGCGACGAGAGTGAGTAAATAGGGGGAGAAGGGAAGGTCAGGACTGGGGTGAGCGCGGCGGGGCTGTGGTGGTGAGGCGAGAAAAACGAGAAGAGAGGGAGGAATGGGAGGAAGAGAAGGGCAGAGCAGTGGCTGGTTTTAACCTACAGATGGATTTAAAACTGTGTTACGAGGTGAACATTGGCAAGGAAGATGGAGAATGTTAGATCTTGTATGTGACAGAAAATATACCAATTTACAAGCCGAATGAGTAGTTAGTCTACGAGCAAATCTACGAGCAATTGCATCTTACATACAAGCCGAGCAAATTAATTCAAACGCACTAAGACCTAAGCCACAAAAAGCTGAACATATCTCAGCAGCGTCACACAGTAATAGAGTCCAATTTCGTCCAGTCTCTTGGTCCCTCAGACTGTTCTGAATATTTCCCTCTCGAGAGGCCAGTGTGCGTGGGATGTGAATGTGGCATAAGGGGCGAGGGAGAGGAAACCGCGGCTATTCCGTCCAAAAAAAAAAAAACATCGCGCAGGAGCTGACTCCCTGATGGCCGATGCAGGAAGAGGGAATGCCAAGTAAGGGGCGGGATGGACATGGCGATAGGGCTGTGTCGGCGGCCGTTCGCCGCAAGATGAAGCCGTCTGCTGGGAAAGAAATGTTCTGAACTGAGGTTCTCTTTGCAGACACAAATAACGACCTCTGCAACGTAACTTGTCTCACCATTTCATGTATAGGCATTAAAAAATAATGATATTACAAAAATTGACAAGCTTATGTACCTATACATCTTAGATTATGTTCGCATAGGTATATCAATCATCATTAGCAAATGTTGCGCAATTGAAATTAAAAGGAAACGATCACTTAGCGGATATCTATAGCCCAAAGATCATTGTTGCAAAAAAGCACAGCCTTCTGCTTCCAACCATCCGCTTCCTGCACACCTCAGCAGCGTGCGTCCACCCCTCTCCGCCCCTCTGATCGGCGCACGTGGCACGCGCCCCCGCCCACCACCTGGGTACGGACCGGTGCAACGGTCGCACGCCGTCCTCTGCAGGGCCAGGTGTCTCACAGGGTAGCCCCACTGGCCCACTTTTCTCCGCCAGAACGGAGCCTGGCCGGTGCTAAAAGCGGGCCGCGCGCGCGCTGTGCCACTTCGCAATTTGCCGCAAGGTTAATGAAAACAGTGTTGCGCAACACCGGGCTGCGACACGGCCACCGAACTGCACAGTAATCGCCGTGGTTGCGCCATGCGGAACCAGTGACGTCATAGTTTTATGTGACGTCACTGGGAGGTTGATGAAATTCAGAGGCGTAGTACAGCGTACTGATGAGTCAGGAAGATGTTTGGAATGTCACAGGCGAGGCTCGAGCGGTGGTCGCGGCGAGCAGTGGGTGTTTGTTGATGTTGCAGAAAGTGATTGATAGGTGTACCCAACAGCTTGTGACTTCTGGGAGTGGTTTTCCTTCGTAAGTTTGCATCACAAACTGATAGTTGAAACTCGCTAGTTATCGTCAAAATACCACAGAGAAAAGGCGCATCGTCGCATAGTAGTAGAACAAGAAGCTCATTTTCCTCAGTAGATGAAATGTCTGTTCTACCGAACGTTCAATTAAACAAGTTCTTTGGCGCCTCGAAATGGCCCCCTATTATGGGCTACGTAGCACAAACTCACTGGCACTGCACAAACGTTTGTCAAGGATGAAGTACTTAATGTTATGCACTTTCTAAACGCTTGGTAGCGCATGACATGAATCCACGTGTCGTCCCGCAGCATCTCATGTCAGGAGCAAACCCTCACCATTCGTCACAAAATTCACAGAAAAATGGCCATTTGGTGAAAGCGGTAACCATTCCTCGGGCTGTTCCAGAATATTCAAGGCGGTGCGACTCGTCAAGTTCCGCGCTGCTGCCCCCATGAAATCTATATAGTTGAGTATTGCAAAAGCAATGCTCCTACTTCTTTCATGGCTTGGGGCAAAACATAAATAAACGTGCAAAGTGCCCCAAAATGCGTACTTTTTCATTTTATCATAACTCAGTAAATTACCAAACCAATAAAATCAAAAATGGCTGAGAAAGGAAAAGTCAGCTTCCAGCAATGACGTCCTGAAATTGGGATAACAAGATGGCGGGCGATACGCGGCCGCCGGCCGGCCGCGGCAGAAGCGGGCGCGGTGACTCATGGCTACTAAATCGATATATCGGCGGGGGATGAGGCACTGACCGGGGCATTGGCCGCGGGAGGGACGGGAAAATGGGGGGCTGACTCTGGTAGCGCAGCCACCCGGGCTCCAGAGGGCTCCAGATCGAGGCTGACCGGTCCCTCGGGGACGATTGGCGGGGATGGACAAATTTACGAACGAAATTTTGATATTCTATCTGCAAAAAAAAATAATTGATCAATGTGGAGAATAGCAGAGGAAAAAACTGTGTGCCATCTGTGAAAGGAGTAAAATATACAAGTCTGTGATTCGCAAACACAGGAAAACTGCCGAATCCCCCATATACGTATGCCGCTCTCTGAGCCCAAAATGGGACCACCGCCGCCATTTTGAAGCACGACCTGTCACACCGCCACCGCTCTCGTCTGATCTGTCCGCCCGTCCTGCGACAGCTGTTGCGAGTTGTCCGTCGGCAGCTGTCCATCAGTCCTGCCGGACACCCTGACCAGGTGTCCGCGTCGCGAGCGACGAAAAAACGCCCCATGGTGTCGACGTGTCGACGGCGACGTCGGCTACTGGCGGTGCGCCACGGAAGGGTAGAAGGGGTGGAAGGAGGGGGTGAGGAGGATAGTGGGACGTGTTGGCCTGTGATGACGACAGGGAGACTGTGAAATAGACGGGTAGCCAGGATATGGGAGATAACACCGGGCCTCAGCAGTAGGGGAAATTATCCTGTTGCACGATAGTAGCCAAAATGAAAATGTATTGATGGAAAATCGTAATGAATTCAAACACTGTAAGATACCACCGATCGCTTAAAAATCATCACGGAGTCTAATCAAAATCAACTGCCTCACAAAAGCATTGAACCAGGGGACATCATATCAAGCCACGCCAACTCCAGACACTACCGGCAAACGGACCACCACTGCCCGCACGTCGCTCGTCGCTCGACGCCCGGCGCGCGTCCCATTCGCGGCGGATGTCGTTTAGCCCGGACAAAGAGCGCACGCGCACCACCGCCTCCGTCGACCAGAGGGCTCGTTATGGCGACTTTTTCGGCGCACCGCGCTCGTCGCGATCACCATTGCTCGGGTGCGCAGCAATGGTCTCCCCGGAACTGCGAGGGAAGGTGAAGGAAACAGCGATCGGGACGGCCCCTTAGTGAGATGGGATGGCAGGAGGAAATGAGGGATCGATGGCGAGAGGAAACGAAACAGAAACACAAGAATAAGCTGAGGACTGAATAAGCTGAGGTGAGGTGTCTGCTTGAGGTGTTCTACATCTGCAATCTGCATCTGCATGCTGCAACCTGGCCACCGCTGCTGCTGCACGACTACTGCATGCGCCAATACCTGGTTGGAAGTACTGCTAGTCCTCCCATTCCCTCCTTGTCTGCTGTCTAGCTAAATCGCCTGTTCAGATTGCTATCACCCTCCACATCACCTTGTCACCCTGCTTTGCTCACTTATCTGAACTATATTGCATACACCACATTGCACTACAACATATACACTGCACTGCATGTTGCGTGGTGTTTACCAGGCTTCCACCATTGCCCTGTGTGAGCTTTGGCATTGTGTCTGCTTATGTTATTTCAGTTTGTCTGCTTCATTGTCATTTTCTGTGCTAATCAACTCACAGTTGGTGAACGGTCAGGTTTACACTTCTACTAGTGAATATGGTGCGCAACGGGAGAGGCTCCTCCTCCGCTAGAAGGGGCAGAAGTGCAAGTGCCAGCAGTGCCCCACCCAGACCTGATAATTCTGGTGCTGGGATCCAGCTTTGTGTGTCATGCTCAATGGATGTTGGTGACAGTGCCATTGGTTGCGATAAATGTGAACACTGGGTTCACGACACTGAGATGTGCTCAGGACTTCCACAAAAGGTAATAGATGCCATATCAGAGTATAATGGCAAAGGGATCAAATTTGTGTGCACAAAATGTAGACTTGCGCAAGAGCGCTCCTCATCCGAACCCAATGATGCCCAACCATTGATGTTGGAGCTGATCACTCAGATTTTCCAGCAAATGAAGGGACTGTGTAATGCAGTGCAAAGCCTAATGGAACAGGTGAAAACAATTGCATCAAAGCCTCCTCCAGTTCCTGTGTCCTCAGTCCCATCTGCTCCTCCACCACCTAACCCCCCGCCCCAAGAGGAGTACAGAGCAGCCATACGAAAAGAGGTCCAGGAGATGAACGAAAGGGAAAAGCGTCGCTCTTCCATCATTGTGAAGGGCCTCAGTGCAAACTCACCCAGAGACCTTGTGCAGAAATTCTCCCAGATGACCCAGGACATCATGGGATTTCCAACCTCCCTAACTGATGTTACCCAGATCCAGGGACATTCAGGCATGTTTCGTGCAAAGATCTTGGATGATGAAGTTCGCAAACGTGTGCTTGAGGGGTCAAAGTCACTGCGAGGTACTGATTTCAGTAGAGTCTACATATCTAGAGACCTTACCTACGCCCAAAGAGGTGAGCTGTATGCTCGTAGGCAGGCCAGGCGAGCTGAAGCTGGTCAGTCTGATCCGCTGCGTCCTCCGATCGCATCCTCTGCCCAACCTGTGACTGCAACCAGTGAGCAGCCCCAGCCTGTCAACCAGGGCAGCCAGGGAAACTCCCCTCCCTAGACGTTCCTGTCCCCAGAGTTCCAAGACTAACTCGCTCAACTATCCTTAGAATAGCTTCTATTAACATCAATGGCCTTCCATCTAAGCTTAACCTATTGAGGGATTCGGCATTGTCTGGAAAGTGGGACATTATTTGTGTCACTGAAACCCACCTCCTTCCCCAAATCCCTGATTCATTTGTCACCCTTCCTGATTATACTTTGTATCGCCACGACACCCCAGGCTCCAGGGCCAAGCACGGGGTTTGCATCTACATACGTAAGTGCATCATGACTGACTCTCTGGTGAAATCCCTTCCAAATACAATGTCGTTCCACCTCACTGCATTTGATGTGCACTGTCTGCTTGTCTACAGACCACCCTCGAATCCCCCCGAAGTCAATGACTCTATCTTGAGACTCATCTCAGAGTTCTGTTCTGATAGAGAGGTTTTCCTTGTTGGTGACTTTAACCTTCCTTCTATCAACTGGTGTGCTACTTCTCCAAAGGCCACCGGTGCTACTGACTGTTCATTTCTTGACACATTCTCTTCTCTAGGTCTCACTCAGTGGGTGAAAGAGCCTACCTATCCCCAATCTGGTAACATACTAGATCTTGTCCTGACTTCAGAAACTGATAGGGTAGGGCTGACGGAAGTCATCCCTCCTCTGCCTGGGTGCGACCACTCCCCAGTTGTGTTTGAGTATACCTTTGCTGATACTGAAACCCTCGATTGTAATAAGATTGTGAACAGACCTCACAAACATTGGCATAAAGGAAATTACCATGCCATAGCAAGTAGTCTTGAGCAAGTTGACTGGGATTATGAGTTTTCCTATCTCAGCGCTGATAAATCTTATAAGCGTTTTCTGGGCATTGTGCACAGCCTGGTCGACATATTTGTACCAGATAAAACATCTGATCCCAAACAACGACCTCCCTGGATGAAGAAGCCTCCTTCTAGTCTTATCGATCGAAGGCACACCGCTTGGCAACGTTATAAGAAGACCAGGAGCGAGTATGGCAGGCGTTCCCCTAACTCTGTCTCTGCATATGCCTCATTCCGCTTGATCAACAGCCAGTTTAGAAGTTTCACGGCCTCGTGCCAAGCTGCATATGAGGAAAATCTTATGTTGACTTCCAAGGATAACCCAAAGCTCCTCCATTCGTACATCCGGAATAAAAAGGTCGGACCTCCTGCGGTCGGTCCTATTTTGCTCAGCTCTGGTCGCCTTACCGATTCTCCCGAAGAAATGGTTGAGGCGTTTGCCTCCTCATTCTCGTCTGTTTTTACCAAAGACTGTCCGAGGAACCCTTCTCCGCATCAACATTTTGAGGGAATCATTGATAATATCACTTTCCAAGTGGAGCATGTTCTTAAGGTACTGAAATCACTTGATGGTAATTCCGCTATGGGACCTGATGATATCAACCCATTACTGCTGAAGAGTTGTGCCCCGCAACTAGCGTATCCCCTTCATTTGATATTTTCTCGTGCCATCCACGAAGGCCAGCTACCCAGTGACTGGAAGTCATCCATGGTTATCCCTATATTTAAGAAGGGCGCAAGGTACGATCCTCTAAACTACCGCCCGATTAGCCTCACCTCCGTTTGCTGCAAGACCTTTGAGCGACTCCTCTGCCAACACCTAACTGATTACCTTGAATCCCACATGATCCTCTCTCCGCATCAGTTTGGTTTTCGAGCCATGAGATCCACTGCTGACCAGCTTCTACTAGTCTATGACAGCGTTTCTAAGCATGTAGATGAAGGGCGTGTTGTAGACGTAATCTTATTTGATTTTAGTAAAGCTTTCGATGTTGTAGTACACAGTCTCCTCCTCTCCAAGCTTGAGTGCTTAGGTGTCCAGGGCAGTATCTTGCAGGTCATTTTCTCGTTCCTATCTAACCGATCGATGAGCGTTTGTATTGATGGTCACCATAGTCGTGCCAGAGAAGTTCTCAGTGGCGTCCCCCAGGGGACAGTCCTGGGACCCCTCCTTTTTTTAATCTATATTAACAGTATTGGATATAACTTGTCTTGTAACTATAAAATCTTTGCCGACGACCTGAAGTTATACGCATGTGTAGATTATCCCGATAGGTCCCTCCCATCCCTGGCCACTTCCGAAGTAATCCAGCGAGATATTGATCGACTTCACTCTACTGCTGCTTCTTGGGGCTTGTTTATGAATGTAAAGAAGCGCTCAATCCTCCGTTTCTCGAGGTCCTTTACTAATGTAGTCCGCCCCACATATACCCTAGATGGCAAACCTATTCCTCATGTCCACTCTGCCTCCGACCTTGGTGTACTGGTTGATTCTGGCTTGAAATTCCACGACCATATCCGTATGGCTACTCATAAAGCTGGCGCTTTGGCCTATAGCTTCCTTAAATCCACTGTGTGTCGATCTCCAAAGTTCATGGTGTTCCTGCTCACCACCCACATACGACCAGTGCTTGAATATGCCTCTCCTGTCTGGAACTCTGGTTTTATTCAGGATTTGAGGCTATTAGAAAGAGTGCAGCGCCGATGGACTAAGCGTATTTGTGGCTTGGAGACCATGAGCTATGGTGAACGTCTACGATCCCTACGTCTCTATTCCGTCCAAGGAAGGCTACTGCGTGCAGATCTTCTACAGTACTGGAAAATCTTTAACGGAAAATCTTGTATATCTCCGGCTGATTTATTTCCACAGCCGCCTCAGAATCGTACACGAGGCCATTGCCACAAAATATTTCCCTCTGCCATAAACACTGACATTAGGAAGCGCTCGTTCTCTCAAAGATGTATTTCTGTATGGAATGCCCTCCCCGCTCAAACTGTGTGTGCTCACGATGTCAACACGTTTAAATCTATGTTAGATCGCGATATCAATGATGCGTTGTACTCTTACCCAATGTGAAAGCTCTACCTACACTAAGAACTAGGACAGTTCCAAACATTTCTCCATGCTGAACTTTGTGCATTAAGTAATTACTTCCTGGAAATCTGTGAAGGAGACTCACTTCTCCAGTCAGTTTGTACATGTATAATCTACAGCACAAACTTCCTACTGACTGGCGCGTCTCTTAAATGCAGGGTTCCTTGTACCTTCCTCTCTCACTTTCTCCACCATTTTCCTCCCCGGACGCAAAAGGAACCCAACCAGGTAAGTAAGTCAACAACGAGACGTTCGATGCCATTCGAACTGTGTGCGGCTCAATAATATCTTAGTAAACAAAAAGATGGGTACAATAAATGTTAAAAGAAACGAAAACAGCAACAATATCGGCTGGCATAAAAGAGCAAAATCAAAACAAACTTTGGCTATTGAGCAACATTTCAAAGGTGGTTTCATTTTTTCTCAATAAATTGTGCACTTGTGTGTTCCAAAGGACGCACGAGAAAGCACTACACCACGTGGGAACACGTCTCGCCACGTGGCCTCTTCCAGACGTCTTGGTCAGCAGTGGAATATGGCAGTTCCGTCTGACAGCTAGTCAAAATACAGAGCAAAAAACTGGAACAGCTCCTCGTGGACTGGCGTCGGTGGGGTGGGTTGGAGAATGGAGGGGAGAGAGAGAGAGAGAGAGAGAGAGAGAGAGAGAGAGAGAGAGAGAGAGAGAGAGAGAGAGAGAGAGAGAGAGAGAGAGAGAGAGAGAGAGAGCTGGGGAATGGGGAGAGGGGCAATAGAGGGAGCATTCCATCAATTCTTGACAGGTATAGGTAGGAGACATTAACAATTTCATTCGTCAACTGGTAATGAATGAGTAACAAAGCAAGACACGGCGATCTTTTTTATTTTTATTTTTGCAGAGCAGACTCGTGTAAATAAATTATTATACGTTTCCCAAATTCAGTCTATTTGTGATCACAAATCATCCACCAAGCCGTAAAACCAGACAATCGCGAAGATTTTTGACGGAAAGATCGGCTGGGTAGAGAGATCGGCAGCGTTAGAGACGTGTTAGCGGCATTCCAGGCAGCCTTCTGGTCACATGACCGTTGCAGTGACGTCAATTGTGACGTAATGCATGAATGCCGATCAGAGGAATGCTGCAATGAACACCATTGAAGAGAAAGTTTGAATAAAGAGGAGAATGTGGCGGATATATGTTGACAAGCAGCCATACATTGCATGGTGGGCTAGGAAGAATGAATGTCCTTTGATGAGTTATACCTCTTCTGATCACGTAGGTATGCAGTGTTACAAAAAGCACCATAAAGCCATTCATTATCACCCCCTCCCCCTCCCAATAATGTGGTGTCGAGATGCACGATATCTCTGGTCAAATTCTCGCCATCACGAAATGTCACGTCATTCCCAACGTGTCACATCCATTCGCAACATCACGACGAGTCTAAACATGACGGAACGCGCCGCCGCCAAACCCGGACCCATGTCTATTCACTAACTGCACACACTCACATCAGTAGCTGAACATAACTCTGACAGCCCCTTTGTGCAATTTCACCAGGGGCCAGCGCTGGAGAGCGGTGTTCCTTGAACAGCCAATTCGCGCTAACCAATCCCGCGGCATACCTTGGCGCAGCAACTTGCCATAAATGTCACCGGTGCGCCACGATCATGGCCCACGGCGAGTGGTGTTCGGCGAACGGGAATTGGCGACGGCGTCGCAAGGTGACCCAGTGGGGTGACCTGATGGATTTCTGGTGACCTCCACGGTCAGGCGTCACCTTGGGAAAGGATTGGTGAAACGTACAGGGATGATGAGACAGAGGTCTGATTATATTTGTGGGACTTACTTTGAATGTGCGGTTAATTATGTTCAATGTATCTTTATCTTGTAATGTATGCAATTAATTATGTTCAATGTATCTTGTAAATAAGATGTTCGGAAATCTTTACTTCTATGAGTCCGCAAAAATAGAGTCGATGACGATTATATCAAGCGTCGAACTAGACGAGACGAGACGAGACGAAAGGAGAAGGATACGAAAGGCGAGGAGACAGGCATGGAGGGAGGAAAGGAAAGACTGAGCGACGGGAGAGCAACAGCATTTGGAAAAAAGAAGTTTCCAAGACGTCGGTTTCTTCCGCTTCGTTCCTTAAAGCGTGAACGGGGACTCAATGCGTGAGACCCAGTGAGTAAAAAGCAGCACACTTTGAATTCGCATATTATATCCTAAATGAATGGTCGAAGACACGAAAAAAGACGCTTATAATATGAGCTGGCGATGCCTGGTGCAACGGGCTGCAATAATGAATTGTTGTGCAAGACAATAAGGGGATAGTGAAATGTAGTCAATAATAGAGTGACTGGCCGAATGTCGGTGATTGATGGTGTTACGCAATAAATCGGAAATGCCAGCAACAAACCACGCATGGGAATACTTTATTAAGGTACCTATTATTAGTTAATTCATGCTGGGATATAATCTAATTAATCCAAAAGAAAGATTTATGTAACAAGTAACAAGAAGATGTCAATTAATTTTTTTTTTGTAAGTAATTTGTTCAATATTTATCAATGAATCTCATCCAAGCACCTTCTTGTCACCACAGACCAGGATAAGAGCCACCACCGCCATTCGCTCTCCCATCCGGCACATTGATCTTTATGCACCCCGCCCGTGCAGGCCGCACGTGCTGCGCAGTGCGCACTGCGCACCACGCGCCCCGTGCAGACCCGCGCGGTAACGACGCGCGCCAGACGCCGCGCCATAACTGCCGCGGCGCGCCATAAACGGCGCCGGCGCGGAACGGAAATGCCGCACTGTGTAGTACGGGGAACAGAACAGGAGGTCAAAGTGGTGGTGGAGGTGGTGAGAGACGACTGGCAGGCAAAGAGAAGGGGGAGGCGTTTAGAAAGGAGATCGGAGCAAAAGGATATACGGGTGATTAATATAGGAATGAAAAGAGAGAGAGAGAGAGAGAGAGAGAGAGAGAGAGAGAGAGAGAGAGAGAGAGAGAGAGAGAGAGAGAGAGAGAGAGAGAGAGAGAGAGAGAGAGAGAGAGAGAGAGAGAGAAGAGCGTAGAGATAAAAGTAGAGGATAGGGATGGAACGATGATGTGAGGAAAAAATAAAAGATAAAAGACAATGGGAAGGCGGAGATGATTCATCAGTTTCAAAAGATGTAAACATTGCATTGAAAATGAAGCAACCGATATAAAAAGTGATCAGAGGATGATGTGACATCATTATCCTGGAAGAGGGCCGGATAGAAAGGCTGTGGCAATTGATCTATAAAATGATATGGGCGTTGTAAAATAGGCAAATACGCAGTGAAACCAAGCATAAGAATGCCTTTTAAAGAGCGCGATGGTCTCAATTTATAACACCGATCCTGCAGGGAGCGATAACAAGCAAGAGAAGAACATCTCCGTTGGTATATGATGATGAACCAAATTAACCTCACCGCAGACATATGAGCAACAGTATGCCCTCAGGGCACAAGAGTGAGGCAACACCGTAGTGATGGCTAAGACGATGGGAACCGCGATAGAATAATTGAGAGTCTGCGTGAACAGAGTAGCTTAATAAGCGGCAGAGAAGCGTCGGCAGTAACGCATAGCCGGACATTAATGGCTGGTGGTTCACACTGGATAGCAACATCAAATCAATATGGAGGGAGGCTGCTGCCTGCAGAGTCAGAATGGAATGCAAGAGAGAGGAGAGAAGGGAAATGAGGCTGCAAAGCTCTGAGAGCACTTGGTGAAAGGAAAGAGGTAGAGAGGAAGCGACGAGCTGCAGGGAAGGTAAAAGGAAATTTTATGAAAACGACAGCTGTTGGGGACAAACTCTCTAGAAGAGAACTAAGTATAAGAACAAGAGTAAGTGCTGTTAAAAGCAGATGGAGTTTTGATTAGGACCAATAATCGCTGCATATCTAAACCCTGAGCGCGGCCATGCAGAGAAAGCCTACGACATGTCACGCTCAGGAGGTCACGCTCCATCAGACAGCAGTGAAGTCGCCGTGTCGGCACAAATTACGTCACTGGCCTACTCTGCTCAGAGTGACAATCAGAACAAAACCGGACACGCGTCCGCGCCGCGCCAGTGAGGTCCGATCCGCTCCACTGAAGGCCCTGGACAGCGCGCGCTCAGAGCACGTGCTGAGACTGGCGCGCGTCAGCTTTTCACACGCGCTAACGACATATTGACTGAGTGATGCAACCCAAACGCACGCGGACGTCATTGGTGCGTGACGTCACTATGATATGACGTCATCGCTGGTTGTTCGTCGCGATAGCAGAAGACAGGCCAAGAGCATGACCCAGTTTAGTCTAAAGGTACTGATGACAGCCAGAATCGCGCTTCCAAAGGAAGAATAATAGTGGCGACGCATGATCCGAACCTACCCAGGCGCCACACGGCCGCAAAGAAGCGTTTGACCTCATTTATTCGACTGGATGGCCAAGAAAAGTGAGACATTCCCACAGGAGAATATCCGCTCACAGTTAGCAACCAGGCGCCGGAAGGGTTCCGGTAAAAACTACTACGATAACAATTAGATAAACGACGGTAAACACCGGGTAAGATCAACACGGGACTGGTACTCGGTTATCTCTTCCAACCAGCTGTGCAGGTTAGTCGGAGTGTAGTTAACTACCTTGAGAGGGTAAAAGGAGAGTTATTTAAACTTTCATTGGGACAGAAAGGCATCCCAACGAAATTCCCCACTCATCGACCACACCCTCGGTTTACCACGCCCTTCCTATCAAAGTTCCACGAATTTTCACCATCCCCTCTGCAACCATCACCACACCAATGTCACACATGACGCCCCACATCGCCCCCTTGGCCACCCCACCCCCTCTAACAACGACACTGGCGTCCGCACGGCGGCGAAGCGAGGGGAACATCGTCCATCGCAGCCGACTAGACGGGTATCTGGTCACGACCTGGGTGATACGGCATCGGCTCGTCACGACATGGAACATGGCCGTCCCAACGGTTAAACGTCCGACCACTAGATGCCCTCTGCACCGACGCCCCTCCCTTTGTGAATGTTGACAGCCCTCTGTGCGGTTCACCCTTCCCTTTGCATGTGGTGTGCCAGCGTTGTGTAACACTGCTGTCGCAGCATGTCAACTGCGCCATCCGCATTGATTTGAATGTGAAGAAGGGTTGAAATTTGCCGTTCAAGTTGTTCAAGATACAAAAAGAGCCCCTTGAACAAAAGCATCACCTGATGAGAGATAACACTAAGATCTAGCTCAAGTTTCGGAGTAAAGCATCTATGACCAAATATTTTCCGAGGGCGAGACTTTGATGGCAAAAACAGTATCCATGTAATCAGAAGTTTGAAGGTTTCCTTTGCGTCAGAAAAGGACGGCCAAAACCGCGAGGAGCTTCGGCGAAGCTCCTGGCGGTTCCAGGAGCTCCAGTTCCAGGAGTTCCTGGCTCCAGGGGCTCCGCCACGGTTTCAGGATTGGGGGGTTTGACCAAAAATGCACATTCTTTTACATTAGGCTGCGTTACGGAAGTGAAATTATTGAGAGGGGGTCCGGACCCATTGATCCTCGGAGGCAAACCCCCTGAAAACGGTATCATCATGCAACTCATAATTCCCCTTCGATACGCGCACATTTACTGCACAGTCATTGCACACTGCACAAAGTGCACATACCACATCCCCTGAGGCGAAACGAGCGCCCTGACGTCATGTCCCGTCCCCTGTCGTCGAGATCGTATCTGTGGCCATTGTCCGTGGACATACTGCCGCATCCCATAGTGATGGTTCCGCTGGTTGACCCACCGCTGTGTCCTTGACTTTGGTCCCGTCCAACACCTGGGTGTAGTCCGGCTGTGATTGTGCCCCGGGGCGTGGAGGGGAGGTTAGGGAGGAAGGGGAGGGAGGGAGGGTCGCACACCGACAGGGGAGATCCCACACCGGGTGGGGATAACGGAACGAAGGGCAGACGGAGCGCGCACGACGTGTGGCTACCGGGGGAGGGTGGAAGAATTAAACCGCGGGAGGGGAAGGAAAGGAGGGTCGTCCCAGTGGCAGAATGTGTAGTGAAACGATCGCTATCTCATAGACGACCTTGTCCACACAAAACTACGCTAAACAAAGGTAATTCAGCGCAAAATAAAACGGAAAATAATCGCGTTCCGGTTGCGATCCGGCCATTGCAAACAAAGGACCATGCCAACGAACTACAGTCGCGGTCGTCGGAGGCTCAAGGCTAGTATAGTGGTCATTGCAGCTCATCCTACCGGGCCCTGATCAGAGCTACCTAGCAGGTGAGAATTGAGCGCGTTATGCTAGTGAGAACTTCACTGAAGGGACTTGCTGAGGAGATGCTGCTAAATACGTTGGGGGTTGATGGATATCATGATCTGCTGGGCCGAGGCGTTGAGGGCCAGGGAATCTTGAGCAGGGAGTATCAGGGTGCGTTCTGTGTGGGATTGTCGAAGGTGTTTGCTCTGCACGGGACGGGGGTGTCGAAGTAAAGCGTGCAGAGCGTTGCTGAGTGCTCGTGCCGGGCGGGGCGAGGCGCGGCCAACCTACCTCGCTGTCCCGTCCGCTAGACGACTGCGGCTCCTGAGATTCGGCGCGGCGTGCGCGGCTAGGCGTTCGCTGGGGACAGAGAAGCCGGCGGGTCAGCCGACCTCTGTCGTCCCGGCTCGCGCCCACACCGCCTAACCTCCACCGATCATTGGGGCGCTTCGCAATGGTATTGCAACGGTGCTTGCGCCCCCAGTATCGGCGTCGGTTGGGCGGCTTTCGGCTGGTGCGAAGGGTGAGATACGATACATGCGGTGCGATAAAAAGCGGTGCACAGCAACAAAACGGTGAAACGGATAACTCAAACATAAAATGCATGCAAAGCACAACAAATAAAAGCCTGGGCATTGGGCATCCCATAAAGAAAACGTTGGAACCGAAAGCTACCAAAACTCAGCTGCATCGCGAAAGCCTTACCTTACAATCCTTATCCTATTCCGTTTATTAAAAGCTGTCTAATCGCTTTTCTTCTTAAAATCCAATTTATCTGGGCACAACAAACGATGCTTGTCGCTACTCAGTGTATAATGTTGCAGCCCGTTGGCTGATCATCCGACCTCCCTTACTAATCCTGCTTCGTGAGGTCGATATATCTCGACATCCGTAGAACAACGGAACAAAGACGCACATACTGGGTGTCGGATAGTCAACGACGGATCATCCATTGCCATGGTAGAGACCGGGCGAGACTCGAAATTGATTTAGACCTAAACGGCAGGCACTTTAGCCAGACCGTATGTAAAAAGAAGCTTTGACATCTTCTTGCTAGTTGCTAGTGTTATATTTTGGAAAGCTTTGACCAATATGACGAAGCGTAGCAAATCAAAACGACTCCTCCTTGCCGAAGGCCGTATTTCCTTGTTCTTTGTGTGTGCCTCATGTGCTTCAGGATGATTAGGATGATAACAATACCCCTAGCATTGACTACGAGACGTCACAGACTCGAACAACAACACAATCACGGACAGACTGACAGTGACTAGGACACCACCACCCACCCGTTTCCCAGCGCACCATCCCAAGCGCTCCTTACCTTCTTCTCCACGAGGGTCTCGCAGCGGCGGCTCTTGCAGATCTGATGACTCCTCTCGTTCTTGCAGGGCGCACACGACCCACAGTTCTCCTTCGTGTGGCAGCCAACGCAGTCGCCGCAACGTTTCCGCTTCTTCTTCGGCGGCTTCTCGGACATGTTGACCGAAGGAGTCGGTTCTGATTGAGGTTGAGACATGGGCGAAGCGTAAGCTGGCTTGGCGTCCAGCAGATCGCTTGAAGTGACGGAGCTTACTTGCGCCGATGGCTCGAGTCGAGGAGATGAGTCGTCGTCGCGGCGATTCGTGTCGACGGTCGCAGGAAGCGAAGGAACCGTTGACTCGAACGGACGCTTCTGGGCGCGTTTTGGCTCGAGCTGAGTGAGAATGGGAGTTGTTGCGTCCTGACCGTGTTGTCGGAAGTGTCGTGGCGACGTCGCCATGCGCGCCGGACTGAACACGGCCCCGACGTGGGACGGCGCGCTAACCGTCGCCGCCGTTGACGCCATCGAAGACATCGACATCGACGAAGGGACGGGCGTTGATGTCGATGACGCTGCGGATGCCGCAGAAAACGCCGCCACGCGCTCATCAAACCCATCCATCTCTCTGGGGGCCGTCTGTAGCGGTGGGTACGCTCCAGACTGCTGCAACGTGTTGAAGCCAGGGAGCGGGCTTCCTCCTCCGGTTGGTGGTGTGGCAAACCCTGACACCGGTCCTGGCCCAGACATCGGCGGAGGCGGCGGAGACGAGAACCCCTGATAGGCACCGAAACTCAGCTGGTGACCCGGCTCCGGTCTTTCGGCCGACTCCCACGGCCGGTACGCACCCCCAGACGAGTCGCTTCCCTCTAGAGGCCGGTCCATCAGACGAGACCCAAGACCCTCCAGGAGGCCGTCGTCGCTAGTTCCGTAAGCAGTGTCGAAGGCCTGGAAGGCCATGTCTGCGTCGGAGGATGAGTGGCTGGGCGGCAGCTCGCCGCTGCTCATCGCCTGATGGCGCACCTCTGCGAACAGAAATAGGTGAACGTTACAGGAAGAAGAACAATGATGATGACGATGTGGTTGTTAGGTGTTCGTCTGTTCACACTGAGGAGCTCAACGCCTCCCAGAGTACAGGTAAAACTCAATGGTGGCGAGGTCAATGGGGTGGGGAGGAGGTAAATAATGAAGTTTGGCGGGATGTGGAGGTGGAAAGGTGAGGGCTGGTAAATGACGTTCACTTCGGATCGACAGATGTCCATCTTTTATTAGCATACGGTTGCAGAAGTGCAACACGACTTTCACTTTTCATTCACGCTCCACTTGCCAAGCAATACTCTCACATTTTATTCTATGCCCATTGCCCATACATCTGAGACTGGCCGTCGCACTATATCGACGACATCGTCGCCATCGTCGTCCCTCGGAAAAGTCGGGAAAATGCAGATGCGTCACTGGTGGGGAAGTGATCCATTCGCCAATCAGAGCCAACGAGTCCCTGACGGGCGTTAATCAACGTCGTAACGCAGTGACGGCGAGTGAGCGTTAATCAATGTCGGAACAGAAAGAGACGGCCAGATCGGACGAGGCATAGATGGCGAAATGAGGATAGTGCTATGGGTAGGTGCTGTGTGAGGAATATAGCGGAAATAGGCGCAACCATTGCAGGGAGCCGGTCACTACGGTGAATCGATAAAAACGGCATTATTCCATATTTAGGAGAGACGGTTGCGTCATAACTTATAGATGCAATCGGCGAATCGGCGAATCAAATGCATGGATGGAGTACTTATTTGTAAAACTTTCGATATGTCAGCGGAGTTGTCATGACGAAATTTCAGCCGCATGAGCAGATGTCTCCAGACAGATCAACAAAAAATATTTAAGAAAAAAATAAGAATGCAAAAAAGACACGGTCTCATGAAGAAATACGGAATAAAGCCCTTCGAATGATCCATCGCATTAGCCAATGCTGATCGCAGACTCGCCCTAATGCCTCATCCCAGCGCCTATCACCACACCGTGATGCCTCGGGGCAATCTCGGGGCTTTCTCGACCATTCCGGATCACTCTCCTGGCTAGCGCTCAGTGCGCCTCCGCTAATCGATTTCACGCTTCCACGCGCTCCAGTGCACAGTGCGCCTCTACGTCAGCGGATAGAGTGATGACGCCATCAGAGCCTCGTCAGCACTGCGTCATCAGCGCGGCGTCATCAGGCACAGTAGCGACGCTGTCGGCGATAGGGCGGCGGTCGAGCGCCACGCGCGCCAATGGGAACACGGCAAATGTTGACGATCGGAGATGAAAGCATGAAAGTTGCTTTGGTAAAAGGAATGAGACAAACGTTGAACGATTTTTGTTGGCATTAGCCTGACCCGTACCTATGAAGCTTACTCTATATAATAAAACTAGGGGGAGAAATGGAACATCCAAGGTATGTTACTAAAGGTGTCAAATTCACTATACCTACACTATACCATTGTACTAGCGCGACAATGGAAACATTGGGTTTCGAGGCCTGTCATGACCAAACACTCAAACAATACCCTAAGGAATAAACACATCCTAAACCAAACAGCCCCTCCCTATCGTAGCCTCGACCACGCCCAATCAGGTTACCCAATGACCTATGCATCGCCTGGGGCGGTCTACCAGCCACCCCTCCCCTCTCCCCCCACTGCATCCCTGCACCGGAGACCGCGAACACTTCTTGTCTCGCCGTGTTGTGGCCGGAACAAGCGGCAAAAACGACCCGTGTGCGCCCCATTTGGCACCTCGCCCAGCGGTGCGGCGTCATTGGGACTGGTGACGTCACTGGTACGATTTATGACGTCACCGGTCCGGTGCAGAAGGGTTCAGCACGGCCGGCGATAAGATGGATGTTTGGTTGAGGGCTGAGGCAATAGCTTCGGCTGCAGCTCTGGCATTCCTGACGTGCTTTGCAGGTCGCAATGCAGAAGATAGTCATAAACCACCGTGTACTTTTACCACACAAATTACCATACAAGTACAATTCCTAATGGTATAAGAGAATGGATGGGAGCCATTAGAAAGAGCCAATCTCTAAAGAAAGGAACTCGTCGCCAAATCCGTTTCAAACCGTCTTATATCGGCACATCTGTCATGGCCAAATATTCATTCCTTCCCTTCCGCCCTCTTTCCTTCTTTCATCTAAGTCCTTCCTCGCCCCTCGTTCACCTGTCCCGCTCTTCCCTTTCCTCTCCCTCGCCCTCGCCTCGCCCTCGCCTTGGCCGGAACGAGGCCAGACCGTTGCACGAGGGTGACTGGCACCTCTACCGGCCGCTCGGCTTGGTTCTTTGTCGTGTCTGAGACTCCACAGTGCGATGTGACTGAGTCTGGACTCCAGTGGATCTACACAGAACTCAGGATTGTCCTGCGCAGTGATTGGTGAAATATAGCAATAGAATGCCGAACATTCATGATAAACACTAGCAGGAGGTGGGTGAAGTCAGTCTTCAGCTATCAAGTGGTGAACAGTGTGCAATGGGAAGAAAATAGAATGACTGGAAATTGTCTGTCAATGTCTGCGTCAGAACGCATTTCAGCCCTGTCTTCGATACACCTGCAAGCTAAGAGAAATCCCTATAAATCGCTACAATAGAAATCCCTACAATACCGGTGACTCGGGACGAGCGAAAGCAACATTCGCTGGCAAGCGTGCTTCGTAATGAAACATGTCACATCCTGTCCTATTACGAAACTCAAGTGACCATTGCTCGAAGAAGTACTGCAGGCGCAAAGTCCAACTCCCAGTGCGTCAGCAAACAAGATAAAGTTATCACCTCCAGCCAGCCGCATAACTATTAACTAAGAACACCCATCGTGGTTCAGAAGGTTCTCCAGGACCTACAGAAGCGAGCGAGCCGATGACGCAGGACGCAAAGATAACGACCAAAGGCCAGAAAGAGATAAATGACCATCAGTAGCCCAGATAAAACTCAGCTCAGCCATCCTGACTTCAGTGATAGTACAGCACCGTTGCACAACCAGCAGCTGGACGCCTAATCAGACCAATACCGCGCTCTTATCTATGTATGTATACTTCTGTGTGGCCGGAATCTCCGAGACAAATGTTGCGACATCGTCGCGGGCGGCAGGAGCATCAGCGGTGGCAGACGCGTACATATCCTGACAACCTCGGCGGCAGGACAGATTCCAGACTCGGCTGTCCTGGTCAGTCGGGAGACGCCGCCGCTTGGCTGATGGTGTAATGAAGGAGTAAGTGACACGGGGGTACGGTGCTGAGAGAAGCAGCGAGGGACAGGGATAGCATCCGTTAGTAGAGTATGAATAAGGTACTACGGTTTAACGCTTTGTCTAAACTTAACGTCTACATTCAACCGAATGAATAGGTTCCTTGTGCAATATAAACTCTTCCTTGTGCAATATAACCATGCGGGCAGATTAAAAGGTGGTCACGATTTTAAAATAACCAAAACCTAAAAAACAAAAACACCACCACGAAGGAAAAGTTCAAGCCTTCCTCCAACCAAGGCAGTATCGGTCGATTAGGCGAGGTTTGCCTCCTATATAACCTCTTCGCGTCTCCACCTATGGGAGATCCCACGCCTAGTGGAGTTCTCCTGAGGGAGGCCTCTCGTCTGCTGATTCTTCATCTTGAAGAGGTCTGCCGCCTCCGAGAGTCCTCCATCCGGTCCGCTAATGCGGACAGAGCCGGCGCAAAAAGGACATTTCCGGCGCAGCAGACGCCATGTCATCTGCACATCTGGCGCGCAACATTAGCCGCTTCTTTCTCCCCGCACGACATCGGACACCGCATAGTCGAGGTCGACAAGGGTACAGCATAGTCGAGCTCGACGTTAGACACTGCATAATCGAGGTTGACAAAAGCTGTCCGACGTCCGTCGCAACCCGCAATAGACGAAGGGAAAGGCTCGAGATAGGGCCAACGACGATGGAGAATAGATGTGATCACGAGCGGAGGTTGGCAAATTGTGCACGGCGAAGAGAGTTTGAATGCTGAGTTTGAGATCGTGAGTCTCCCGCAAGTCGTGAGTCGTGAGAGAGCGGTGACTCTCACGAGTCGAGGTTTGGGATTGGAGAGAACTATTGATGAGGGTAGATTTGATGCAAGTCAGTGTTGCACGAAAAGAAACGGAAGGAAGCAAGGCTCGGTTATTCTGATTGAAAAAGTTTCAGGAAACAATTACAACCCGAATGAAGACACTGTGCAGTTAATCTACCGATTGCATCAACAGAAAAATAAACAAATGCTTCAAAAGCTTCTCCAAAAGACTGCATGCAACAAAAACCAATATGTGAGCTCACGTTTGACGATCAAAGCCAAATTAGCACCAGTAGAAAAACAGTACGATGCAAATATCAGCAAACCAGCCGCTCGAGCTATTATCCATAAGCAAACGATTCCCTCGAGCTTGGCATTCACGCATAAACAATTTCTTCCGGCGAGGTTTCACGTGGAACCTATTCTTGCATGCGGGTTTCCACGCACAAACCATTCTCGAGAGCGGGTATCCACGCACAAACCATTCTTGAGAGCGGGTATCCACGTACCGATGAAACTCACCTTCAGGTTTATTCGATCGGTGCCCTCAGCTGAGATCAACCAAGTTCATCATCCTCGATCCTCTTCAACCACAAAGTCCAGAAATCCAACTTCCAACTCCACTAACTCACTCAGTGAGGTTCACAACTCCAAACTCAGCCCACTCGATCACCAGTCCACGATCACCTCTCTCTCGCACCGTCTCTCTCTCCACGCTCCCTCCCTCTGTCCACATGGGGCTCGCCGACCCAGCGGACTGGCGAGCGCGCCGCGCTAGACCTCAGCCGCCCCGCTGCCCGTCGTGACGTCATAGTGACGTCACGCCAGAGGGGCGGCAGGTGGCGTTCGGGCTCGGCGTTCGGGGTTCGCTGGGGGCGGAGCCAAGGGGCCAGGTGGCAGCCAGCCGGCGTCCCCGTGGATCATGTGAAGGCGACCCGGCTGGCGGTGCCCGACCCGGCGTGACAGACGCGATCGACGCTGGCGAAACGGAGCGAGAGAAACACGGGAGAGACTGAGAGATGAGGGACACGGCGAGACACCATGAGACACGGCGAGACGATACTGCAATGGGGAGAGGGTGCAAAAGGCATGGGGAGACAATGGGAAACGCGGCGAGACACTGGGAGACACTGCGAGACATAGCGAGACGATACTATACTAGGGGGACGGAGCGAGAGACACTTGGAGACCTAGCGAGACATAGCGAGACACGGAGAGACAATACTGCACCAGAAAAACGGAGCAGAGACGCGGACACAGAAGACCCGAGGATAGCTAAGCCAGACCCGAAACACGAAGCGCTCAGGAGACAAGTCCCAACACACGACAAACCAAGGTGGCAGTAGACATTGAGAACGAGCGAGAGGAGACTTCAACAAAGCATGGAGCCGCAACCGATGAGCGAAATGCCAACGAAACACCATACAAAGTTGATGGAAAATGGGCGGCATAAAACAGTCATCCGCTTCCATACTTCGATAGGAGCGAAGATATTTTTACTATTTAAGTCCTGTAGACGTGATACGTTTAGGAATTCCTATAGGGTGCCCGAACGTCAGGAAATGAAGATCTCAGGGGCGTTTGAGGTGTTTATCATTCCTAAAATAGAGATCTCAGAGAACTAACCATGGAAGGTAGCTCAACTTAACTGACCAGTATAACGCCTTATGGGGCGACTAACGGAGCGAGCGAGAGGGTGGGCCTTGCACGTGCGAAATTGCGAGGGGGTACCTCCAACTGACTTGTGCACGGCACCCTACTAACCGGTCTCTAGCGATGTGCCAAATTTGGGCACAATCGGCCCAGCCGTTCTCGAGATCTGGAAGCGGCACCCTGCACGTGCGCACGTGCAAAATGGGTCCCAACTGACTTGTGCACGGCACCCTACTAACCGGTCCCAAACTGTGTACCAAATTTGAGCGCAATCGGTCGAGCCGTTCTCGAGATCTGGAAACGACCCCTGCACGTGCGCACGTGCAGCAGCACCCCAACTCTGGCACATGGATATGCAGTGCCTAGTGGGTGCCTACCTACATGCCAACTTTGAGCGCAATCGGCCAAGTAGTTACCGAGATATTGCAACAATTGCAAAACTGACACCTCTTCGTTTTGCACGTGGCACGTGCATAAGGGGTCACCCACATGCATCGGGAATAGTCCAATACTTGGTAGAAGGAATGAAGCTACCCTACAAAAATTACCGCATGTAAATCGGTCAAGTGGTTGCTGAGATATAAGCCTCGCAAAAGCGTCCGCACGGCCGGCCGGCCGGCCGGCCGGCCGCTCATACTCAGAAATTTCCGTTAATCTAAGGAAAGACTCCGCTCGCTTCGCTCGCTCCGTAATAAAACCCAACTTAGAACAGCTACCAATAACCTACAAAGCTGAGGACCGCACGATCCGTTAACTCTCATCTCCTCTCCGTACCAAACTCCCTCCATCACTGACCTACCACTGGTTGGCACGGTGCCAGACCACGGTACCGAATAAAAAGACCCGGGCGTGACGCGCCTGCATCTGATGCCGCCATCACGAGCTCCATGCAGCTGGTGGCTGCCGTGCTGAGATGCCGTTACAGCCTCCGATGGCTCCCAGATCAGCGACTAGTTGGTCAAGGTGTTGGATAACTGTCACTCTTTTTCGTGAGACAATGTTGCGTCATGTTGGGGTTTGTTATGTGGGCCACCCGAGGGCAACTTCTCCAAAAGAATTCGACAGCTCAGTCACGCAAGGAAATGCCACCTGGCACGTGCCAAGAAATAAAGTACCGACTTCAAGTGGCACGAAACACGAAGTCACGATTGCTAGCTCACACTCCTGCTGCGCTGAAATCGGTCGTAAACTACGGATGCTCTCTCTTGCAAGACATCCAGTATCATCACCCTCCAACGGTAAATGAACGCATGCCACAGCATCCAGTCAGCGGTCATTCAATTTTCACAATCGGTGTGGTTGGGTCGTGACATCCATTCTTTTGCCCTGAGGTCGCCACGGCGTCAGCAGAAGAGTCTTGTATTCTATCGCGGATGGTGTCTGCAGCCAGACCTCGTCTTTGTCCTTGTATGGTAGTGTCAGCAATTCTGAACGGAAGGAGAGGAGAGAAGGAGAGGAGAGGAGAGGAGAGGAGAGGAGAGGAGAGGAGAGGAGAGGGGTGGAGTGGGAAGGCGAGCAGCGGGGAGGGAAGCAGTGAAAATCGAGGCAAAGATGCAAGAGAAATGAGGTGAGAGAATTGAGATGAAAAAACGGTAACACATACGAATAAAATGACGGGAAAAATAAAAAGTACCTATCTACCACTAAACATCAATATTCGATCAACAATCACAGTCAGACCCATAATGCATGCAAGTGTACGAATCGAATGTGCTTCATTTTACGGACAACGTGAGAAGTTCACCCAAAGCGAGTCCGTATTCCACCGCGACGACCCACTTGCCCACCTCATGTCCTGCGACACTTTCCGGTGGCCACTAATGACCCTAATGACACCCTGCATCCGCTACGCATCCAAAAACAAAGGGAAATCGATAAAGAAGTGAAAGTGCTGCGATCACCAGTGGGTGATGCTGCAGTTTGCGAGCAGGTCGACCGCTCGACTGGACTGGACCTCAGGTCACGGACCGGTGCGCTAATGAACCTTTTTATATCCACCAGCTGGATAGCGAGAGGCCGTGTGTGGTGCCGGAGTGGTCAGTGCAAGAGGCGGAGCGCAAGAGGTGCAGCGAAGGATAGGATGGGAGGTGTGAAAATGAGAGGACGTTTGGAATAAAGTGCAGGACTTAAGGATGAGCTATGAGATAAGCGAGCTGCTGTAGAACAGAGGAGGAACAAGACCAAGACAGGCGAGAAATGTTGAACGGAGAGTCCATAAGCGTAACTTTATATCTCTTTGTGGGTGCTCAAGCACCCCCAATCCTGAGCTCAGCACCCCCTGCCTTCTTAAAGCACCCCCAGCCTCCTCAAAACATTCCCAGCTGACTCAAGGCCCTCGATAATCAGAATGTCCATCTCCTAGTAGGTACTGTAATGAGCCCAGTGAATCATGCAAATACTATACTTACTCAATTCAGTGACTAAGAGAACATACATTGAATAAATCACCACAAATTAAGATGCATGATATTTGTGTTAGCATTACATATGATATTATCAGGGGCCCGGGAACGATTTTCAAGTTGGGGGGGGGGGGGTGGCGAGCCTAAAATACCTGACATGATGCAAATGAAACAGTGGCATAGCTAGGGGTCTAAGGGGACACGTACCCCCTCCCCCCCCATCGGGTTCAAAGGGACCCTCGGGTCCGAGAGGCCCTGCGGCGCCATTTGACCGCTGAGGGTTAACGATGGCCATATTTCTACTCAGAAGGGCCCCGTGGGGCTCGTTAGAGCACCTCATGGGCCCTAAATAGCCACACTAAGGTCTCCAGAAGGGCCCCACGCCGACTTCTGAGGGCCTCTTGTGGCTTTTAAGGACACCTCGGTTGTCTCCAAAGTCCAAAGGCCGGTTACTGGCCTCTGAGAGGTCTTACCGGCCTATGAGGGGACAGTTCTAGGGGCATTTCCCACCTGTGATGGTCCCACACTTATTTTTCTGAGGGCCCCATAACGGCAACTATGGGGCCCTCGTCGGTGCCTATGAGGGCCCACACCGGTGTCTCTGAGGGTTTCACACCCCCAACTCCGAGTGCCTACACCAGTGCCTATTAAAGCCCTATATCGGCGGCTCTGAGGACCCACCCGACACCTGCGCATCTAAAGGCCACCCACTGATGACCTGAGGGCCCCACAACGGTGACCCTGAGGGCCCACCGGCGTCTGACAGTACCATGCCGGTCTCTTAGGAGTTAGGACCCCGCAGGACTTCTTCTGCCGGCCTAAGCCTTAGGCCCTAAGGACCTCTTGCCGGTCACTGAGACCCCCTGCCGGCTTGTAGAGAGTTCGCGTCAGCAGCTCTAAAGGTCCCACACCCGTCTGTAACGGCTCTACACCAGCGTCTATGAGGGCCCGGCGCAACGCCTGTAAGGACCCTCATCGGCGCCTCTGAGAGAATCACACTAGCACCTCTGATCGCCCACACCGGCACCTGCATGGCGGCCCCACACCGGTGCCACCCTTACCGGCGGCTCTGAGGGCCCTACGCCGGTGATTCTGAGGGTGCCACCGATAACTGAAGGCACCACACAAGCCCTTAGTGTAGCTGAGCTTTAATCCCATACCGGCCCTCCGAGGGCGCCATGTCAGTGCACTCATTGCCCCACACCCCTCCCTCACACCCGGAGCGGGTAAACTGTGTTATACCTATAGCAACGATTTTACCACCGTTGTACGTTATGTATTTCTCAAAGTTGACTCAAAATGGTCCAGTACAAAATCTGGCCTGCCAAACTTATGGCCAAGGTCAGGCCCAAACACGTTTTGGGCAATCAGTCTCAGTCCATGACTCCATTCTTCAGCAACTACGGTGCAAGGCCGATAGTGTAGAAACTTGCAATTTGTACCCTTGACCTGACCTTGACCTTCACCTCAAACTTTAAATTAGGTACATGTTTTTAGTTATTCGTGATGAGATCTTTCGATTGGCGTTTGAATTTTCCAAATCGGACCATTAGTTCGGGAGATAACAGGGGGTAAAATTTATCCCCCAGCCCCGCGCGTTCGGCTGGAGACCCCAGCCCCGCGCGGGCTAATGCATTGGGTGAGCCAAAATTGTTTTACAGTGGCGCTATTAAAACAAGCTCTCGAACCGATTTAACATCATTTCTTGCATGATGCCTGATGGCTACAGTAAAAAAGAACAGCTAAAAAAAACTAGAAAAACTCTGGCATGCCTTTCTGAAAGCTATTGAGCACCCCCAATGATTTTTGGAAAACTACACCCATGACGGAGACGGACAAGCAACATCGAACGGCCAGAAAAAATATCCATTTCAAAAGGCTCCTAGGGCTGCGACTGCGAGTGTTACATAGCTAAATAAACAACAACAATAAACAAAAGTAAAACGTTCCAAAGTGACCGCGCTTTCCGCCTGACTGAGAGAACGATTTCTGGGCCGTTAGATGCAACATGCAACATCGACCGATGGTCGTGCCCAGCATTACATCTCAGTGCAGCATGCAGAAGCCCGCCAGTGAGTGTTACTTTCTCTTGTATCGGTCCGACCGGCTGCGTCATACACGGAGTGACCTCAAACACTGACCTGGTTGAGTCGCTGCCAAATTCCTACCATGGCACAACAACACTCGAAAGTGTTTCATATAGCAGTATGGATTGTCTATTGGGGCCTTAGGGCATACCTATTGACTGGTTTAGCTATCTTTTCTGCGTCCATAGAGGAAAATTGTACATGTCATGGGTAAATGTCTTCAATATTGCGGGAAAAATTAGCCAAAGCACAACTGCAGGTCACGGCAGCATTGCCATCACTTAGCAGACAGCATAGCCAGCCTTACACACCGATTGTCTCAATGCATCTACCTGCAGTATAAGATGCAGCTACAAGCATTGTTTTCCACCACACATTCATCTCCTTACAACGACGCGGAAGCACACACCTCACTCCTGAATTCCGCTCACATTTACCCCCGGAATACTTGAACACCCGGACATCAGATGTACACCAACTTCTGGCCCCGTTTCGACGTCAGACAGTCGCGGACCCCATACAGGATGCAGCATCAAATGCGTCACACAGAGAGCGCCGCTCACTGCGGCATGGCTCGCCCGTGACCCACATCCGAGGAATCCGGCACACTGCAGGCGAAAGCGCAATTGAAATACAGATGCCGGCACGATGATGCAACGATTGCAATTGGCGCCTGGCCAAGCGACAGTTGGGCACCGTTGAGCGGGAGAGGGAAGGTGGGGGATGGGAGAGATGATGAAGAAGGAGAAGGAGAAGACGAAGAGAGGATGAGATGAAGAAGAAGTAGACGAAGAAGAAGACGAAGAGAGAATGACATAAAGTCGAAGAAGATGTCACCGGTGCTAGACTTGCGAGTGAAGGGGCGAAGGAGATGACGTCGATGTTCGAGATACGATTGGAGGAAACGAAACCAGTGCCACACGGGCAGCTTGACAGAGCGTACTTAACGGAGGTTCAATTAACCCGCGCCCCACTGGGGTCTGTGTATAACACGCCCTACTGGGGGGGGGGGGGGGCTATTCATAGCCCCCCCTCCTAACTCCGAAACTACTGGGCCGATCGTCAAAATTCAAAGGGCGTCTGATAGCCCCGGAAAAACTGTCGAGCGAAACCTAATTTCATTGACCTCGAGGTCACCGATGACGTCACAGGTCAGGTCAAAGTAAAAATTATTAGCACTTTGGCTTGTTCACATTTTGGGCTCTGGCCGCCGTCTTACAAGTCAGATCAGGCTCATTTTTGGTTTCCACACTCGTGAACAGATGCTCTAGATACCTTGCGGGTACCAAACTTGTACTTTGATTTTCAGGTCAGGGTCAGGTCATCACAGGTCACGAAAATATTATATCATGCGTCGGTCACGTGACACATGTTTTATGGTCCATTTAGGCCATAGATTTCGAATTTGATGTCGTCTATGTCATTCGAGGTCATTTTGAGTCGAATTTAGCTTAGGTCAGGTCACTTTCAGGTCAAAAAAGGTCAAATTTTGAAGTTGAAATTTTTCAACAAAAAAGGTGTCAATTGGATGCAGTTTGAGCTCAGGAACACGATGGTGCCATTTATATTGGTGTACGATGCCAAATGCGTACTGAAAAATTGATTTGAAAAATTAATAATTGTGAATTTTTTGCAATAATGCGTATAACTTGGCCATTTTTGAAGATATTTAGCTAAAACTTGCTAGAGTTAGTCATAATCATGCGTTCTGTCACATATATTCCGGTTTTTACGAAAAGTCAAAAACTTTTTGAAAAAAATATAAAAATATAAATTTTGAATATTATTAAATAAAATTTTCAAAATTTTCAAAATTTTGAAAATCCGAGATAGCAGTTTGATAGCGCGGTCAATTCTGAGTTCTTTCATGCAAAGAAATTGGATCTAGCTTAAAAACTGAGCTCTTGGGAGCGATTGCCGTGGTTCAATGTTTTGCGTCGAAATCGGACGAACATGACGTCACTCTGACGTCATTTCCGGCCGACCTATGGTAGGTACGAAGTTCAAATTTTGACACAAGGTGTCAAATTGATGCAGCCGAAGGTACTGAAAGTTTGGCGTCGATCCGTCAAGCGGTTTGGAAGTTATTGCAGAAAAACGGGAGGGGGGGCTATAAATAGCCCCCCCCCCCAGTGGGGCGCGGGTTAAAAATGACATAAAACTTACCAATATGCATGCATGTTCACCGACGTAATCCCGGAAACAAAGCAATTGCCAGTTAGGTATTATCATGACGTAAGTCCTGGGTCACGTCTTCATTTGCTTTCTAGCTATATCAGACCAAACAAAAAGTTTAAACATGTGTGGGAAGCGCTACCATATTTAGATCCAATTCATTTGCACCAATTAGCTAGGGTTATGGCCTCTATCAACGACAGAACAAGGGAAGGTGCGCCCATCTGCACTAAAATGTGGCACAATGTTATGGGCGCCGTCTCGCTTTCACTGTAAGTGTCCGTGCTTCTTCAGAATGCCCTCCTGACGGTATGGATTTCATTACTGGTGGTTCTACCTGCTAGGATGAACTATGAACGGGTTCCTACCATCATCACCAAGGTCGGATTCGGCGTACATGACCTTTCTGTTCTCGGCAGCCAATCAACGGGCGAGTTCATTGCTCACAAGCGAGCGCTAGCAGGAAGGTGAACAGGCCGTAACCGTCACGTGGACACGATGTGACACGCCCAAATTATTTATAGTATGCCTCCCAGAAGCCTTACTGAAGACAGATTGTGACAGAAATCGGGGCCAATTCGTGGCGGTGGCGAAGAAATGGCGTCTTTCCGCGAAATTCTATCGCGCAGTTGGCTAGCGGTCAAAGCCGATTCGATCATACACTGGGTGGTTATTACATTGCAACAGCGAAAACTAGAAGGCGTGCATACGAGCGCTTCGTCGAACTGTTTCCATGTTACACTGTAAACATGTCATAGCAGCGCATTGTTTGTCCATGGGCGGCAGCAATTATCCACAGTACAAGGAGGGAAAATTACAGATGTATGAAATAACTGTCAGACTTGGCGTACTAAAACGGCCCACGTACGGCCGGCTTCCCGCACATGCCAAGCACGAGTTATGTAATATGTTCCAATGATGAGATTAGCGAAGGTGCTATGGGTTAGCAGAAACGGCTGGCGGTAGTCCCTACACCTCTCCCGTCCCCCTCCCCACCGCTCCTCGCCCACAACAATATAGCCAACACACCAACGCACTTCACTATGCTGTCTAGTCTCATGCTGATGTTATATCGTGAATGAACAGAATCGAAAAGAGCACGAAAAATGTTGAACTTTTATTCCTGGCGCCGTCATGCTGAAACGCGAAATTAGGAATAGATTCTGCCACAAAAAGACAAAATAATGTGATGCGAATATCAGTTACGCGTCTAATTTTAGTCATTGTATCGTGCTCATCAAGCGCTATTTAAATGACTTTTCCCGCCTCCACAATGTTGAAGAAAATCCTTTGAAATCGGAGGCGCCAGATGATAAATAAGGTCATGCAATGCTGAAGCAATGTTGAATATTTATGCACTAGTGCATAAATATTATTTAAACGACTTTGGGTTTATTGACCCCTGGTACCTATAGATTCAGATATGGCCTTATCATAGCTGTATATTGTATAGGTAATGATATTGTTTTATATCACCTTTATAGACCACTGACTTAAATGGATATTGGATGTCTTTGCTGATAGGTATCGCAAGAAAATTCGTGCACATCGATCAATAGAAAGTTTTTTTTTTTTAACATATTGACGAATTGACCAGTTCTGCCGGTGATGGCATTTAAACAGCCCTACCAATTGCGTATTTTAGCAGGCACGCTCCAAAACTCTGATAATATTTTGTACCGTGCCTTATGCTCCCTGTTATGAGGAAGTGGGTGACAAATGCATCCGCAAACCATATATCTTCTCAAATAAATTAAGGACAGCTGCTTCGTTTAGAGCAAAATGCCGACCAAGGAACAATGGACACTGGACAGTGTCCTACAACAGTCGGGTGACACGAATATAATCATTGACTATTAAATTATCACCATATCCGAGTCCTATCCGAGTCCTCTGTGATAAGTCAAGTATTTGACCGTGTTTGTATTCGTACTTGACACAAGGAGCACACAGAAATGGATGGTTATATGCTGATGGAATTGCGGCTCCTATTCAGCACATGTGTATAAATGTCCCCCCACCCATAACCCCGGTTTCCCACATTTTCCCCAAGTGTGAGGGGAAGGAAGAGGATGGAAAATTGTATGGTTTTCGTCTTACATTATAAGTTCTTTGTTTTTTTCATTTACTAACAATGTTATTCTTCCTTTTGTACCGATCCGCTGCACCTGCACAACTATTTTTCAAAGATAGTAAGACTTTATTGACTTATCGGCGGGAAAAATCATTTAAATATCTTTTATGCGACCTTTCCTCGTTGAAATGTATGTTATGTCACGCTCGACTTGTTTAAGCACTCGTTTATAAATGAACTCGTTTCACTCGTTCATTTATAAACTCGTGCTTAAACAAGTCGAGCGAGACATAAAATACATTTAAACGAGGTGAAGGTCGCATAAAGTACTATTGTTCTACATAATAATAACCCTTCACTATTGTTTTTGGCAGTCATAATTCATTTGATAGCAAAATTGTCACCAAACATGCCAAAACACCACCTTCCGTGCTTTTAGTAAACGCTAATGACCACCTCCCACGAAGTGTTCCACGCGTAAACCTGTTCGGAAACGTTTCACCCACCTTATCCACCCTCCCCCACATCGCTCAAACCGGGCTCCCAATGTCAACCCCTTCGTCAGGCGCGTCTGGGGCAGCGTCAGACGCAGCAGGACGCCAGAGCGCGACTTCGGTAATCCTTTGATTACAGTACCACCTGGGTCACACCCGGGGTCGACTCGAGTCACCAGGGGTTGACTCGAGTCGCCCAACACCGGACAGGGGATTAGCGAGGCCGCGCGAAGGCGCCTGGGTCTCAGGGCGGCGCCGTTTTAGAAGGGTAATCAATCATGAGTAGGCGGGACCGGGATGGAGGGGTTGATGGCTCCGTGTCCCTCTTCCACGTCTGGTAGTCGGCAAAATGTGATATAAACAGCACAGCGAGTGATGTCGGGACTTTGGTCTTGCCGACAGGAAAAGAGCGAAAATGAGGAACGGTCGTTTTGATGATGAATTAGGGATTAAGAAGGTCCAACAAGCTACGGACATTCAGGGTAATTAATGATCGCTAAGTTCATATCTATCAGGTAAGGAGCTGTCTCGAGTGATACGACCCGCTTAATTAACTATCCCAATGAACAACTTTAAGTTATCAGTTATCCAATACCTCAACGGATTTGAAAGCAATCAGAACACTCATTCTATTAATCCCGTACTACCATTTGACCGAATTTCACCAATATTGGCTACCAGACCATGCGTCCTGCGACCAACAAGCTTCCGAAATACTGGCAACCTCCGCAGCTCACAACATTGAGTTTCCGTTTCACAGTCTCCGTCTCACTCCGAAAGTCCTGAATCCTCAATGGCAGTGTCCAGGAGTCCGACAGGCAGGGCAGGGGAAGGACCACCCTGATCGCATTCGCCGCGCATCAGATTACCGCGACAAGATAGGGGAAGTGACGACAGGCGACAGGCGACGGCGGGCGGCGGGCGGCGGTGGCAGTCAGGGCAAAGCGGCGGTGGCAGTCAGGGCAAAGCGGTGTGGCGGGCGGCGGGGCAAGGCGGGGAGGGGCTGTGGAAAGGCGGGCGGGGGGGGGGAAGGTGGCGGCAGGCGTCAGCAGTGATGGCAATGGGATGATGGGGGCGGCGGGGGCGGGGAGCTAGCTATACCCTGGCGGCGGCGGTCGCGGGCGGCAGTCGGGCGACTGGGCGGCAGGCGGGGGCGGTTGAAGAGACAGGTATGCAAAAGTAGGGGGCGGGAATAGCAAGGGCGTTCATGGTAGTGCCAGGCGGCGGGTGGCAGCACAATGAGGAAGCCGCTTAGATTGGTAAGGGCTGGATAAGCAGTGTCCGGATGAAATAGTTGGAATAGTTGGTGGTAGTGGAAGCTGGAAGAGACGGCGGCGGAATGCGGGGGCTGGGTGAAGGTCACAGTAGTGAGCATTATGAAGATGAAGATAGCACAGAGGAGGGACCCGCGCTGTGGCGCTGACGAAGGCGACATTTGAGTTGTAACTCTGAGAAATTCTGAGATGTCAATAATTCATACCAAGCCGACTCAGAGCAGCAATAGCGGAGAGCAGTTAAGGTGACTTTTCAAGACAACAGAATCCAGAGCGCACTGTCATTGAAGAATACATCACCAGCAACATTCTCAATGAACTCTAATCCAACAAACAAGACGGCAAAGAATGGACGACATAGTTAGCTGACAGAACACGAACACGAAACGACACACAGACAGACAAGACTGGCTCACGCCGACTGACGGCAGGTCACGGTACCTTTCGGCACTCACGAACACCTCAGAGAGTGACAGCAATCGCCGCGTCGTGACCCGGCCTGGCGACACCGCTTGTGTCGTGTCGTGAGAGACACGACAGGTCAAGGTGGGTCACGAGAGGTCAAAGAAGGTCACGACCGTGCAATGTACCGCCACACCCAGCTGGTGAGCGATATTCGTCTGATTCTCAACTCAGTCTTTACAAGACAGATATGATAAGTGAACTTTGTCATCACTGTTACAAATAACAATTTCTTCGGGGTAAAAAGGAGGCCTGATAATTCAATACACAAAATACGTCGTTTTATGAAACAAAATAAACACTCTTTGCCCACCATACATCCCCAAGTCAACAGGTGTGATTCATCCTACATCATCGGCGCAGCTCCTGTCTCTGTTTTTCCTCGCTTCTCGCCACACCCGTCTCATGCAAACACCAGCCGTCCTGCCTCAACTCGCACCATACGGCGCCGAGTTCTCATGGCCAAGGCCAAAAGGGGTGCGTCACTCGCAGCCGGGAGCTACCCCTGCGCTGAATCCGCGCACGCACATGCGCCTGGCCGCCACCGGCGTATCCATGGCAACGGTGCCATCGAGGGCATTCACAAACAGCTGCCAGCTTCAAGTTCGCGGCCGAAAATAGCCCGTCAGGCGTCAGTGTCGACCACAGGCGCCGGTAAGGGGTTGTCGCACAGACCAAAATGGCCGGCGTTGCGCCGACGCTTCTGCGAACGCCGAGTGCGGTCGGTGCGCAGCGTAGGCGGCCAAGAGGGTCAAGAGCCAAGAGGGTGCCAAGCTGGAGTCGGATTTATGTGTGTGAAGTTTTTCTTGGACACATTACTGTTTTTAAGCTGTTTCCAGAGGTAGTGTGGTGGTTGCGTATTCAGACGACGTAATATAAAACTCAAAATCCAGCATAACCTTTTTGAGAGTAACTAGCCAGAATTAAAAGCATTTGATATACTGACTCAAAAACCACTAACTAAAACAATCCAACAGCATTCTAGCCACGACTCCGTCTGAATTCAGGAACTCTCGACGTTGCTCCAGAACCACGTCCATTCAGCAAAACGCCCCTCGCGCATGCTACACAAGCTGACGCTGCAGCGGTGTCTTATTTCAGCCGTCGGCTCGCGGCGGCAGACGGGTGATTTAGATGTGAGGCTGCCGCCAAACGGCTGAATAACGTGGTGTGACGGTCCCAGATCAGGCTCAGCACCTGGTACCAAACGGGGTCAGTTCGGGGGCCGAAAAGAAATTAAGGTTAGCTGGGGCGGGAAGACAAAATGAGGTGGAGACTTTCAGGAACCTATGGGGATTAATTTGGACGAATATGGAGCATTGGTATAGGCGATAAATATTCAAAAGGTCCCCGGTTTAGTAAAAGAAGACTCGGGAAGTAACACCAGCGCGAGATGAAGCATGACAACATGGGTTAAGTCAAGAGAACAGCTTTGCAAAGCTGGAAGCAATGTTCGTCAAATATGGGTTCAATTTGTAGTTTCATACTACGTACCAGCTCCCTTATTTGGTTTTCGTTGGCTTTCCCCAGGAGAGACCAACAATTACGAACAATACACATGGCTTCAAATCATGAATCGGCAAGTCTGCTTCTATCTTTACCCCGTTTCTGTGACCCAAACAGCAGCACACGATTTCGCTCGTGTGGGTAGCGTCACGGCTGCATGTTTACAATTCCAGACGGGCACCGCCGGTTCTGCAGAGCGACTTCTGAACGAGACACGCCGCTACCGCGCCTGGAATTACCGAGCAGAGGTCGGGCTTCTGAAAACTGCCAGCTGTTTGTCACCAGAGACCGCCGTGGTGGAGATGTGGGACCGAGGAGGGCACGTGACTTTGAGGAGTGTTGGTGGGTCAGGAATGCTGGATGCGCTGGCAGCCTTGAAGTGTGGCTTGAAAGTGGGAAGTGCGTCTTGGAAGAGTGTGATGTTGAGTGCAAAAGTATTGACCGTAGTGACAGATGTCGATTGTCAGTTCGAACTTCGAGTGAATAAATAGTTTTGTTTCTTCTCCTGTTCTGCGATACCTTCGTGCGTGACGCAAAGAACATGCAATGCAATTGCCGACTTTCTAAAATACCGACGTATATAACGAGGTATATGACGAGAAGGGTCATGGAAATATAGAAGCACGTTAGAATGTGTCACACCAGTCACTTTCCAGAAAATTCAGAGGTTGTCTCTTCTGTGTCTCCTCTGTCCTCTGTGCCTAACTTTGTTCCAAAGTTGGGACACGCGGCACGCCACAACAACTGCTTCCCTATTCACCAACTACTCCTATGATACTCTCCAGCTCCCGAGGAATCACACACACCACCACTTCACGTCAAATCCCCTGCCGCAGACACGCCTGTGGGCCCAGTCTGACCGCAGTCGGGTGTAACAGCGTCTTCCTTCAGGGGTAGCCACCGGGGCAGCGTCTGCACCAGTCTGCACCTTCGTCCGCCTCTCTGCGCCGCATGATACTCGTAAACCGCTCGGAAATCGGCGATGGACGGCCGCAGAACGACGCAAAGTGGGCTCCGGGAAACTCGTGGCTGCGTGCATGGCCATGTACTGTGCACTAGCAACAGCGCTGTGTTGCACTGCAATGTACTGCACTGGTATGTAGTAGGCAGTGCCGCCCGGCAGACGCCAACGAATGAAGAAGAATTGTCAGCCCGCGCGACGATGGTTGCGTTCTCAAACGATATCAATGCTGGGAGTGGGAAGGAGAGAAGCCGGAATGGCTTCTCCCTCCAGCAAGGCTTAGCCGTCAGACCTTGGCACAAAAAAAAAAACGTCTCTATACTATTTTTGTTTTGTAGCAGCCACATTTAACGTAAATAGCGTTTGTAGATATAGCTGCATACGAAAAGGCAGCGACACAAGCGCAGCACTTTATTTCGTAGCATCATCCCGAAGTCAGTTCTGCGAGACCATATTTCAAAGCACATCGTTTTATTTAGCATGTAGCCCAATGTATCGTGATATTTTCATATCACAATGCCTAGCAGCCCTCTTTTTTGCACCAACCCTTTCTCTAGCACTAGTTTACCACAAGCAGCATTTAGGACCGGCAGAAGAGCGCACCTTTCCGCTCGACAGAAGCCCCGCGCGGCGACCCACCTACCGGATCTTGATCCCTTCCTGCGGAAGTCCCACATCCGGTGCATCGCTACAGTTCCGCGGCGAATCGTGACCCAGGCGGGACGCGTCCCCGTGGAGTGAAAGGGGACGGGGCAGCTAAATTAGTAATCGGTTGGATTTAGATAAAATGGGGTTAATCAAGTCGCGATATAGTAGAAAACGGTTATAATTTTTAGGTAAACACACACTGATCAGCTCATTGCGCTTTTAAATTCATTACTGGAGAAAAAAATATCGAACAATAACTACCTTTCACTGTGGCAATGGGAGTCCCCTGCATAACAAAGTAATCACGTCACTCAAAAGCGTCAAATCTGCCGCATTCCGCGCAGCATAACATGGGATGGCGCTGGCTGCTGTGGGTTTTTACGCTGTGTGATAAACGACAAACGCTCGACAGTCTTGTACCGTGCGAATGTATATAGATTACAATATACATGCCCCGCAGCATCGGCACCTACATATGCATGCTGGCATTGACGGCAATGGTGGTTAAACCTGCTGAGGGTATTTACCTCGCGAGAAGGGTTTTCCAAGGGTAAGCTGGCAACTATTCGACACATGCCACAAAGGCTATCTCGAACATGATAGGGATTTCGTGATATTTTACATTGAATATCATCAAAAATGCGCCCTTTCAGAGCGGTTCGTTGAAAGGTGGTTAGCTGTGAAATTTCTTAACGGATCCGTTACATAAAAAAAACGGAAATCTTATGAAATTTCCCACATCACGCACGAAGCTCAATAAAACGCAGAGAAAGGAACCGTAACATTTCATGATCGACCTCACCTGTCATGAAATCAGATGAAACGCCAGCCACTGGCCACTGAAGAAGCCAATCCAGCATGTTCAGTTCTGATAAAGGATATCAGATACAGGAACAAATTTGTTCCTGTATCTGATGAGTTCACAAGACGAGAATTATGAAGCACGACTTCATCCGGGTGCTCAAATTTAGTCAAAACTAGTGTGAATCTGTCCACTGAGTGTGACACTTTGCGACTTCTTTAGCACGGACGCCGTCTTTCTGAGTGATTTGCCATCTTCAAACCGCCAGCGAGAAACCATCTCTACTACATCAGTCCATGCCTCGGGAAAACCACGCAATCTCCCAGCGCTCACAGTTTTTAACCTTACACCTGTGTCCAAAACCACGGGATCGCTCACGCACTGCAAGTCCTCATTATCACTACCAAGCTTGGCACCAATCCATCTCAAACCAAAAACCACGTGACTTTTCCGCAGACCGCGAGCCAGCGTAACCTCTCTCGACGACCCCTTCCTCCCGACAAACCTCCTCCGTCGGAGTCGCTGCAACATCCCACCCCCCTGCAGCCGATAGTGCGTCGCCGCCGACGCTGGTGACGTCAGCACAACGTCGGCGTCGACGCACCGTCACCGGACTGCCCACCTGAATCACGTGACCTACCCGGGCTGCCCCAGGGTGGTGAGTCAGAGACATACAGGCTGACCGGAGCGGCTCGGCAGAGCGTGGGTTGATGGAGGTGGATTTATGGGATATATGATGATGTATAAGCGTGTGCGTAGGAGAGACAGTGGCGGATCCAGGGGGGGGGGGAAAATGGGCATTTGCCCCCCCCCCCCCCAACGGCATAATTTTCACATTACGCCTTATGGACGATGCATGGAAAGAATCGATAAATTGTTATGATTTGCCTGCCCCCCCCCCAAAAAAAAAACTCTGAGCTGGATCCGCCTCTGAGGAGAGAAGATAATGGGGATTCCACGTTACGCTTTGCAACAATAATGGTAATAAGGTACCTATATTAAGGATTGTGGGTTTTAGCACATTATCGCGTTCATGTTACCGAAGGTGCATGGAGCGCGCCGACAAAAAAGGAAAGTAAGGCCGAATGCTGCACAATTTCATATCTAATTCCTCACTTAGAGCAGTTCACCGAGCTTCAGTCCAGCTCTAGCACCTTGAAAACGTCACACTCCAATCAAATTACGCACCGACCATCAAATTCCTCAGCTATCCTAATCACTAGCTATCAGACTAACCAACTGCCAGATTTGCCACCTACAAGATTCGTCGGCAGTTTTGCCAGCTACCAGATTTGCAAGCAGAGAACCATCAGCTAAAAGATTCGTAAGCTACCAGACCAAGTTGCCTCTCCAGATTCGCCCAGTTATCAGTCTGACTAGCTATCGGCCGATGGGTAGCCACGTTTGGTAGCGCGTGCCTGCCGCTGCCGCTGATACCAGCCCTGTTGCAGCAGAGGCATCCTGCAACCGATGGTGTTGTCCTGCACAGGGGCGGTTCCAGGAGAGGAGAGAGGAGAGGGGGAGAGAAGGAGGAGAGAAGAGAAGGAGAGGAGAGGAGGGAAGGAGAGGCGGGCGGTGGTCGAATTGGCTTGTCTGACCTGTCAAGGTGGAGAGATTAAAACATCAAAATGGAACATCAATATGGGAAATCAGGAAACATGGCGGAGGGTTGACTTTACCAAGACTTGTGACGAGACGGTGCCGTCCACCGATAGATGAAACAGAAAGAAAAAGCTAAGCCGCAACGTGAGGGAGAGGGTGAGAGAGAAAGAGAGAGAGAGAGAGAGAGAGAGAGAGAGAGAGAGAGAGAGAGAGAGAGAGAGAGAGAGGGGGGGAGAGACGTGAATGACAACTTAACGATTAAGACTCACACCAAATTATGACTTTGATCAAGGCGAACGAGGTGTTTACCCCACGCATACCAGAAACTGGAAGCGCACCAACAGGTGTTGGACAACATATTGGAGTCAGACACCTTCTATTCATGGAACATCCCTACTAAACGTCGCTTGAAAATCAGGGTGGAGCTATGCAATATCCATGCAGTGTTACACCGAACAACATCGTAAAGTATGTTTGCCTTGTCGTAACAAAGCGACAAGGCAAACATCCACCTTTCCATGAGCAGATCGACCTGAAAATCGGGCTGGGTGCACCACTCAACCCTTCAATATTTTCTGCAGTCCTTTGTCCAAGTGTCCAGTATCCTTGTTTCCTGACAAGTTCCGTGTCCTGGCACGCAGTCATGACCTCCCCACTCAATTCCCTCGCACCGCCTCTGCGCAGCCTCTGCACGGCCCATCAACAAACATCAACGGCGGTTCCAGGTAGGCCCTGCTCTGTCCAACGGCTTCACTGAATCGACACCCACCGGCTGGCCGGCTGGCCCCAAGGAAGCCCGGTTGGGTTGGGCTGGTGGGACGGGCGGTCCCGCCCCCGAGGTAGGCGTCGATGGGGCAGGGGGATGGGGATGACACTGCGTGGATGACATGACCAGGGGGTATGTTTTTTGGGGGGAGGGGACAATAAAGAGGGCGGCGGATGTGAAAGAAGTATCAGATGGAAGGCGGCATATCGCAAATAGGTTTAAAGGAATCGTAGAGGTGGAAAACCATTTCCAAAACAAATTACTGGCTAAATATTTGCTAGTCAAAGTGGCTAGTACCCTGCAAAATGTTAACGTCTCAGAAATTTTCATATCAGTCATTTGCATCGACAAACAATGCGCTGTCACAAGTCGGTAAGTTGACGGTGAACCGCAATATCAAATCGAAGCTAACACCAGAAAATTCCCAAAAGATAAAACATTTGCAATTCTATTGCACGTCATAGGTAGGGTGTCATCTCTGGAACGATTGTGCAACCATTGGAAGATCATTAACAACCATTAGTCACCCACGTTGATGAATATAACTCATCATATTCGCATGAAAACAATCCACGAATGGCACCACCCACCCGTGAAAAATCCCAAACGTAGCACCGCCAGATCATGAGCTCTTGGTGATGACTCAACACAAGCGTTATGTTGCACGCTTCAACTCACACTCGCGCGCGACATCAACCGGGGGTCAAATAACCACAATCGTGACGCACGGCGTCGAAATTGCCGCTTTCGGCGCATCGTTTCGCGCCATTTACGCCACGACAGGTGAGTGCGCCGAGTTAGCCGCCACTGCGTCGCGTCGCGTCGAACGCCGCTGGAGCGTCAGTAGTCGGAATCGTGTCTGGATGAGTCACGAGCTGGTCCAACGGGTCGTGTACCGTGCTACTGACACGAGGTGCCTCACTGGGGAGGGGCACAGTGGACACTGTACAGACCGTGCAGGGAATATTTCGTGACAGTACATACGGATTACTGTTCAAAAGTAACGGATGATAAAGGTATTACAGGTAGAAACTAGGAAAAGATCTTATGCCGTTGTAAGTACCGTTTTCCGGAGAAAAGCGTTTCAAATTCGGAGAGTTTGTAAACACTAACTGGCGGAGTGAGTCAAACGGCAAAACCATCCTAACGAAAACAGGTTTAAGAATCCAAGCAGTTTGAAAAAAGATCAAAATAGGGTCTACCTACAATCAGACCTTCTATAGACGTAACGACAGAGACATGAATTTAGTATGCATCAAATCGCTTTCACGGATGCCACGGGCTTTCCAATGTCTAATTATCATTTCAGCATCACGAACCGGAGCAATAGAGCTGCATAAGTGCCACCCGAGACCTTATAACGCCCGCTGCAGAGCCCACATCCACGCCGCATGTTGCCATTACGCAAGTCCAATTCACCCCATCAAGATGCACGCTCATGGCCAGTGATAAATTTCTCCACTGGCTCGTGAACTTTCATGCTTTCTTTTCTCGGAAAGCTCTTGCAGACGTCCGGCGTGTGCTTTCAGGCGCTATTTATACCACGCTTGCAGCGAATGGGTCCAGGAACTCCATACTTTGAGAGTTATGCATAGCGCAACACGCTGCAAAAGCGGTCTGGCAGCACTGCAGACAAATATGGCAGCACAGAGGCGAGATGAAACGATGAAGCATTTCGGGCGGTGTGCGCTTTCGTAGCAGCGGGGCCATTTCGTGTTGCATAGGTAATAAACTGGGCGAAATGGTTTACGAGCTGCTCAGTAAAATCGCGGCGAGATTCTGCGTTAACATGAACCGAAATCGCCATCTGTTGGTTGTAATACGCGCATGAGCTATATTTAGCGTCCGGAAACGCAAGGGTAGCTCGTAGCTGATAGCTCGTAGAAGAATTAGGAGAGCAAAGCAAATGCTGTTTCAATCGAGGTATTGAATCTAGCGATTTGATGGTGAATTTCTATGAGCTGCGTCAAAATGTTACGCGAAAGGTGGCCAACTCCTAACATGCAAGACTAAGTGCACGTGAATATATGATTGTCGAGACGAATCTTTCCACTCCAAACAGCCTTGACTATCATTTTTTGGCATAAATTGCTATTCAAAACCAGACATAGTAAATCAAAAACGCCACGTGGCCACCTCTTCATTGTTTATTGTCATTTATCAATTTAAAAATTCTTTCCTGTCAACACTCCAGAAAAGCAGAGGGGTCATCTCTCCCCTTCTCAAGCTCGACTCACTGTCACATCTTTACCCACTTGCCCCTGCTCAGCACCCCACCCGGTCACTGGTCCTGCATCCGCCGCTGCCCACTCTGGTCATATTGTGTGAGTCAGAGCAATCAGCGGCGCCTCGCCGACACAGTGGTGGCGGCTGAGTCACCGGCGCGACGTCACTTCAGCACAGCGTGTGACGTCATTGGTGGCCACTTCAACACAGCATGTGACGTCATCGGTGACCAGAATGAACAGAGCTGCATTAACGGTATCCACTGTGGAACGTTACTGATGTTTATTTTGAAAATGATCGGTTTTATGTGTGATGGAAGTGATGTCCGGTAAGATGAGACTGACGTCCAGATCACTCGTGTGATGTCACTGATGTAATGTGTGATGTGATTCGTGTCCACAAATGACATCGTTGATGCCTTTATACACGTATACGGCATTGGTGCTCAAAGACTGACATCGTTGCTACAGTTAACGCCATTGCAGAGCCTGATGGATTGCGGAATGATTACTGCCCGCCATGAAGACGATCTGGAATTGCTTCTAAATTCGTATAGTTTATCTCAAGGGAACAGTGGTTGTTTATAATGACGCGTGTTTCTTGCCGTAGAGGCAAGGGGTACTTCAGGTTTAATCCAAACCAACCAAAGGGCTGTGCTTCATTTGAGAAGGTCTGAAAGTGGACCAAAAATGTTGTGAAATTTCACTCTGCCTTTTATGGCTAATTACCTCTCCAGCCCAGCTATCATTTATTATTCATATCCAGCTGCAGAAAGTTTTATTATTCCGCTTCATCGTAATACAGTTGCAGCGGCCGACGCTTCATGCAGTGTGTTAGTTGCAACTTGCAACAGCGGTGCAACGGCGCACGAGCACGGGCTCGGTGAGGAATGGGTTCACGGTTTGACGCGACCCGACACCAGGGGCGGATCCAGAAAATCTCCAAGGGAGGGGCCATTAGAAACCAGGAGGCCCCCCCCCATAATCCCACCTGTTGGAGGCCCCATCTTCCCACTTGTTGCCCCCCCCCCAAAAAAACTGCGTCTATTGAGCTTATCTAGCTGTTCAGGCAACATCTCAACATCTGTGCAGGCTTGGAGGCCCTCTGTGCAGGTTAGGAGGCCCTGTAAAAGTGGTCATCTCTGTGAGTATAAGAGACCTCCAAGTTATGAAAAGCTTTACCAATCTTCTAACAAAGAAGTCTTCTCAGCTAGTCTTCTAAGAAATAACTAAGTGGGTAGGTAAAAAAAAACTCATCGGATTTCGGCCACTTTATTTTCAGGAGGCCCCCTTTTCAGCTTTTTAACTTTTTAACTTTTTATTTTTTTTTTTGAAAAAAATCGGCCAAGGGGGGGGGGGCCATGGCCCCCATGGCCCCCCCCCCTTGTATCCGCGCCTGCCCGACACAAACGATTTCCTGCGCCGATAGAACACCGTGATGTGTGACACGGGCAGTGGGCTGACACCTTCATGCGATGAGAGCTGGAGCTAAAATGAAATATCGGCTCCGATCTTGTAGCTTACTGTTAATAAAGACCAGCTGGTAAGAAAAGTAAGCAAACTGGCAAGAAAGTAACATGATTCGACTTAACCAAGAGTGGCTCCCTGTCCCAATAAAAGTGAGTTAAGCACAGTATGGATAGACTAAAATAGTTTGGATTTCCATTAGATCAATTAAAATAGTTTGGACGTCATTAATCACTCTAGACGGAAATAAGAAACTACCAGTCATGTCAAATGCAGAGCCTCAAGATCTAACGAACTACACCAAACCGAACGAAAGTCATCTAACTCCACGGAGAGGGCCTGTGACTTTAAATATACTCCCCTTTGGGGCACGCGGTCACTATAATACAATAATAAGCACGTACGCAGCGCAAGATCTACGCCAGACAGAACTGCAATGGTTCGGCGAAGCTGTCTGACGCCTCAGGATATCTTTAGTCTGCAGGATGAGTGCTAATGTGAACAGAGCATGACCGACCATAGCCAAAACACCACTGGCGCAGCGGCGGATCCAGAGGGCGGATCCAAGAGGGCGCAGGGGCGGATTCAAGAGGGCGCAGGGGCGGATACAGGGCGGGAGGGGGGTGCACGCAGTGGAGGTCTACAAATACCATCGTAATGAGTCGTTTATATTTTATCGATAGAGTAAATACCTATAAAAAGACTTCAAAACAGGATTTCGTGACGTCCTTTTCCATTAGCTTCATGTACCGTCATTTTCAGTAACATTGATCGTAACTTAGCCCTGGCTGTCTTGGCCAGCTTAGATTCGTTACATGCCATTCGAAATATCCTCTCGTGATCATTTACTTCAACCGCTACTCTCGTCTCTTCCACGCTTAGCAAGAAGTAGCTGATAACCAGTGACCACTTCCGACCAACTCTCGCAACCGCACCGTTTCTCGCCGCAGGCGCGTCACCATTCGCCACCACCGCGCCACAGCTCGCCATCACCGCGCCACCACTCGTCGCTCGCGCCGCCATTCGCGTCGCAATTGCCGCGGCGCGCGTCCAACGTGGCGCATTTCCATACAAATGACGGACCCGTCTGAATCATGCTCCGGGCCTATCAAAGGGAACTTCGACGCGCCGAATCGGTAGCCATGGTGATAGCGCGCGCGTGAATCATTCCAATCGGCGCGGGGGTAGGGCGAGGGGGAGGGGAGGGGGCTGTAGTAGGACTGTCTGGGGCGGTAGTATGGAAAGGGTGGGAGTTGGTGGTGGGGGGGGGGGGGGGGTGGAGGGGGAGGCGAGGTGTCTGGTTTGGTTTACAAGTGGGTGGTTGGGGAATGGGGAGGGATGTAAAAGGGAAAGAGGTAGATACAATTATATGAAAGAAAAACATTGACCTTTTTCCTCGAATCTATAGCAAAATTAATGAAAAATCACCTTTTTATTTACGTGATATTTCGGCCAACAGACCATTATCAAACGAAAGAAGAACAATGTAGAAGACAAAAACGGTTACAGCCAGGGATGCGGAGCCGGAGCCGGAGCCGGAGCCGGAGCCGCCGGAGCCGGCATATTTTGCCCGGAGCCGGAGCCGGAGCCGGAGCCGTGAAACAATATAGCCCGGAGCCGGAGGCGGAGCCGGAGCCGTCAAAAAAGGGGGCGACTCCGGCTCCTTTTCTTAAGAGGAAACAATTATTTACCTAGGTTTGACAGTACAAGGCGTAAAACAATGTGGTATTCAAAACAGCCTTGTTATACAAATACAGAAGCAACGTGTACCAATCGGCCATCGCCTTTTTTCTTCCACCCGTATTAGGGGATGTACTGAGTAGAAGCCGGAGTCGGAGCCGCCGGAGCCGGAGCCGCCGGAGCCGGAGCCGCCGGAGCCGGATCATTTTACTCGGAGCCGGAGCCGGAGCCGGAGCCGGCATGACATTTCACCCGGAGCCGGAGCCGGAGCTGGAGCCGATTTTTTTCTCCGGAGCCGGAGCCGGAGCCGGAGCCGTCTGAAATTTCCACGGCTCCGCATCCCTGGTTACAGCAGACAGACGGCAGCCTATTTTCATATTTCGAAATTCATCTCGCGGTATTTGTTTACATAAGACTTCAATGGAAGAACATCCTTGGTTATGCTAAGATGTTTCCGATGTACCGAACACACATACATAAAACGAGCGATAAAAAAACGAGACAAAATCAGGACATATAACTCATCATAACACTTTTTGAATATTCGATACGATCGATGACTCGAATTCACACGCTGCATACGCTATCTTACACACTTATATGATAGGCCAAGACACAAGACGTTCGTTCAGGGAGGGCTCCGAATCTCTGATAGTGATGGACTCTGATATCTTTCTGTCTGGGTAGTCCAGAGCCTGGTGCAGTATCTCCACCGTAAGTGGTAGATCCGCCCCTCTGTCTAATGACAGCTGACCGTGAGCCACTCTAAAGTGGTCTCCGAGGGGGGTGTCGGGAGTCGCACTCAGCATGTTCCTCACATGCTCGTTAAAACGCAGTCTGACAGGACGTTTGCTCTCTCCCACATACACCGCCGGCTGTTCCTTGCAGAGAGTACACGTGATCCTGTAAACCACATTTTTGGTCGTGCATCTCCCTGCTAAGCCACACTTACAGCAGTAGCACCCGCGACTGGCACCCGGACAGAGAGGAGGTGAGAAGGCTGACCTGACTAGCGCGTTTTTCAGTTTGTTTTTGTTTCGCCAAGCAAGTCGGATGTTCATTCCCGACCTGCGCACCACACCTTTCACCCGGCTCAATAATTTCTCGTCCACATATGGTAGAGTCAAGAAGCCATCTACATCCTCTTTTGTAGAACCCCGTTTAGTGTCAGCTTTCGCTTCCCTTAGAGTTCTCCTAAGCACGTTTTCAGGGTACCCGTTGCTAGAAAGGAGATTCCACATTTTTGTCACGCTCTTTTCTTCCCTGTCCTTATTCGACGATACTGCTATGGCCCTTCTAAACTGGTTCCTAGCCATGCTAATTTTGGTCGAGGACGGATGAGCTGAAGAGAAATGAAGCACTATGCCCGAGTTGGTAGGCTTAATGTACAGTTCAGTGGCCAGAAATGTGATGTCATTGTCAGAAACGACAGAGACCAGGGTATCTAGGTATGGGACCCCCGAGTCCTGCTTCGTGAACTCCATCGTGAATTTTACTGTAGGATGAAGTGAGTTCAAATACGCTAGGAAATCTTTCAGGGCTTCCTCCCCGTGGGTCCAGATTCCCCCGTAATCATCAATGTATCGCAAGAGCAGGTCGGGCTTGGCCTCCCTGTTTTGTAAAGCCAGTCTTTCCAGCCTGTCTAGGAAGAGGATAGCAACGGGAGGGGCGCAAGGGTTACCCATCGCGATTCCCACTTTCTGTTTGTAGAAATCTTTGTCAAAGCAAAAGACGTTATTCCTCAGACACTGGTCCAGGAGTGTGCATACGTCATCGGGTGTCAAACCGAACATGTTGATATCAGTAACATGCTCCTGCAACTTTTCCCGAACAGCCTCCACTGCCTCATCTAAAGGAATGGAACCATACAGGTTTACTACGTCTATGCTGAAAAATATGATGTCACTTGGCATCGTGTGTTGTCGCTGGTAGTCAGCGAGATGGTCCAAAAAATGTTTGGTGTCCCGTAGGTGAGTAGGCACATATCTCAGCAATTGGCTCAAAACACGTTCAATGAGACAAGATGTTTTCTCTGTTGGGCCTCCACAAGCTGAAATCACGGGACGAAGAGGGACCCCCGGTTTATGATCTTTGGGAAGCCCGTAAAACAAGGGGATACGGCTATGGTTAGGTGTTAGGTCATGAATGACATTGTCATCAAGCTTGTTACTGGTAACCTGCTTTAGGGTACGTTTAGTCAAGGCCTCTACCCTGGGAACTGGATTTCTTTTCAGTTGTTCGTAGTTGGATCGATCTCCTAAAATGTTGTTAGCTTTCTCTACATAGTCAGTTTTGTCAAGTATCACAAAACCCTTACATTTATCGCTAGGTTTTAAGATAATGGCATCATCTTTTTTTAGCGTTCTCAAAGCCGACATCTCATCCTGGGTGACATTGACATGGTCTGTTTTGTGGTGCTTATAGGTACGGAGTAAATCATCTTTAAGCTGTTTCAGGTTTCTCTCTGCCTGATTATTTGTCGGGGGAGGAATCCGTTTGTCCAAGTCGGGAAAACGGAAGGTCAAGTTTGGTTCGTCATTTTGTGACCGATGCGTACCGGTTGTCGCTGACCCCTGGGCGCCTGCAGAAGCTGACGGTGCTCGCTGGGTGTCGGATGGAGCTCCTAGTGCCTGCTGTGCGTCTGTAGAGACCGATTGCGTCCGCTGGATAGCACCGGTGTCGACTGAAGGTCCCGGTGCCTCTTGGGCCCCGGCTGGAGCTGACAGTGCCTGCTGGAGGGCGCCGACACCGACTGGAGCTGACGGCGTACGCTGGGACGCGACTGGGGCTGACGGTGTCTGCTGGACCCCGACTCGAACTGGCAGTGTCCTCTGGAGGGCGCTGGAACCGACTGGAGCCGGAGCTGACGGTGTCTTCTGAAGGACGCCGGCACCGACTGGGGCTGACGGTGTCCTCTGGAGGGCGCTGGAACCGACTGGAGCTGTAGCTGACGGTGTCTGCTGGAGGGCGCCGGCACCGACCTGAGCTGACGGTGTCCTCTGGAGGGCGCCGGAATCAACTGGAGCTGGAGCTGACGGTGTCTGCTGGAGGGCGCCGGTACCGACTCGAACTGACGGTGTCCTCTGGAGGGCGCTGGAACCGACTGGAGCCGGAGCTGACGGTGTCTTCTGAAGGACGCCGGCACCGACTGGGGCTGACGGTGTCCTCTGGAGGGCGCTGGAACCGACTGGAGCCGGAGCTGACGGTGTCTGCTGGAGGGCGCCGGTACCGACTCGAACTGACGGTGTCCTCTGGAGGGCGCTGGAACCGACTGGAGCCGGAGCTGACGGTGTCTTCTGAAGGACGCCGGCACCGACTGGGGCTGACGGTGTCCTCTGGAGGGCGTTGGAAACGACTGGAGCTGTAGCTGACGGTGTCTGCTGGAGGGCGCCGGCACCGACCTGAGCTGACGTTGTCCTCTGGAGGGCGCCGGAACCAACTGGAGCTGTAGCTGACGGTGTCTGCTGGAGGGCGCCGGCACCGACCTGAGCTGACGGTGTCCTCTGGAGGGCGCTGGAACCAACTGGAGCTGGAGCTGACGTCTGCTGGAGGGCGCCGGCACCGACTAGAGCTGACGGTGCTCCCTGAGCCACAACTGGAGCTGACGGTAGTCTGGCTCGTGCTTGTCTAACTATCTCATCCTTCCATCTCTTACCGTAAGCAAATCTTTCAATAGCCTTCTCAACATCAACCAGAATCTTCTTGGTGACATCCTGTGTTATGGCAAAGTTGGGTCCCTTGGCCAGCAGCTTCATGCCTGATTCACATATTGGGCGAGACGACAAGTTGTTCACCCGAGGAGCTGTGTCTTGGGTTTCAACGGTTGTCATCAACACGAGTTTGTCATGAGCCTCTCGCTTGAGACGGTCATATTTGTTCATGAGACGAGGTCTGTTCTCCGCGATGGTCAGGTCAAACACTCGTACGCATGTGCGGCATACCCAAATAAACTTGTCCGCGTCAAAAAATCCTCGAATACGATCGAATAGCCTATCTCTTTCACGTTTTAGAAAAGCCCTTCGTCGGAAAGCTTCGGAAATGGCTTCGTTGAGTAGAGATTTCATAAACTTTTCACATGATTGCTGTACTTTGCTGTTCTTCTCAAACACTGTATTAACCGGTCTCATGCTATCGCTGATGAATCTTGGAGTAACACCCGACTGTCTGCATGCTACAAGGAATTCAATTTGTAGCTCCGTTTTCGCTAACTTTTCTGGGTTCTTTAAGGTTTGGACGAGCACTGGCCTGCGGTCAACAATGGGCTCGATAGTATTAATGTTTGCCAGTGCTCTGGCGAGGAACATGATAGATACAATTATATGAAAGAAAAACATTGACCTTTTTCCTCGAATCTATAGCAAAATTAATGAAAAATCACCTTTTTATTTACGTGATATTTCGGCCAACAGACCATTATCAAACGAAAGAAGAACAATGTAGAAGACAAAAACGGTTACAGCAGACAGACGGCAGCCTATTTTCATATTTCGAAATTCATCTCGCGGTATTTGTTTACATAAGACTTCAATGGAAGAACATCCTTGGTTATGCTAAGATGTTTCCGATGTACCGAACACACATACATAAAACGAGCGATAAAAAACGAGACAAAATCAGGACATATAACTCATCATAACACTTTTTGAATATTCGATACGATCGATGACTCGAATTCACACGCTGCATACGCTATCTTACACACTTATATGATAGGCCAAGACACAAGACGTTCGTTCAGGGAGGGCTCCGAATCTCTGATAGTGATGGACTCTGATATCTTTCTGTCTGGGTAGTCCAGAGCCTGGTGCAGTATCTCCACCGTAAGTGGTAGATCCGCCCCTCTGTCTAATGACAGCTGACCGTGAGCCACTCTAAAGTGGTCTCCGAGGGGGGTGTCGGGAGTCGCACTCAGCATGTTCCTCACATGCTCGTTAAAACGCAGTCTGACAGGACGTTTGCTCTCTCCCACATACACCGCCGGCTGTTCCTTGCAGAGAGTACACGTGATCCTGTAAACCACATTTTTGGTCGTGCATCTCCCTGCTAAGCCACACTTACAGCAGTAGCACCCGCGACTGGCACCCGGACAGAGAGGAGGTGAGAAGGCTGACCTGACTAGCGCGTTTTTCAGTTTGTTTTTGTTTCGCCAAGCAAGTCGGATGTTCATTCCCGACCTGCGCACCACACCTTTCACCCGGCTCAATAATTTCTCGTCCACATATGGTAGAGTCAAGAAGCCATCTACATCCTCTTTTGTAGAACCCCGTTTAGTGTCAGCTTTCGCTTCCCTTAGAGTTCTCCTAAGCACGTTTTCAGGGTACCCGTTGCTAGAAAGGAGATTCCACATTTTTGTCACGCTCTTTTCTTCCCTGTCCTTATTCGACGATACTGCTATGGCCCTTCTAAACTGGTTCCTAGCCATGCTAATTTTGGTCGAGGACGGATGAGCTGAAGAGAAATGAAGCACTATGCCCGAGTTGGTAGGCTTAATGTACAGTTCAGTGGCCAGAAATGTGATGTCATTGTCAGAAACGACAGAGACCAGGGTATCTAGGTATGGGACCCCCGAGTCCTGCTTCGTGAACTCCATCGTGAATTTTACTGTAGGATGAAGTGAGTTCAAATACGCTAGGAAATCTTTCAGGGCTTCCTCCCCGTGGGTCCAGATTCCCCCGTAATCATCAATGTATCGCAAGAGCAGGTCGGGCTTGGCCTCCCTGTTTTGTAAAGCCAGTCTTTCCAGCCTGTCTAGGAAGAGGATAGCAACGGGAGGGGCGCAAGGGTTACCCATCGCGATTCCCACTTTCTGTTTGTAGAAATCTTTGTCAAAGCAAAAGACGTTATTCCTCAGACACTGGTCCAGGAGTGTGCATACGTCATCGGGTGTCAAACCGAACATGTTGATATCAGTAACATGCTCCTGCAACTTTTCCCGAACAGCCTCCACTGCCTCATCTAAAGGAATGGAACCATACAGGTTTACTACGTCTATGCTGAAAAATATGATGTCACTTGGCATCGTGTGTTGTCGCTGGTAGTCAGCGAGATGGTCCAAAAAATGTTTGGTGTCCCGTAGGTGAGTAGGCACATATCTCAGCAATTGGCTCAAAACACGTTCAATGAGACAAGATGTTTTCTCTGTTGGGCCTCCACAAGCTGAAATCACGGGACGAAGAGGGACCCCCGGTTTATGATCTTTGGGAAGCCCGTAAAACAAGGGGATACGGCTATGGTTAGGTGTTAGGTCATGAATGACATTGTCATCAAGCTTGTTACTGGTAACCTGCTTTAGGGTACGTTTAGTCAAGGCCTCTACCCTGGGAACTGGATTTCTTTTCAGTTGTTCGTAGTTGGATCGATCTCCTAAAATGTTGTTAGCTTTCTCTACATAGTCAGTTTTGTCAAGTATCACAAAACCCTTACATTTATCGCTAGGTTTTAAGATAATGGCATCATCTTTTTTTAGCGTTCTCAAAGCCGACATCTCATCCTGGGTGACATTGACATGGTCTGTTTTGTGGTGCTTATAGGTACGGAGTAAATCATCTTTAAGCTGTTTCAGGTTTCTCTCTGCCTGATTATTTGTCGGGGGAGGAATCCGTTTGTCCAAGTCGGGAAAACGGAAGGTCAAGTTTGGTTCGTCATTTTGTGACCGATGCGTACCGGTTGTCGCTGACCCCTGGGCGCCTGCAGAAGCTGACGGTGCTCGCTGGGTGTCGGATGGAGCTCCTAGTGCCTGCTGTGCGTCTGTAGAGACCGATTGCGTCCGCTGGATAGCACCGGTGTCGACTGAAGGTCCCGGTGCCTCTTGGGCCCCGGCTGGAGCTGACAGTGCCTGCTGGAGGGCGCCGACACCGACTGGAGCTGACGGCGTACGCTGGGACGCGACTGGGGCTGACGGTGTCTGCTGGACCCCGACTCGAACTGGCAGTGTCCTCTGGAGGGCGCTGGAACCGACTGGAGCCGGAGCTGACGGTGTCTTCTGAAGGACGCCGGCACCGACTGGGGCTGACGGTGTCCTCTGGAGGGCGCTGGAACCGACTGGAGCTGTAGCTGACGGTGTCTGCTGGAGGGCGCCGGCACCGACCTGAGCTGACGGTGTCCTCTGGAGGGCGCCGGAATCAACTGGAGCTGGAGCTGACGGTGTCTGCTGGAGGGCGCCGGTACCGACTCGAACTGACGGTGTCCTCTGGAGGGCGCTGGAACCGACTGGAGCCGGAGCTGACGGTGTCTTCTGAAGGACGCCGGCACCGACTGGGGCTGACGGTGTCCTCTGGAGGGCGCTGGAACCGACTGGAGCTGTAGCTGACGGTGTCTGCTGGAGGGCGCCGGCACCGACCTGAGCTGACGGTGTCCTCTGGAGGGCGCCGGAACCAACTGGAGCTGGAGCTGACGGTGTCTGCTGGAGGGCGCCGGTACCGACTCGAACTGACGGTGTCCTCTGGAGGGCGCTGGAACCGACTGGAGCCGGAGCTGACGGTGTCTTCTGAAGGACGCCGGCACCGACTGGGGCTGACGGTGTCCTCTGGAGGGCGCTGGAACCGACTGGAGCCGGAGCTGACGGTGTCTGCTGGAGGGCGCCGGTACCGACTCGAACTGACGGTGTCCTCTGGAGGGCGCTGGAACCGACTGGAGCCGGAGCTGACGGTGTCTTCTGAAGGACGCCGGCACCGACTGGGGCTGACGGTGTCCTCTGGAGGGCGTTGGAAACGACTGGAGCTGTAGCTGACGGTGTCTGCTGGAGGGCGCCGGCACCGACCTGAGCTGACGTTGTCCTCTGGAGGGCGCCGGAACCAACTGGAGCTGTAGCTGACGGTGTCTGCTGGAGGGCGCCGGCACCGACCTGAGCTGACGGTGTCCTCTGGAGGGCGCTGGAACCAACTGGAGCTGGAGCTGACGTCTGCTGGAGGGCGCCGGCACCGACTAGAGCTGACGGTGCTCCCTGAGCCACAACTGGAGCTGACGGTAGTCTGGCTCGTGCTTGTCTAACTATCTCATCCTTCCATCTCTTACCGTAAGCAAATCTTTCAATAGCCTTCTCAACATCAACCAGAATCTTCTTGGTGACATCCTGTGTTATGGCAAAGTTGGGTCCCTTGGCCAGCAGCTTCATGCCTGATTCACATATTGGGCGAGACGACAAGTTGTTCACCCGAGGAGCTGTGTCTTGGGTTTCAACGGTTGTCATCAACACGAGTTTGTCATGAGCCTCTCGCTTGAGACGGTCATATTTGTTCATGAGACGAGGTCTGTTCTCCGCGATGGTCAGGTCAAACACTCGTACGCATGTGCGGCATACCCAAATAAACTTGTCCGCGTCAAAAAATCCTCGAATACGATCGAATAGCCTATCTCTTTCACGTTTTAGAAAAGCCCTTCGTCGGAAAGCTTCGGAAATGGCTTCGTTGAGTAGAGATTTCATAAACTTTTCACATGATTGCTGTACTTTGCTGTTCTTCTCAAACACTGTATTAACCGGTCTCATGCTATCGCTGATGAATCTTGGAGTAACACCCGACTGTCTGCATGCTACAAGGAATTCAATTTGTAGCTCCGTTTTCGCTAACTTTTCTGGGTTCTTTAAGGTTTGGACGAGCACTGGCCTGCGGTCAACAATGGGCTCGATAGTATTAATGTTTGCCAGTGCTCTGGCGAGGAACATGATAGATACAATTATATGAAAGAAAAACATTGACCTTTTTCCTCGAATCTATAGCAAAATTAATGAAAAATCACCTTTTTATTTACGTGATATTTCGGCCAACAGACCATTATCAAACGAAAGAAGAACAATGTAGAAGACAAAAACGGTTACAGCAGACAGACGGCAGCCTATTTTCATATTTCGAAATTCATCTCGCGGTATTTGTTTACATAAGACTTCAATGGAAGAACATCCTTGGTTATGCTAAGATGTTTCCGATGTACCGAACACACATACATAAAACGAGCGATAAAAAACGAGACAAAATCAGGACATATAACTCATCATAACACTTTTTGAATATTCGATACGATCGATGACTCGAATTCACACGCTGCATACGCTATCTTACACACTTATATGATAGGCCAAGACACAAGACGTTCGTTCAGGGAGGGCTCCGAATCTCTGATAGTGATGGACTCTGATATCTTTCTGTCTGGGTAGTCCAGAGCCTGGTGCAGTATCTCCACCGTAAGTGGTAGATCCGCCCCTCTGTCTAATGACAGCTGACCGTGAGCCACTCTAAAGTGGTCTCCGAGGGGGGTGTCGGGAGTCGCACTCAGCATGTTCCTCACATGCTCGTTAAAACGCAGTCTGACAGGACGTTTGCTCTCTCCCACATACACCGCCGGCTGTTCCTTGCAGAGAGTACACGTGATCCTGTAAACCACATTTTTGGTCGTGCATCTCCCTGCTAAGCCACACTTACAGCAGTAGCACCCGCGACTGGCACCCGGACAGAGAGGAGGTGAGAAGGCTGACCTGACTAGCGCGTTTTTCAGTTTGTTTTTGTTTCGCCAAGCAAGTCGGATGTTCATTCCCGACCTGCGCACCACACCTTTCACCCGGCTCAATAATTTCTCGTCCACATATGGTAGAGTCAAGAAGCCATCTACATCCTCTTTTGTAGAACCCCGTTTAGTGTCAGCTTTCGCTTCCCTTAGAGTTCTCCTAAGCACGTTTTCAGGGTACCCGTTGCTAGAAAGGAGATTCCACATTTTTGTCACGCTCTTTTCTTCCCTGTCCTTATTCGACGATACTGCTATGGCCCTTCTAAACTGGTTCCTAGCCATGCTAATTTTGGTCGAGGACGGATGAGCTGAAGAGAAATGAAGCACTATGCCCGAGTTGGTAGGCTTAATGTACAGTTCAGTGGCCAGAAATGTGATGTCATTGTCAGAAACGACAGAGACCAGGGTATCTAGGTATGGGACCCCCGAGTCCTGCTTCGTGAACTCCATCGTGAATTTTACTGTAGGATGAAGTGAGTTCAAATACGCTAGGAAATCTTTCAGGGCTTCCTCCCCGTGGGTCCAGATTCCCCCGTAATCATCAATGTATCGCAAGAGCAGGTCGGGCTTGGCCTCCCTGTTTTGTAAAGCCAGTCTTTCCAGCCTGTCTAGGAAGAGGATAGCAACGGGAGGGGCGCAAGGGTTACCCATCGCGATTCCCACTTTCTGTTTGTAGAAATCTTTGTCAAAGCAAAAGACGTTATTCCTCAGACACTGGTCCAGGAGTGTGCATACGTCATCGGGTGTCAAACCGAACATGTTGATATCAGTAACATGCTCCTGCAACTTTTCCCGAACAGCCTCCACTGCCTCATCTAAAGGAATGGAACCATACAGGTTTACTACGTCTATGCTGAAAAATATGATGTCACTTGGCATCGTGTGTTGTCGCTGGTAGTCAGCGAGATGGTCCAAAAAATGTTTGGTGTCCCGTAGGTGAGTAGGCACATATCTCAGCAATTGGCTCAAAACACGTTCAATGAGACAAGATGTTTTCTCTGTTGGGCCTCCACAAGCTGAAATCACGGGACGAAGAGGGACCCCCGGTTTATGATCTTTGGGAAGCCCGTAAAACAAGGGGATACGGCTATGGTTAGGTGTTAGGTCATGAATGACATTGTCATCAAGCTTGTTACTGGTAACCTGCTTTAGGGTACGTTTAGTCAAGGCCTCTACCCTGGGAACTGGATTTCTTTTCAGTTGTTCGTAGTTGGATCGATCTCCTAAAATGTTGTTAGCTTTCTCTACATAGTCAGTTTTGTCAAGTATCACAAAACCCTTACATTTATCGCTAGGTTTTAAGATAATGGCATCATCTTTTTTTAGCGTTCTCAAAGCCGACATCTCATCCTGGGTGACATTGACATGGTCTGTTTTGTGGTGCTTATAGGTACGGAGTAAATCATCTTTAAGCTGTTTCAGGTTTCTCTCTGCCTGATTATTTGTCGGGGGAGGAATCCGTTTGTCCAAGTCGGGAAAACGGAAGGTCAAGTTTGGTTCGTCATTTTGTGACCGATGCGTACCGGTTGTCGCTGACCCCTGGGCGCCTGCAGAAGCTGACGGTGCTCGCTGGGTGTCGGATGGAGCTCCTAGTGCCTGCTGTGCGTCTGTAGAGACCGATTGCGTCCGCTGGATAGCACCGGTGTCGACTGAAGGTCCCGGTGCCTCTTGGGCCCCGGCTGGAGCTGACAGTGCCTGCTGGAGGGCGCCGACACCGACTGGAGCTGACGGCGTACGCTGGGACGCGACTGGGGCTGACGGTGTCTGCTGGACCCCGACTCGAACTGGCAGTGTCCTCTGGAGGGCGCTGGAACCGACTGGAGCCGGAGCTGACGGTGTCTTCTGAAGGACGCCGGCACCGACTGGGGCTGACGGTGTCCTCTGGAGGGCGCTGGAACCGACTGGAGCTGTAGCTGACGGTGTCTGCTGGAGGGCGCCGGCACCGACCTGAGCTGACGGTGTCCTCTGGAGGGCGCCGGAATCAACTGGAGCTGGAGCTGACGGTGTCTGCTGGAGGGCGCCGGTACCGACTCGAACTGACGGTGTCCTCTGGAGGGCGCTGGAACCGACTGGAGCCGGAGCTGACGGTGTCTTCTGAAGGACGCCGGCACCGACTGGGGCTGACGGTGTCCTCTGGAGGGCGCTGGAACCGACTGGAGCTGTAGCTGACGGTGTCTGCTGGAGGGCGCCGGCACCGACCTGAGCTGACGGTGTCCTCTGGAGGGCGCCGGAACCAACTGGAGCTGGAGCTGACGGTGTCTGCTGGAGGGCGCCGGTACCGACTCGAACTGACGGTGTCCTCTGGAGGGCGCTGGAACCGACTGGAGCCGGAGCTGACGGTGTCTTCTGAAGGACGCCGGCACCGACTGGGGCTGACGGTGTCCTCTGGAGGGCGCTGGAACCGACTGGAGCCGGAGCTGACGGTGTCTGCTGGAGGGCGCCGGTACCGACTCGAACTGACGGTGTCCTCTGGAGGGCGCTGGAACCGACTGGAGCCGGAGCTGACGGTGTCTTCTGAAGGACGCCGGCACCGACTGGGGCTGACGGTGTCCTCTGGAGGGCGTTGGAAACGACTGGAGCTGTAGCTGACGGTGTCTGCTGGAGGGCGCCGGCACCGACCTGAGCTGACGTTGTCCTCTGGAGGGCGCCGGAACCAACTGGAGCTGTAGCTGACGGTGTCTGCTGGAGGGCGCCGGCACCGACCTGAGCTGACGGTGTCCTCTGGAGGGCGCTGGAACCAACTGGAGCTGGAGCTGACGTCTGCTGGAGGGCGCCGGCACCGACTAGAGCTGACGGTGCTCCCTGAGCCACAACTGGAGCTGACGGTAGTCTGGCTCGTGCTTGTCTAACTATCTCATCCTTCCATCTCTTACCGTAAGCAAATCTTTCAATAGCCTTCTCAACATCAACCAGAATCTTCTTGGTGACATCCTGTGTTATGGCAAAGTTGGGTCCCTTGGCCAGCAGCTTCATGCCTGATTCACATATTGGGCGAGACGACAAGTTGTTCACCCGAGGAGCTGTGTCTTGGGTTTCAACGGTTGTCATCAACACGAGTTTGTCATGAGCCTCTCGCTTGAGACGGTCATATTTGTTCATGAGACGAGGTCTGTTCTCCGCGATGGTCAGGTCAAACACTCGTACGCATGTGCGGCATACCCAAATAAACTTGTCCGCGTCAAAAAATCCTCGAATACGATCGAATAGCCTATCTCTTTCACGTTTTAGAAAAGCCCTTCGTCGGAAAGCTTCGGAAATGGCTTCGTTGAGTAGAGATTTCATAAACTTTTCACATGATTGCTGTACTTTGCTGTTCTTCTCAAACACTGTATTAACCGGTCTCATGCTATCGCTGATGAATCTTGGAGTAACACCCGACTGTCTGCATGCTACAAGGAATTCAATTTGTAGCTCCGTTTTCGCTAACTTTTCTGGGTTCTTTAAGGTTTGGACGAGCACTGGCCTGCGGTCAACAATGGGCTCGATAGTATTAATGTTTGCCAGTGCTCTGGCGAGGAACATGATAGATACAATTATATGAAAGAAAAACATTGACCTTTTTCCTCGAATCTATAGCAAAATTAATGAAAAATCACCTTTTTATTTACGTGATATTTCGGCCAACAGACCATTATCAAACGAAAGAAGAACAATGTAGAAGACAAAAACGGTTACAGCAGACAGACGGCAGCCTATTTTCATATTTCGAAATTCATCTCGCGGTATTTGTTTACATAAGACTTCAATGGAAGAACATCCTTGGTTATGCTAAGATGTTTCCGATGTACCGAACAAAGGTGATTTTTCATTAATTTTGCTATAGATTCGAGGAAAAAGGTCAATGTTTTTCTTTCATATAATTGTATCTATCATGTTCCTCGCCAGAGCACTGGCAAACATTAATACTATCGAGCCCATTGTTGACCGCAGGCCAGTGCTCGTCCAAACCTTAAAGAACCCAGAAAAGTTAGCGAAAACGGAGCTACAAATTGAATTCCTTGTAGCATGCAGACAGTCGGGTGTTACTCCAAGATTCATCAGCGATAGCATGAGACCGGTTAATACAGTGTTTGAGAAGAACAGCAAAGTACAGCAATCATGTGAAAAGTTTATGAAATCTCTACTCAACGAAGCCATTTCCGAAGCTTTCCGACGAAGGGCTTTTCTAAAACGTGAAAGAGATAGGCTATTCGATCGTATTCGAGGATTTTTTGACGCGGACAAGTTTATTTGGGTATGCCGCACATGCGTACGAGTGTTTGACCTGACCATCGCGGAGAACAGACCTCGTCTCATGAACAAATATGACCGTCTCAAGCGAGAGGCTCATGACAAACTCGTGTTGATGACAACCGTTGAAACCCAAGACACAGCTCCTCGGGTGAACAACTTGTCGTCTCGCCCAATATGTGAATCAGGCATGAAGCTGCTGGCCAAGGGACCCAACTTTGCCATAACACAGGATGTCACCAAGAAGATTCTGGTTGATGTTGAGAAGGCTATTGAAAGATTTGCTTACGGTAAGAGATGGAAGGATGAGATAGTTAGACAAGCACGAGCCAGACTACCGTCAGCTCCAGTTGTGGCTCAGGGAGCACCGTCAGCTCTAGTCGGTGCCGGCGCCCTCCAGCAGACGTCAGCTCCAGCTCCAGTTGGTTCCAGCGCCCTCCAGAGGACACCGTCAGCTCAGGTCGGTGCCGGCGCCCTCCAGCAGACACCGTCAGCTACAGCTCCAGTTGGTTCCGGCGCCCTCCAGAGGACAACGTCAGCTCAGGTCGGTGCCGGCGCCCTCCAGCAGACACCGTCAGCTACAGCTCCAGTCGTTTCCAACGCCCTCCAGAGGACACCGTCAGCCCCAGTCGGTGCCGGCGTCCTTCAGAAGACACCGTCAGCTCCGGCTCCAGTCGGTTCCAGCGCCCTCCAGAGGACACCGTCAGTTCGAGTCGGTACCGGCGCCCTCCAGCAGACACCGTCAGCTCCGGCTCCAGTCGGTTCCAGCGCCCTCCAGAGGACACCGTCAGCCCCAGTCGGTGCCGGCGTCCTTCAGAAGACACCGTCAGCTCCGGCTCCAGTCGGTTCCAGCGCCCTCCAGAGGACACCGTCAGTTCGAGTCGGTACCGGCGCCCTCCAGCAGACACCGTCAGCTCCAGCTCCAGTTGGTTCCGGCGCCCTCCAGAGGACACCGTCAGCTCAGGTCGGTGCCGGCGCCCTCCAGCAGACACCGTCAGCTACAGCTCCAGTCGGTTCCAGCGCCCTCCAGAGGACACCGTCAGCCCCAGTCGGTGCCGGCGTCCTTCAGAAGACACCGTCAGCTCCGGCTCCAGTCGGTTCCAGCGCCCTCCAGAGGACACCGTCAGTTCGAGTCGGTACCGGCGCCCTCCAGCAGACACCGTCAGCTCCAGCTCCAGTTGATTCCGGCGCCCTCCAGAGGACACCGTCAGCTCAGGTCGGTGCCGGCGCCCTCCAGCAGACACCGTCAGCTACAGCTCCAGTCGGTTCCAGCGCCCTCCAGAGGACACCGTCAGCCCCAGTCGGTGCCGGCGTCCTTCAGAAGACACCGTCAGCTCCGGCTCCAGTCGGTTCCAGCGCCCTCCAGAGGACACTGCCAGTTCGAGTCGGGGTCCAGCAGACACCGTCAGCCCCAGTCGCGTCCCAGCGTACGCCGTCAGCTCCAGTCGGTGTCGGCGCCCTCCAGCAGGCACTGTCAGCTCCAGCCGGGGCCCAAGAGGCACCGGGACCTTCAGTCGACACCGGTGCTATCCAGCGGACGCAATCGGTCTCTACAGACGCACAGCAGGCACTAGGAGCTCCATCCGACACCCAGCGAGCACCGTCAGCTTCTGCAGGCGCCCAGGGGTCAGCGACAACCGGTACGCATCGGTCACAAAATGACGAACCAAACTTGACCTTCCGTTTTCCCGACTTGGACAAACGGATTCCTCCCCCGACAAATAATCAGGCAGAGAGAAACCTGAAACAGCTTAAAGATGATTTACTCCGTACCTATAAGCACCACAAAACAGACCATGTCAATGTCACCCAGGATGAGATGTCGGCTTTGAGAACGCTAAAAAAAGATGATGCCATTATCTTAAAACCTAGCGATAAATGTAAGGGTTTTGTGATACTTGACAAAACTGACTATGTAGAGAAAGCTAACAACATTTTAGGAGATCGATCCAACTACGAACAACTGAAAAGAAATCCAGTTCCCAGGGTAGAGGCCTTGACTAAACGTACCCTAAAGCAGGTTACCAGTAACAAGCTTGATGACAATGTCATTCATGACCTAACACCTAACCATAGCCGTATCCCCTTGTTTTACGGGCTTCCCAAAGATCATAAACCGGGGGTCCCTCTTCGTCCCGTGATTTCAGCTTGTGGAGGCCCAACAGAGAAAACATCTTGTCTCATTGAACGTGTTTTGAGCCAATTGCTGAGATATGTGCCTACTCACCTACGGGACACCAAACATTTTTTGGACCATCTCGCTGACTACCAGCGACAACACACGATGCCAAGTGACATCATATTTTTCAGCATAGACGTAGTAAACCTGTATGGTTCCATTCCTTTAGATGAGGCAGTGGAGGCTGTTCGGGAAAAGTTGCAGGAGCATGTTACTGATATCAACATGTTCGGTTTGACACCCGATGACGTATGCACACTCCTGGACCAGTGTCTGAGGAATAACGTCTTTTGCTTTGACAAAGATTTCTACAAACAGAAAGTGGGAATCGCGATGGGTAACCCTTGCGCCCCTCCCGTTGCTATCCTCTTCCTAGACAGGCTGGAAAGACTGGCTTTACAAAACAGGGAGGCCAAGCCCGACCTGCTCTTGCGATACATTGATGATTACGGGGGAATCTGGACCCACGGGGAGGAAGCCCTGAAAGATTTCCTAGCGTATTTGAACTCACTTCATCCTACAGTAAAATTCACGATGGAGTTCACGAAGCAGGACTCGGGGGTCCCATACCTAGATACCCTGGTCTCTGTCGTTTCTGACAATGACATCACATTTCTGGCCACTGAACTGTACATTAAGCCTACCAACTCGGGCATAGTGCTTCATTTCTCTTCAGCTCATCCGTCCTCGACCAAAATTAGCATGGCTAGGAACCAGTTTAGAAGGGCCATAGCAGTATCGTCGAATAAGGACAGGGAAGAAAAGAGCGTGACAAAAATGTGGAATCTCCTTTCTAGCAACGGGTACCCTGAAAACGTGCTTAGGAGAACTCTAAGGGAAGCGAAAGCTGACACTAAACGGGGTTCTACAAAAGAGGATGTAGATGGCTTCTTGACTCTACCATATGTGGACGAGAAATTATTGAGCCGGGTGAAAGGTGTGGTGCGCAGGTCGGGAATGAACATCCGACTTGCTTGGCGAAACAAAAACAAACTGAAAAACGCGCTAGTCAGGTCAGCCTTCTCACCTCCTCTCTGTCCGGGTGCCAGTCGCGGGTGCTACTGCTGTAAGTGTGGCTTAGCAGGGAGATGCACGACCAAAAATGTGGTTTACAGGATCACGTGTACTCTCTGCAAGGAACAGCCGGCGGTGTATGTGGGAGAGAGCAAACGTCCTGTCAGACTGCGTTTTAACGAGCATGTGAGGAACATGCTGAGTGCGACTCCCGACACCCCCCTCGGAGACCACTTTAGAGTGGCTCACGGTCAGCTGTCATTAGACAGAGGGGCGGATCTACCACTTACGGTGGAGATACTGCACCAGGCTCTGGACTACCCAGACAGAAAGATATCAGAGTCCATCACTATCAGAGATTCGGAGCCCTCCCTGAACGAACGTCTTGTGTCTTGGCCTATCATATAAGTGTGTAAGATAGCGTATGCAGCGTGTGAATTCGAGTCATCGATCGTATCGAATATTCAAAAAGTGTTATGATGAGTTATATGTCCTGATTTTGTCTCGTTTTTTATCGCTCGTTTTATGTATGTGTGTTCGGTACATCGGAAACATCTTAGCATAACCAAGGATGTTCTTCCATTGAAGTCTTATGTAAACAAATACCGCGAGATGAATTTCGAAATATGAAAATAGGCTGCCGTCTGTCTGCTGTAACCGTTTTTGTCTTCTACATTGTTCTTCTTTCGTTTGATAATGGTCTGTTGGCCGAAATATCACGTAAATAAAAAGGTGATTTTTCATTAATTTTGCTATAGATTCGAGGAAAAAGGTCAATGTTTTTCTTTCATATAATTGTATCTATCATGTTCCTCGCCAGAGCACTGGCAAACATTAATAGGAAAGAGGTAGGCTCATATAAAATACAACAAAAGTCTATTGGAATTGCAATAACACCTAAGCAAATTGCACAAAAAAAAAAACGTGCAATGTCATTGATCCCAAACAGTTGAAAATGACTGATGAATTCCATGAAAGATTATCGGAAATAAAACCAAAGAAATACATGCATCAAAATTCGCAAAAAGCACCCAACGTCTCTGCAGTCGACAATTGTCTTCGGAATACCTCTGAGATGATACTTGGATGATACTCATCTAGGCAATCATCAATCATTTCAGCACTTGCACGCAATGTTGCATGCTAAACTCGGCCGTTAAGTGGTTTCAAGCGCGGGACGACTTTGCTGGGCTCCTCTGAAACCATGAAACCACGAGTTACCCTCCGTCCACGGGGCATACATGTCTAGACAGAAAACCGGTTTGGAAAGCCAGAGTCGAGACTTTCTGCGCTCATGTACCCGCTATCCGTGCCTCTTGCGGGATGGATGATGTATATGCCTGGATAAAGGCGTTATTTATATTAATTTTTGCCGAACAATTTGCGAGCTCACATATTACATACATTACATAGCTTACATATTTGAGAGCTCATGTCTTTTTGTTTTCAATTCTTTTCGCGTGCTCGATTTAACCCGGCAGTTGCTGGGGTATTTCGCCACCCACCGTTTGCTGGGGGGGGGGCGTTAAACGCCCCCAGCCGATAACTCGAGAACCAATAGGCGCAGCGAAACGCACGAGGCGGCAAACGAAAGAACGCGACGAGACGCTTCAGATGAGTACTTTAAAGTTGAATTTGGAGGTCACAGGTCGGGTCAAGGTCAGGTCAAACACCTGAAATCGGGCTTTCAGTAGCATGGATTTCAGGACTTCGCAATGGGCGCCTCTCGTCATAAACTCTGTCAAAACGGTGCGCAATCCATCATATAAGGCCTACAAGAGTGCCAGCTCCATGTAGGGGTCAGTCAAGCATAGGTCAGGGTCAAGGTCAGGTCAAACGGGTAGACAAATATCCCCGAAAATCAAAACTGATATTCGCAGCCTGTGACACATGTTTTAAGTGTAATTTGGGGCGTAGAACACGATGGTGACATTCATTTTATCATATGTGTACGTGTTTGGCTCAAAAAGTTCAATTTAACAAATGCATGTATCATGGTCGTGAAGTAGTCACGAGAAATTGCCAAGATTCAGTTCAAAAATTTTTAAAATGCTGAACAATAATCAATAATCGAAGATAGCCATTCCATTGCTCAAGGTATTGGCAGTCTAATGGCGTTTACGGCATGTCTGTATGTCTATTCTGTGATTTTATATGATTTTTTGAACATATGCCGTTTTTGGTCGAAATCTCAGAAATCATGACGTCACCAAAACCTCGATAACTCAAAAATTTTCCGACCAATTTTTTTGAAACTTTAACACAATAAACTTCAATCAATTCCCTACAGGTACCCTAAATTTGGATGCTATGGCCCGGCGAAAAAAGTGGGGGCGTTTAACGCCCCCCCCCCCCCCCCAGCAACTCGCGGGTTAACGGTCTGACAATGCATTATGAAAGTAAAAGTTTCACTTTGGACATGCCTAGCTAAAACACCTAATAAAACATCATTGATTTTGTCGCCCAGCCTCTACATGTATAGCTTTCGACCAGCTAGAAGACAGGTCTCAGTGCTTTTTTCTTCAAGCTTAGACTCAGCAATGCATGGTGAGGTAAGACATTATATACTGGGGATTATCATTCAGGACTCTCTTACGTGGACACAGTGAGAAGCTGTGCTGCAAATAATTAAAAGTCGCGATTCGACGGTCCAAGAGCTTGTTGCTCAATCATTGCGGAATTGAATTAAGTTGACACTCACTTTAAAAAGGAATAATTTTAGCAGGACATTCTGAAAACGCACACCATGGGGCGAATAATTGGCAGCAATTAATGCCTGTCAACGTAAAAACTGAGTATATAGCACCATACCAATCTGACGGAAATAACGATGCCCGTACTTATATAACCAAATGAGTAAGATCACGTCTGATTCAGTTGATCACATATTCTGCCCATTCAGGGCGATCAGAAACAATCGCGTTACCAGATGGATGGATAGCTCATAAGTTAACGGTACAAGCTGCGCAGCTGCACACAGTGCTAGTGTTGCTGTTGTCCGGTGAGCAATATGCTGATAGTTCTGTTCATTTTTCAGCCGACGAGCAGAGTGCATTTAAATGAGAAACACTTAAAACCCGCAAACCGATCTGCGCTTCTCATCTCTGACCAGTATGAGTTACGGCCTCATGCTTCTTGTTCGAACTATTTGTTAGTTGTGGCCTTTGGCCTCTTGTTCCAACTGTGGGCTAATAATCTGTCGTCCCAATGTCACTTTCTTCTCACACGGCTCCATTTGTCTCCAATTTGCGTGCTTTTCTCTGCTCAGCCGAGAAATACGCTCCTTGAAATATATATGTAGGTAAGAAGTTTCTGGCCACTTCGACGCCCGTCCAGTCAGATAGTGAGCCGCCACAACGGGTGGGTGTACCACAGGGCAGCGTTGCAGGACCGCTGCTTTGTTGCTCACAGGATGGGCGGCGGCAGACGCCGATGTGCTGGGGGGGGGGGAGGGAGGAGAGAGAGGGAGTGAGGGGAGAGGGGGAGGAGCAGACGGTGACCAGTGCATGTGAAGGCGAGCGGACCCGGCAGCTCCAACAGTAGAAGCGCGGCATTGTTTGGCTTCCGGTGGACGCGGCAGCGCGGTCGAATTCGTGCACCTAGCGCGAAATATGGCGACTAGGATTCACCGGTGAGGCTTGCAGGCTGCTTAGTGGTTAGTCTCGTGAATCGCTTCATTCACTTCTTGTAACATTCGAAGGTAAATGAAGCAAAGACCTTTCGTAAGTCAATACTCCAAGTCGTTATAAAATCGCTAATCGTAAATCCGTAGTTAAGTCGGTAAATCGTTAGTAAAGTTAAAATTGGATACATGCTAGAATGGACATCTGGAGAGTAGCCTCTGTGTGATGTCTTAACTTTGTTAGGTCATTAAGCTCATTAAGTATCTACGCGTTCAAATCAAGCCTATTCTCCATATCAACCTCCCACGAGAGAAGGCCGCCGCCGCAGCCGCCCAGGGCACGTGTAGCTCAACACACGTGCGCAAAGCAAATAAACTATACGCACGCTCTGCAGCGACAGAGCGCGATTGACCTCGCGCTCTCACTCCGGGAGTTGACCCCTCCCCCTCCTCTCTCTCTCTCTCTCTCTCTCTCTCTCTCTCTCTCTCTCTCTCTCTCTCTCTCTCTCTCTCTCTCTCTCTCTCTCTCTCTCTCTCTCTCTCTCTCTCTCTCTCTCTCTCTCTCTCTCTCTCTCTCTCTCTCTCTCTCTCCCTCTCTCTCTCTCTGTCTATCTCTCTCCCTCTCTCTCTCTCTCTCTCTCTCTCTCTCTCTCTCTCTCTCTCTCTCTCTCTCTCTCTCTCTCTCCCTTGCCCTCTCTCGGGTCTGTTTTTATCGGAGCAATCGGGGTTGAAACCAGGTCATTCGAGGTGATGCATTCTTTCAACATTCTCACAGTTTTCTTTTGTTGTGCTGAATCCAGCCTTGAAGATGTAGTAATTATAGGTACTTAAGTTACGCAGGTTTTCAAGGACAAAATCAGTCAGTTATTGTCGTGACGCCTTTTTAATATCACCTAAAATGTCTTTATATGCTGCCTCTTGAGTTGCAGAGTCGAAAGATTTCGGTGACTCCGACTCCGGTCTCCAAAATCGCTCCAAATCCGACTCCTGTCAGGACTGTCTACTCCGACCGACTCCGACCTACTCTGACTTCGACTCCTACTCCGACTCCGCAGCTCTATAGTTGCCCCAATAAACCCCACACCCAATCCAGGAGTGGGTGTTTGGAGTGGGTGTTTCTCACCTCTAAATAACGACTCTCCTCTTCAGGTCTCGTGCGCCCCTTGGTCTCCCAGTACAACTCCGGGCATGAAAACTGGGTGGGGAAGGGAGAGACGCCGGGACACCTTTTTACTCGAGTTTACAAATGAGTAGCCAATCCAACGATAATCTACAAACCGTGCTAACAATCCACCAATCTCACTGATCGATCAATAAAGCAAGTAGCAACTCAAAAACATCGCGACCTCAGTGCCTACGGAGACTGATCGGCGAGCTTTCCCAAGATTTCACCGAATCGAAGCTCAATCGATCGAGTATTTGCAATATGCAACTCATGCAGAATCGTGCAATCGTTCGACGGAGTGAGAGGAATTCCCCTGTAGCCACCAGCATCGGAAAACCCAACGGAAAGTACGCGTTTGGAAACGCGCTTCTTGATGCACGCTGCAGCGCGATTCGATTACGACGGTTCGTGAATTGCAAGATCCAACGCCAATCTGAATCTCTACTTTCCTGGCATTGATGCCACAAGTGAGTCAACCAACTGCACAAAATTTAACGGTATAAGATGCCAGATGCCAATCATGCTTACAAAATAAAATGACAAAACAAACGCCCCTTACGTGACCACATAGAAACGCACCCGACCAACCACAAGCAAAGCTCACTCAACAACGCCCTCCCTAGGCTACTCACCATCAGTCGTGACCTCCTGTGACCTCGCTGTGGCCTCCGGTCCTTCGGTGATCTATCCTGGTCCTTGTTGCTCGCGCGGCGACCCCGCGAACCCCAACACACTCCGCGCGCGCCTCTTGAATGAGCGCGCGCTGTGCGGCGCAGCGGCGCGCCGGCCGGCGTCTGGCTAGTTGACTGACTGCCCGCTAGGTGGCAGGCCAAGTCGGGTGGCCGGAAAGGCCGAAGCTTTCGACGGAGCGGACAGGGGACGGGTCGAGTTGTAGGGGCGGGCGGGCACGCGGGATGGGAGCTTTCTGGGGGTGGGAGGCGTACTGCCGTGGCCAAAGCGCATGTGCCAAAATACTTAACGACAGCATTGGATTCAGGGACCGACACCTCACAGACCCATGGACCCTGAGTCCCAGGGGACTCGGTAAGGCCCTGCACACTGCACACTGCACAGGCTAGAAAGGACAATAGAATCCTTCGAGGTCTCGAGGGAGCTGTCAGCCTCTGAAGGCCCCAGCAGCATTTGCGATTCTTACACCAGCGCTTCTGAATGCACCAGTACCTACACCGCCCTCCGCGGCTTCCAAGGGTCCCCTGGTAGACATCTCACGGCCCACGCTGGACTCAAAGAGCCTCGCACATAGGCGCGGGAGCCGGGGGGCAGTGGGGGCAGCTTGCCCCCCAACTCTGGGGCTGTGGGGCAGTGCCCCCACAGCTTTGAGACGGAATACCACACTTTTTTTGCAAATGTTTTCTTTTTTTGTTGAAAAAGCCGAGGGGTGAAAAATAAGTGGCCTAAAACCGGTAAGAAAACTAGATTTGGGGGTACCCTAGGTTAATCTCTATTATGGTGTGCCCCCCCCCCCCCAGTCGGAAAGTAGTTCCCGCGCCCCTGGCCTCGCGGCTCGCACTGTCGTACTTAGTATGCTGGTCAATATCGGTATCTATCTAAGCTCATTATAAGGCCAAATGTGGTAATTCAATTCACAGTCTCTAGACAATTGTTCAAACCATTCAGAAAAGCAAGCGGAAGGACGGACCTGTTCCGAGAAAAAAAGAGATTGACCGTCATTCTCTCATCGTTTCTACAATATCTATTGTTTTCGAGGTTACATACGGGACCTAGCACCGACAGTGCTGGGAGAATTACTCCTGGGCGTCAGAGTTTTCTCGTTTAAAAAGATCTGATCAATAGGTACTCAGTTGTACTTCGACGCATTTTGTCACCCTTAAATCAGCGAAAGTGTCAAACCAATCGGTCACTCAACGTGACTGAGTGATCACACCACCGACCAGGATATGTAACAGTTCGCATCTGATAAAAAAAAACTAGGGAGAGGGCACAAAATATCTCGCTATCTATTATCTACCTATCTATCAAAATATCCCAAGATGTATATGAGGGCGCGGAGTCGTTCCTTGATCAGTGCACGGACTACGGAGCCCATAGATATACAGACATACAGACGGAGCCGCTATCGGCTATACCAGCCATACGCGGGAGCGTGTACGGCGGTACAGTCTACACGCAGGCGCTGTACCGTAGTGTCATCTAGCGGCAGTTTTGACAACTAACCTGAGAAACCACCGGGGGTGCGCTGCATGGCAAATGTTCGTGTCAGCGGTACATTTTTGGGTTGTAACTTGTAACCGTCTCGTATGCTATTGAATGACTGCAGACTGGTTTTGATTTTCCATTCAAACACACCTCGTTTCTAACGGGTGTTTAAGCTTGCCTTATGGCTTGCATCTCTCCGTTCCTTCGCGCTATGCTCGGTCTGAGTAAACCATTTCCATCAGCCGTTCACTGCGCCTTCTGTTCATAAACATTCCATTGTTCGAGACAGCTTTGAACAATCTATGAAAATACTCATGACTGCCTGAATCGAACAAGATAGCAATGTGGATGGCGCACAATCGACAACCCTCAGTCACATAAAGACAACCAAGTCCAAGAGATCGACGCATACATAACGTACATATTCGGAGGCCAAACGCTCTTCCAAAATCTTCACCGAAATAAATTCAAAAATATATCAATGGTATATTTGTATTAATACCCAATATAACGTGCCCAAAAGCTCTATTCGGGAAACGAGTGCATAAGTGACAAATCATATGCTACATAACCGGTTAGATATTGCGTAATTAACAAACTGAAGATTGCACCTTATGTTACGAGTAAATATGAACATCTCAACACATAAAATGATCACCATTAACAAGACATATGACATTTTCGACACTGAAATTGGTTAATAGTTGAGCTACACAGGATACAAACTGAACAAAATCAAACCTCTTTCGTGTTCAATCAATACCAAACGCACTATAATAAAATCGAACAGGCTAGTTAGTAAAAAACAGAGGCATTGATCAAACCAATATTTTCATCTCGAATACATATTTGGTGCGCCAACACTGCAATCTCAAGCATAATCTTTTTTTCTGCAGGGACTAGGTTTTGTTATCACACGTGATCACTATTTGAAGAAACAAAATTTAATGTTTGATGCTCGTAACATAAACATTCACTTCACGAAACTTTTCCAATAGGCACGGGCGCTTCCAAAGGGTAATATAATTGGGATGCGATGATTTTGCTGAAAGCTGAGGTGTTTTACAGGGTTATTCACCATTTAGCGTCGTTTGAAACATCTCGTTCATTATCCCGCATAAGCAAACCACAGGGCACAGGTGGACCTATTTCACACACAGCAAACGACACACAAACACACCATAGAATCTCACACTGCGTAACAAACGAACAAGCAAAGAAATAATTCGACAGCGCAGTCGTTGTGCTAAGGTGCCACCCAACAAGCCCAATGGTGTCAATATACATCCACCAAAACTGTGTACCACAAACAACACACAAACAAACCTATACACACACAACTCGCGATTGAAAGAGAAAAATCAAGACCGACAACTTCTGTCAGTCTGTTCATCTAAAGTGACGAAAGAATAAATGGCATCTTTGCAACAGATGTCCTCTGACACAGATAACAGTAGTACTGGATTGGAAACAGAATATTGGCAGTTGCAGTAAGAGGCCGAATGTTTTTATGCGACGGCGCCAAAATGGGATTCTCGCGTGCTGCTGGGTGGATAATTTGTGTGCTGTGTATTGCAAGAAATCGTCATTTTTGTGTTTTGTCGTTTACATTTAAAATCGAAGCTACCAATGTTACTTTCATTTGCTTAAAAAATTAAAGTATTTCACTTTTAATTTGATTATTTAGAGGGCACAATGCGTGGTGTTTTCTTTTAAAAACAAAGCGTGGAGCAAAGCCTTACATACGTATAGGTACATCAACAATGAATGAGGGGAATGAGCGGTAAAAAAACTGCCGTTCTGGCTACAACCCAACGAACCAAGAGGGACAAAAGATTAAAACAGGAGATGTCTCACATGCCACCTATTCGCTTTTCTCACCGAAACATCTCTACGGGCTCAGTGGGTTGGCGCCATGGGTCACCGTGACCGGGCTGAGTGAAATCAGGACTATTCCGCTGCATGTGTGAGCTGCATTTCAGAAAGGAAGATTTCGAAGATGATCGGTCATTTCGCACCGGCATGCAGAGACAGCGCCGTCGGCTCAAGAGCGGCGCAGTCCTGTCAGTATTGACCAGCGTGGATTACGCGATGCCCCCTGTGCACGAGCGGCCAGCGAAACTAGCCATGGCATCCGCATGCCACTCACACCAGAAGCAGGTTATGAAGGACCAGACCGATGCGTTCTTCACGAATGACAATGTCAGCTATCAGGTGGCAACTACAACTGGTCGAGTGTCCGACAGTTCCTGGAGAATGAGGCGGTACTCCGAAGTCGAACTAGGGCCTCAGATGGTGGTCACTAGTCACGTTTCAGCCCCGCCGACGCCTCCGCCCGAATGGCACCATCAGCATCACAGCAGGAGTGACAGCAGGATGGTGCTCTTGTCATCCAGGAGCCAGTGGCCGCGGTGGCGAAATTCACTGAAATGGAGGAACTGGATGACAGCGCCAAGGCCTCCCTGGGACACAGCTCTGGCGCCTTGGCACGCTCGGCCACCAGGCGTAACAAGTACGGTGCCTCCGCCAGCCTGCTTATCTATCTTGGGGATACGCCACTGGAGGTACGACTGGAGAAAGACGAGGAAGACATCGACCTCATCGTGAGGATCTGCCATATTTGGAGGCAACTGCCGAAGACGGAAGCTAACAGGAACCAGCTGCTGGTCTGCGATCAACCAAGAAGGGGCGAAGATAGTCGTAAACCGGGATGTCGAACTGATCGGAAGTCGTTTGCAATGATAGCCACGACGTCCTTAGGAGCCTCCTTCCAGAGATGTATGCGACGGTTTTCAATCTATTTGCTGGAAAGTGTGGAAACATGGTAACTGATAAGTGAGGCAGACACTCAAGACAGTGCTGTCCATCGAAAGTCAGGAAGCAGACACCCCAGCGGCAATCGGATTGCACCCCAGGTGCAACCCGATCGAGGAGCGACAAGAGGCCAAAGCTCAGCAGGGTCAAGAAGACGTAAGGCGGGGAAGTAAGGTCGCTGATGAAAATGGGAGGGCAGGCGAAGCGAAGTGACGTTTTGTGACGTTGGTTTGAATTGTGACGTTGGGATGGTTCGTTGTGACAGGACTGGTGTCGATTAGCATGTAAATAAAAAGATCAAACTCCCATGTACAAGTACTTTTTGTGGATGAGAGTGGGAAATCATTAAAATAAATCAGTGGCATACGTTCCCTCACCACGGCGAGGAAAGTGTAACCAGCAACGTTTAGTAAAATAAGTTGCCATTATGCAAAAATGCAGCAATAAACACGAGCACGGCTAGATTGCTTCTTTATAAGTTTCATTCACATAAATCTTTTTTTTGCCTGTGTGAGAAGATATCGAAGTCTGGGCACGAAATATTCGGTTCTGTTTTCGGCCTCTTACTGTTATCTGTGCCTCTGATCGTTACCACAAACATAATCAACAGAACAAGGATCATGAGCAATTCGCTGGCTCAACGGTCCATCAACATTGACAGTCCAAAAGGCTATCGTTCTGCCCTCGTGGCGCAAATTTTCGCCATACCTCTGAGAAAGTCGCGACATATTAAACTGAAAACGTGGCCCAGGCTGATGAACAAATAAACGGAAGGCACAGAAACTTATAAATACAGCATTATAAATATCACAAGTAATCTTCTGACTTTTCGAAGCGATATTTCGATACCAACAGAGCGTTACAGTCCTACATTACCGAACACGAGGCTATAGGCTAAGGCAGTGCACCAACACAGCAAACATAGCTCCCGCAGCTGGCTCTTCATTGACAGCAAGCTCTACCGCACAAGCTTCAACCACCCCTGGCCTGTCGAGACGCCGCCCCGAAATTATTCGATATTCTAGCTTTTCAGTTTGAATCGGTAATTTGAATCAGCAAAAAAAAAAATGAAAAGATAAGACAGCCAAGACTAACGAGAGGTATCAACGAAACGTGTAACACTGTGACTACAAAAAAATAATTATTTTACGGAGCATATCTTGTCTATACGTAGAATGTCATTCCAACAGTAACAAACCATAACGTAGCCTTTTCAACGCAAGAAAGACCAATGCGTTGACGAATGACTGAGTAAAGGCAACATTTTTTCATGTTACAAGAAACCCCGAGATTTTCCTTCATCGGTATCACATTTGTAACCGCCCGCAAGCCTTGCATCTGCTTTAGCGTAAATATTTCAGCGGGGCGATCCTTTACCTACAGTGATTATCACCTAGCTGTACGCCCTATCGTCTTAGTAATCTCCTCGAACAGTTAACTCATTCATCAAATCTTACTGCTTACTGACCCACATTGCCATCTCTTCCTCACCAATCCCTTCAAACATGTTCAATCTCAACCAGCTGCTGCTACGTCCCACTTGTCACCAAGCTCTTCAGCATGTCTTCCCACCTCCTTCACATCACATCATCCCACAACGTCTTCCACTAGGCATCCAGCTTAGCCAGCTCGTCCTTGTAGACTCGGACACTCTCGTCGTCATAGAGCACGAAGTAGACGTCCTTCAGGGAGGAGGCCATGACGTTCACGAAGTAGTCGTGAATGGCCTTCAGGATGATACGCGCGGCGTCCGACTTCTCCAGACCTCCTCTGTAGGATGAAATAGATGGTGGGTTACATCATAGACGAGCGGTATTTTGAGTGGATGGTGCAGTAATCATTTGTTTCGGTATTTGAAAGCGTGCATCTCCGATATTGCATATGTGTTGCGATAGTGTTGTGTTGTTACCGTAGATAGTATGCTACCAATAAATAAGTAGTAGGGCGTCTTACCGATGTTAACGGTTGCTGAACGTATCCTACACAGACACCAGCAAATATTTGCTACTAGAATTGTTTTTATTTATGTAAAACAGAAAAGTTCATATTCACTGAGGATTGGCAGAAACTTTTGGCTGCAAGGCGGATTAAACCTCGTCATATAGTAACTGGGAACTGGGACAATGACAGCACCCGAGTTCATCACTTGGTCGTCACTTTTCCCAAGCCTACTAGCGCTCTCTACTCCATCTTACCTGCCACTGCCGATAGATGGCAGCGCGATCGAGGCCAAGTTCTTCTGGTCTGCCACCGCCAGACAGTTCTTTACAGACTTGGCCAGCTTGTCCTCCACGTTCGTATCCGCTGAAGGGGGGACCGGAGAGCGTGAAAACGCGGCTTTATCTCACTTGAGGTCAGCTAACAAGGATAGCCGAGAGGCCAGCTCGGTCAAAAGACTTACCGACGAGCAATCTCGTCCCGTCGCGAAGGTAGTGGTAACACCCGTCCGTCGTTTCCATCCTCAGGATAATCAAATTTTCTCCTCCACGCCTGAACCCCTTTCCAGGCTGGACGAACAACTTTATCCCATGCGGGAAGCTCCGTCCCAGGAGCAGGCTCGAAGCCGGGTGTGGCGAGTGTCAGGGGGCTGGGTGGTCTGTCTGTCCTCGTGATGGGCTCAGTCCCGACATGTCTACAGTGTGCCCACCCAGACCAATGTCTCCCCCTAATTCATATCATCCTCCCGGCTCTGAAATGGTCTCGTCAGACCGAAAGAACCAAACCCAACAAAACAAACAAAACAAACAAAAACCAAAGCAGTGGTATGTGCCGACAGGGTAGTCTCCAGGTGAAAAGCGAGGTAAGTGAAAATAAGCAAACAAACTTTTACAGGTCACATCGATGCCGCTGTTTATTATGATAGTGGAATCACTTTAATTAACGTTACATGAGATCAAGATATGCGTGAAAACAGCAATGCTCCCGCGGGTGCCGGGGCCTGATCCCTGATGTCCCTCAACTCACAGTGTGTGGGCCCGTTCACGTGTATGATCCAGTCGGCGGGCACGTGACTGGTCGGAGACAGCGTGGCTGTAACATAGGCACAGTCACGTGATCAGACAACGCTAGAAGGAACAGGGTTATTGACTGTCGAAACGGCAGGGAATTCAAATGCAATTCCTTGCACCTGTACATGATGAACAATGGCATCACATGAACGATGGTGCAGGCAACATTATGATCAATGACATGAAAAAGGTGCATGTCTTAGTTCGTGCCTCTCAGTCTAACCTAGCCTGGATTTAAATGAAAAATAGCCTGATAAATAAAGTCAGTTACAGCTATGCTATCCATTCCCTTGCAAATGTAAATTTATGAATTAACCTAGCATTTTCCCTGACAGAGAACCTGCACACCTTTCGCCCAACCAGCTCTATCCCTCCTACCTCCTCTGCTACTCCCCCCCTCTCTCTCTCTCTCTCTCTCTCTCCTCCCCCTCTCACCTCCACAGGGCGCCAGCGGGCCATGATTCTTCATCAGCTCATCCAGCGCCTTCTTCAGCTGGAACCCCTCGGCGGCCTCCAGAGCAGCCCCCACCTGACCCGCCAGGGGGAACTTGGAACCGGTCGGGTGGACCACCGCCTGCACATTGGCCGCGGCGATGTCCCCCTGGACCACGTGTAGCTGACGGGGGGAGGGAGGGGTCAGGCACGATCAACGGTGGTCTTGTAGGGCAACACTATCTATTGACGATGAAAGGTAGAATGAAACGTTTCCGCAACATTAACTATAAAGACGTTAAAATATACAACTAAAGAATACGTTACGGAACCAGGTTATCGTAGCATTTCAAATCAAGCAATAACTATTTGTAAAGATCTAAATGCAGGTTACTTTTATTATGAAAACATAAGCCAAAAGAAAAGAAAAAAAAGAAGAAAAATATCGAAGATATTCGCACAAGAAGACCTGAGGAATAGACAGACATGTGAACTCAAGATGTTTGCATACTTTGCAAGTAACAGCACGGTAGTTTCGGTAGTTAAACCGCCAAAATAGCCCGTGTTTGATGTGCATACCGTTTGTCCAAGGAAGAGCTTCTTCTTGTACAGCGGATTCAGACTGGCGTTGGCCTTTGCTCCTTTTCCAGAAGCTGCGTAATGACATGGAGAGAAATGAATCAGGATTGAACATAACTACGAAATATCCGACCTCCACGCAAAGTAAGCATGCCTACATATTAAATCTTTTTATAGATAAATTTAACCCTGCCCAGAAATCCTCTACGATAGCGATTTCAGTTTAAATATCACTTCAGTCCCTGCAGAGTACTTAGCAAGCCTGAAACAACACGTCTCTTTCTCTCTCCTAATTACTCTCCCCCTCTCCCTCCCTCCCTCCCTTCCTCTCCCACCAACGCCACCAATACACCAATTAAATACCCTTCCCAGCCTCTACCCTCTCCCACACTAGCTGACTTCACCGACTGACCTTTTTTGGGTCGCGGTGTGGGCGCCACCACGCCGACCTTTTTCTGCGCCGGGGTCACCACTGAGGACGCCGAATACTGCGGGGGCACCGCTGTCGTCGATGACGCTGTGTAGGTCAGAGGTCAGAGGTCAAGGTCAGTAAACAAGGGCCAAGATAGGAAGAAAGGGTCATCGCACAGGGTCAAGGTCATTACGTAAGGAAAAATGACGCATTTGCGTGATGAAAATGCCTCTCTTATTTTGCTTGATCGTTTCATGGGTTAGTACCTCGTTGATGGTGTGATAACCGAGCTGAATTCAACAAAGGCCTGTGCATGTAGACTAGCATCAGAGATTAGATTCAGAAGTAAGCAAGAAAAGCAAGAAAACGGCGACTGATGAAAATCTGGTACTCTAGCTACAAATCAATCAACGTCATTCTGAAATCGCCAGTCATCTGATCAAACTGCCCTCTGAAATTCCTTCATCTGACAGAGATTTATTCGATATACTAACCATTCGGGTCTCCCTTCTTCATCAGAAGAAGGGGATGGACCCGGGGCAGTACACCTCCCTGAGGTATCGTAACGCCACGCAAGAACTGAAACAAAACATGATGTTAAATAAAATATATCATTAACATTGTAGCATACCATGTCCATCGTCCACGTACACTGCACTGTGTAGTCTTTTGTCGTTTTTTCACCTACAGTAGTTTTCCGTTTTTCCATCTATCGTATCCAGTTTTCCGTGTTTTTTTTTTCTCACGTTCCAAGTGCAACTTTTGTCACTTATGCCACTTATGCTGCGTATAATTTTTAGTCGTTTGTGACATCCTACCCTGCTCAGTTTTAGTCGTGACCCACCGTGTGAAGCTCCTCGTCATTGGCAATGGCCAGCAGTAGATGTCGCGGTGTGATCCGGCTCTTCTTGTTGTCCCGGGCAGCATTACCGGCCAGCTCCAAAAGTTCGGCTGGGGACAGAGAGATTGTGCCTGGTTAATGGTGTGAGGACGAGGAAATATAGCGAGGGGGATGAGGCATGGGCGGGATACGAGCCACCGCTTTTTAAAACGAAACATTGTCATTGGCCCGAGGAAGATACAAAAATGACACTTCGATGCCTGAAATTACCAAACTTCTCAGCTGAGGCGATCCCCGTTCCCCTGTCTCTCTTGTTAACTATCGCTATTGATTCTTACTGAAGGCATGGATCTCTCCCAAAGACCTTTATAAGGTCCCCAAGACCAACACCTGAGGCACCCTATGACAATATGACATATCTCCAGTGTAGCACCCCCAGTCCCCACCCTTCCTTCCATAACCTACCGCTGAGATATTCCATGACTGCCGCAGTGTAGATGGGAGCTCCCACGGCCACCCGTCGTAGTCGCATCTCGCTGCTCTTCATATACCGATGAATACGACCCACGGGAAACTGAAGTCCCGCGCGGGCGGAGCGCGACGCCGGGCGCCGACGCTTCTTTCCCGTGCGGCTGGTACTCATGGCTGGTGGGGTTTGGTGAGCGAGGCAGTCTGTAAATGGGGAGAGAAGGGGAGGGTAAGAAAGAGGGAGAGAGAGAGAGAGAGAGAGAGAGAGAGAGAGAGAGAGAGAGAGAGAGAGAGAGAGAGAGAGAGAGAGAGAGAGTCAATTAATATTTTATTTTGTAACTAGGGAGGCGAGTCCAGTGGTCTAGCTTGTGTAATGTGCTCTGGGATGCTGCATCAAGTATTCTGGTTGGTAGTGGGAACTTACCAAGTCTGTATTTACCTACACATCTTTACAAGGAAAAGAGTGAATGATCTGATCTAGATGCACAGGAGAACAGGAACTGTAACTGGTGGTGGCAGGGGAGAAAAAGGGTGTCCTGACATACTCTAACCTGAAGGCAGAAGATCTCAAGCAGAAGATCAGAAGATGAGCCTCAGATTTATGTCTGCAATGGATTATCTAGATGAAATTCTGGAGCAAACTACAGAAACATGCAAAACTGAAGGTAAATGAGCTTCCATTTTTGCACAACACTTGAGTGCAATTATTTTACAGGCATTACAAAATGATGCTTTAGCCTATAATTTAAGCTGATCCCTGCTTACTTTCATCCCATGAAGTTATCACAATAGCTAAATTAGCTGGTCAGTGGTTGAGTCTACACGAGGGGGCAGGGTCAGACAAGTGCAATTTTTGCGTCTTGGTGGGGCTAGGGGCACTTGGACATTCCCTCTGAAATCAGGATTAAAGGATGGCAAGTCAAACTCAGACATACATGGCCTAGTTAGCAGTTGAAAATGAAATTAATTTTTGCAGATTGCGGAAACCTTGCCAAGATAAATATGATCTCCTTGCAATGTCATGTGGTGCATCCTGATATTACTCAACTGGTTCAAGTGCTGTTACTGCAACACAAACTGAAACACCAAAGAAAACTGCATCATCATTCGTTATTCATAAGAGAAAGCAAGCAACACTTTTGATTTAACGGTCACTGAGGAAGGCCGGTTCTTCACGGTTCCCTCACACTTTACTTACCTACCAGCTACCTCCTTTCTTACAAAATCCCCTGGAGATTGCGTTGGCGCGACCCGGGCGAACAACGAGTGCCGACGTGCCGCAGAGCTGGCGGACGAGGAAGGGGGCCTGGCGGGGCCGGGGAGGGGAGATCGAATCGAGGGGTCGGGTCCGTCGGGTCACTTGTCGCCTCGGGGAGGGGGGCGGGTCATCTTTATAACCGTAACCACAAAAGCAGTGTTCCATGCTGTTATGCGGGCAGCTGCTCACGTAAGAAGTTGATGATGATTTTACATTATGAGGAGATTTTTTTGTGAAAAATGTTTCAAAAATTACAAGATCTGTTTTGCAGCAGAATGTATGCAATTTAAAGGCAAATTTTTTGGTGAAAAAAGCTTGCAATGTCACATGGTCAAAACGCACCTCCCAAGCATAATATTTTCTTTTATGCGCAACCTATAATAAATGACGTCTATGGAGCTTACAGAACAAATAAAAATTTCAACAATCAAATGCTTTGAAAAATGTTTAACAGCCTTCTCACCTCATAATCTACAACAAAAACCGTTACATCGGGTCTTATAGATAAATTTTAGGCAAATGTTTCCCCGTTTTAGGCGTGTGAAACAAAAGATTTCAGTCGTAGCTTATGACGTAATATATTTAAGAACCAGCCACGCTGAGAGTGGTTTCGATGGGTTTCGAGGACGCTGCGTTAGCGTATTTGGCGTACTTGATGTGAGAGTGCGAATGATTTGATTATTGGGGATTGGGATTGCGGTTGTTCACTAATTAAATTTGAAACAGTGGTTAGTGGGGAAAGCGAAATTTTTATTGAACAATTTATTGAACCAGTCACCCTGGTTGGAGTGGTTTTGAGGTCGATCTGTCAACGTATGCCAGTGCGTTTTTAATCTTTCACTTCAACTTGACCTTTTTTCAATTATGATGGCTCACTAAAGAAAATTGAAATGGAAAATGATATGATATGACTTGCAGCTAAATCAGCCTGAAATATAAAATCAGTGCTCATTGGCATGGTCCATAACCCAGCACAATTGATAAATTGATATTGAACCACCATCACCATGGTGATTGCCCGACCACCTTTTTCGCAGATGATGGATTCTCAGAAGTTTTGCCTCAAGTGGGATGGGTTCCAGAGCAGCGTCACCTCCGTGTTTGACCACCTGCGGCGGGACGGTGAGCTGGTGGACATCACTCTTTGCTGCGAGGGACAGCGTGTCAAGGCGCACAGGATGATGCTGTCGGCCTGCAGCCCTTACTTCAGGGAGCTGCTCAAGGTGAGATTATTGCAGCTGCTTTTTCTTAAATTTGGGTTTTTTATTTTGTTTTTTTACTTCCTGAAGACACAGGTGTTTGTAGAAGTGAGAAGCCCAGAACAATGATAGGTATAGGTGGAGGTCAGGAAGGTGATGAGCTGTATGAGGATCCATCTTAAACTCATACATAGGATAGAAGTGCTAGCATTGCCTCAACAATCCTGCATGGATTTAAATAATTAGTCTATATACATAATCAAAGAACACACTTTTCAATTGATGAAGCAGAAGATCAGTGTTACTCACCTCACTTCACTTCTACACTTTAATAATCAGTGTAAATAGGATAGATTCAACAACACTAATGACCTGCGCCTTTTTCAGGACAACCCCTGCCAACAAATGGTGTTCTTCCTGAAGGATACAAGCGCGGAGGACCTGTCTGCCATCATTGAGTTCATGTATAAGGGCAGCGTGAACGTCAGTCAGACGCAGCTGGCCAGCTTCATCAGGACGGCAGAGATGCTGCAGATTAAAGGACTCAGTGGAGATGAGGAAAAGGTAAAAACTGAACTCCTCTTCATGTGTATAGTTGGACTGTAAAATCTCTTTAATTTCCCTTTTTCTAGCTATACTGACTACTTAAGTGTGTCGAAACCATAGATCCTTAACTCATGGTAATACTAGTTTTGTATGTTTTTTTTTTTTGCTGTTTGAAATTCTGTTGTCTTGGCTTGCTTTTGGTGTCACATACAGAACTATAAAGTAAAAAGTAATTTTGGTAAGGTGTGTACCACCTAGTGTTCATGATCACTGCACCTGCTGCCATTCTCTTGCATTACCACTTTCCCGTGTGTTTTTCTGTCGTCGGTGCACTGACAGCATTCGTATCCAACTAACCCGTCCCCGCCTTTCCGCAGATGCCGCCGTCACCAACTACCCACCAGAGCCCCGGACGTGCCGCGTCTCACGAGCCTCGACCCATGGCCGCCTCCACGCCTCAGAGACCTCATCGAAACGGAACACCGCCGGCTAAGAGAAGGAGAGCCTCAGAAACGGTTACCGAGACACCTCCCCACCAACCACCGTCGTCACAGCCGCCATCAACACCATCACAGCAGTCGAACGTACTACCGCAGAACCCTCCAAGAATGCCGTCGTCACAGCCTAGCCCTCCTCCAAGCTCTTCCACGCCGCTCGCCGCTTCTGCAAACCCAGCATCGGCCCCAGTACAGACCCCTGCGGGACACCCCACCGAAGGGGGACAAGCGCTTGCTGAGGAGAATATCAAAGTGGAAAAGGTGGACCTGACTGAAGAGGAGGATGACGATGCTACCCTGGATTCGACGCTGGATTATGTTGCCGATTATGAGGGCGGATACAGAGATGGGCCTGATCTGTCCATGGCTGATGCTGCGGCCATCAGTAAGTGGATGGGATTATCATGTGTGGGGCAGTGTTTGGCTATGGTAAAAGTTTTTGGTCAGTGGGATGTAAGATGGGATACCAATTCAAAAACTTCACGGCCTGGAGGGAGATAATTGCTACGCTAAAATGGTTTGTTTTTCACTTAATCAACCTAAGATTTTTCATTTTGTCGTTTGCTTAGTGTCGTTTAATGCCAATAACCTCAACGTTTTGTGTTTTTGAATTCATATTTGGTTTCATATTCCACACTGTATTCTTATCATAGTTCCAGATTGTGATCCAGTGTTAAGATGAGTTTAGTTCCTCTGCACCAAAATAAACATTGCTTAGGCTTATGACATCTAACCACTCTCGTCTATCTACTATGAACGTCAAACCCCTTGAGACCCCACTTTTTTGCGATAATTTTTAAATGCGTCAACTTTCGTTGACAATATTCTGGCAATGTATGTTTCCGAACCTGCCGAAACTTTTATCACTAAGGTATTTTGACGCCAAACGATTATGGAAGGTACTTCTCATTCACTCGTAATGTTAAGGTCAATTCAGGCCCGGGCAGAGGCTTGCGCTCGGCCACACTCGAGCCCCGCCATCAGCGCCATCTGCTCTAAATGCCATCTACCAGCGCCCGCTACCGCTACCAGCTACCGCCCACCATCAAGCCTGAATGGAGCGAGAGACGCGAGTGACCGGTCGCCGGGCAAGGAGCGCCGGAGGGGTAGGGCGGAGCTTAGCGCTGACGTCATTACGTGGCTCCGCCCCATGAGAGCGTAGCCTCTACCCAAACAGCAGATTCGTTCCGTGAAATTTAACATTACGAGTGAATGAGAAGTACCTTTAATAATCGTTTGGCGTCAAAATACCTTAGTAATAAAAGTTTCGGCAGGTTCTGAAACACACATTGCCAGAATATTGTCAACGAGAGCTGACGCATTTAAAAATTATCGCAAAAAAGTGGGGTCTCAAGTGGTTTGACGTCCATAGTAGGTAAGTTCTGTAATATTATAATATTTTCTACGGCACTTCAACCTCCCACTGACCTCCTGTGTACCCGTCTTCAGTGGGCGGAGGAGGCGGAGGGGGCGTGGCTGGACCCTCTCAGCGGCCCCCGGACGACGGCTCCCAGTCAGGTGGGTGTCACGCGACGTCCGGAAACCGGGACCGGCACGCCAATATCGCCCCCTGCCACTGTGTCATTATATTCTCTCTCTCTCTTCCCATAATACACACTCGCATGACGAAATGTACCCGTCGGTGTAACGGTCTTCTAAATTTGCTCGTCTCGAAGTTATCGAGATAAGTGGCATACGGCCTGACCTAGGACACTGATTCAGACAGGACACTGATAAAGTCCTACTACCGAACCATGTTCGTGTATAACTCTGTTGATGGTAGAAATGGAGCACCAAAAAGCTTGCTGTTTTCAAGGACTAAATAATACAAGTACTTAATCGAAATTTGTGGGGTGATGGGCGACACCTGCGATCTGCTGGAAGCCAGGCGTTGATAAATTGCACATTAACTTAATTTCTTCTACTAGCCTGAGTAAATTCTCTTCCTCTGAAGCTCACGATGCTTCGTAAGTGTACGACTTTGGCTTAGCGGTCTTCATTTTCTTCAGAAGCTCTCATTATGAACTTGTCACTAATTCTGACTTCGTTTGTTCGATGGCAACTTTAAAAGAAAGATCTCGCGTGATTTGCACCAGAAGGGGCGATAGGATATACCGGAACGGTGCTGCTGACAAAATCCCACAACAAAAGAGGTTTCGGTCCCATGGTGCCGAAACGTCCGGTAGTTATAATTGTCTGCCCGCTAGATTGTTTTTCCAATTTCCATTTCTTCAGAATCGATCTTCATGTCCCATTCCCTTCCCGGCCAGCCTCCCTCTATGTATTGGCGTGTCGGCCCTGGAGTGCGAGAACAAAGGTGCAGCCAGGCACTTATCATCTCTGTGCAATATGCCTTAGTAATTTGTACGTCGCTCTTCAAGAGTCATGCTTGAATATCTGTTTTGTAAAACTGAGGCCACCGCTAAGCGGAGCTAACCGCGATGGCGATGCCATATTGAAACCTTTTGACAGGTTATTTTTGCATAGTTTCTACGTCTTGCATCAATCAATATCTATAAATACAATACACTACACTACCCATTTTACCAGCACAACTCGGATAGTTCTAAAAAGAGACTGTTGGTCATATATCATACTGAACGAGGCCGGTGTAAATAAATTTTAAAAACCCAGATACTTGCCAAATTTTTTAACGAGGCCGAAGGCCGAGTTTGGTATGTATTTTGGTATGATTTAGTCTGTATTTTTCTGTATCCCAACGATAAGGTAATTTTTTAGACCGGAGCTCTTAGCCGACTTTTAAAAGAGACCGTCCCAAAATGTTGGCTGAGTGAAAATTGGTGAACATTTTTGACCGTGGTCAATTTCTTCACACCATATTTCACTGCACCTCTCCGGGTAATGTATTAGGATTTGCCAGGCTTTACTACAGTAAAAAAAAAACGTTATTTAGTTAAGCTCAGCTTTTAAAAACAGTTGGTGGCTGGCAGCACCGTCTGAAAACAAATGCTTGGATCTGATTCCCATCTCGGAATCATACCCCTTTTGAATCATTCAGAATTCATTGTGATTACTAGTGACCGGTATTTCGATTATTTTAATTGCATAGTAACAATAATGTCTCTCATAGTTATCGCTTTATGCCTCTATAGCCTCGTTTCATAAAGCGAGTCCGTAACTTACGACGGTTTTTTATCCTGTATTGCAAATGCATGTGAAGCGATAAACTAATTTCCCCTTCTCCCTACTGTTCTTGCTTGCAAGATAAATAATTTCAATGATTCAAACTAACGTCATCGCTTCACATGCATTTACAATACAAGACCAAAAACTGCCTAAAGTTACGGACTCGCTTTATGAAACGAGGCCTATGTCTCTCAAACTAGCGTTAAAGTATATTCAGACCGTTTTAGTTCCAGGCGAAAATGAGATGAAGTCCTGGCTGCACCTTTGTCCCCGCACAACATTCTGTGTCATTTTAATTGTGTGATGTGCCTTATTATGCCATCAGCCGTGCCGTTAAGATTTTGTGTCTGTTTGGGCATGTATGTTTTTTTTTTTGTAGCTGCCTCCGCTCTTGCTTTTCTGATCACTCCAAAATGCTGATTTGCGATTGAATCATTAATATTTTTAATTTACCAGTCTGATGATACATTCGTTGCTCAGGAGAACCCTACAAGCAATTGAATTTATAATGCAAAGCATAGGTCCAAATCTTGCTTTTAGATATACCTAAACCGATGAATTTAGTTAATTGTATTAATAGTAAATTTTGTTCTATCGTTGATGTGTTTTTATAGCTTGTAGAATGGCTAACTGTTTTACGCTTTTGTATTTTATAGTCGCATCTAACATTTTTGATAAATGCTGCTAATTTGCCGCAAACTCATGGGCTTAGGCCATCGATTGCCAGCGCTAAAATTTTTCTCATTTATCGAGGACATACTTGATGAAATATTAAGTATAACGCGAACAACTATCTCTTTGATGCTCGCTAATAAAATCGTTTTCGAGATTATATACGAGTGAACTCTTTGAAGATTAAGTGGATTCCGACTTCGCCTACTTGTGCTGGTGCATCGAGGTTAGTGGTCTTCACGTCTTTTACTTTTCCTAACAATTGGTTATGTGCTTATGCTAGTGATAGTAAGGCCTTTTATTTTGAATGCATTTGTGCATTTTATTATAAGTGCATTATGTTGGGAACTTGTGGGGAGTGGGGTACCTACATTCGTGCAAAAAAAAAATGAATCCATATATCTGCTCTTTGGTTGGTGCAATAATAAAATTGTTGATTGTAGTATGGAAAGGAAAACTTTTGCAGATATTTTACCTTTTTAAACGTTATCCTCTAAAATTATCTCTATTAGAAAGAATGACTTTTGATAACTCGTGTCTGCACGAAACTGCCCCAGATAGTTATGGGGCACTTCCGTGCACCCTGCACAGTTCGAGGAATTACCGGGCATTACCAGAAATTTACCAAACGAAATTGGCAGGGGGGCCATTTCACTCGATTTCTTTCGACAAGAAGGCATTGCACAACAAATATGGAAATAATGAGCTGGCCAACAAGAAAGTGCCAACTGCCGGCCTCCGTGACCTCGCCAAGGTCGCGTGAATCACTCGTCACGACGTCGCAAGCAGCCGAGACTGAGTCAGGCGAGCGTCATAAGTGAAACCTACTACATATTAAGTCATAAATCGCAAAAACAAAAACAAAATATGCACGAATATGCCGCTAAGCAGTGCGTGCGAGAACCTGCCCCACCACGTTATTTGTAATATATTTCAAAATTTCTTTAGGAAAAAGACACTTTTCAAAAAACAAGTTTGCAGAAGTTCCCTGAATAGAGTGGGCTTCTTCGCCGCCAATTTTGAAAAGCTGAACCACATTTCCGAGTCAGGATCACGAAAATGGATGCTATGAAAAAAGTTTGGATAGCTCACGAATAATACAACTTTGCGTTTTTATACAGAGCATGATAGCAGGTGCATTGTTGTTTTCTGCAGTGAACGAGGGGCGGTAATGATACATATTTTCATAATTAACCTTGAGCTCGGGCAGTCACTCGTGTTCCCAATAACTGCTGAAAATGAATGTGCCCCATGCACGAAAGTGCCCCGCTCTCCCCTACTTTATAAAAAGGGTAGGTTATGTATTGGTTAAATGGTCCCAGTTGTGATCGTGCCTCCTTTTGATGAAACCAGGTAGTCCTAGTCCTAAAATGAATTCCTTTATATGCAGCTGTTGGACCAAAGTTATTAGCTAAGTGGATGATCACAAGGCTTATTTATTCGTTTTTTTTTTTTTGCATTTTTGATGTCGAGGAAAAGGTCAACTTCTTTTATTTATCTAATTATGGTCGTTTAATGTTTTGTAAATTTGTATTCATTTCTATGTCTTTTGTAGTGGTTCTAACTTCTAGTGGTAGATTCACTGGAAAATAAATTGGTATTTCCCACGTTTTAGCCCATAAAACTTAGTTTCACGGATGCGTTGGACCCATTTTTCGTTTTGTCCGCTCGCACAACTACATCGGTTGAATTTAAATGGTGTGAATGAGTGTGTTCAGACAGGAAAGCAGTAGGGTAGCCTGGGGCAAGACGCCCCAGATAATTTATTTTGCTACATAAATTTTGTCCCACATCACCTAGAAGGCCAAATTTGTGCTCAATGCGTTCTTTGGACATTTTACTTTAAATTGCACCCCTCAAATTCATTCACTTATGATCGGACTCCAAGCTAGGAAGTGATTTGTGAAGCAACTGCAAATGGGGCATTTTGCCCCAACCCCAGGGCAAAACGCCCCACGGCCTGGGGCAAGTAGCCCCATACTTTAGATTAAACATTTAACATGGTAGTTGGCTAAATCTTATGTGAGAGGTCCGTTAGACCTCTGGAGGCACGGCAATGAAGTTATCACATTCCATCCTGTCAGGTGTTCAGCTATGACACTATTGTATGAGCAGGTTTTTCACCTGCCTCATAAGACCAAATAATAAATTATTGCAATGCAAATGTTTACAAAATACTTCCATTGCCATCCAGTTGCTGAGAAAAATACACATAAAGACATAGAAACTTACTGTTTGCCAGCTACCGAATATTAGAAAGTGGGTAGCCCGAACAACACATGAGGTAAAACGCCCCATGGGGCTTTTTGCCCCGCGACCTACTGGGGCGTTTTACCCCATCACGTAGTTCGGTCAGAGAACAACGCATTGCACTCCAGCAAGACATAATTTAACAGGAACCAACCCGGCATGATAAGCGTTAGACAATAATTGTTCAAAATACATAAAAGTCGTTAACCTGATGTGGACCATAAAAGAACGCCATGATGCATAATCTGACAACAAAACATATAAATCACTCAAAAAACACATTTTTGGCTATATCTCCCGAAAGAGTCATCACAATTTCTTTCCAGTCTGCTCATATAATGATCATATAGTGCACGTTTTATAGAAGAGAGGATGTTCCCCAGAACTCTGCCAGTTCCGAGAAACATCGGTGAGGCGTTTTACCTCGGCGGGGCGACTTGCCCCGGTCTACCCTACTTGTTTGAGAAAGACTTTTCCACAGAGCCCAAAAGTTTTAGTTTGCCATATCGTTGAGTTATTTTGCGCCGTTCTCAAGACATGTCCCTTGATTCATTGAAGAATTCCTTCAAGACAATGCCCTTGCTCTTAATTCATGGAATCGTTGGCAATGCAAATCAAGCTATATTTCACAGCATTATCGAAAGGCTGACAGGTATGACGTTTAAGAACTAGATCGTGCAACCAAACGAGGTATGTATGTTCTTTTAGTTGCCAGTGCGGTGGTTGTTTCGCCGTAATTGTCCGTAAAAATGGAAAAGACGGTTTGCTGCATTTTAACCTATTTGAAGCTATGTTTTTTATGTCGATTTGTGCCTAAAAACCTATAATGCCATGTCGTCACATATTGTATGTGTGTGCCACTTCTTTCACATATGTGTATCATCTTAATGATTTTCCTGTTTCAGATTGGTATCTGAACAATCCTGGTGTGGAAAATACATGACGGATGTTAGATGTACTGGGAATATGTCTGAGAAGATGAACTCCAAATGAAGAACGCCATAAAATTCACCTTGTTCGCGGACTAATGAAATGTTGTGATGCGTCTAAGTTGCTTTCCTAACTTTTCATACAGCCGAGCATGTGGAACTAATTTTGAAGTTCGGCGGTTGGTGACTTCAAGCAGCCATTGTATGACAGCAGTCACAAAACCTTTTGCTTTGTTAGTGATATGTGACCTGAATAACTTGTCAGGTCTAGCCATTAAGATTGAAAATTTATTGCTGATTGAATTCGTCCCTGAATTTAGTCTGCCCTTTTCCATGTTGGCTGGAATTATGCTTTAGCCAAAACATGTCATCTTCCGACCAAGGTTTGCTTAAAGGGACTATCCCACCTTCTAAAATGTTGTTAAAACCAGTTAAATTGTGCCCGACTTTATAGATTGGCTGACCAGGAACACGGTTCTGGCATTTATTTTTCATTAAACATCTTAGGCTTCCCATATTCCAAACACAAACTTTCAAATATGTGACGTCACAGCCCAAAATTACCTCCTTCCCCAGGCCACATTACTGTCATAAAGCTGATTCTTTTTACTCTGTAGGCACCACAACAAAGTTCAGACCAACTTTTAAGCGATTTTTCAACGAACAAACCCATTTAAATCAGAATGACTAAACGACGTGACGTCACACTAACGGTCGGTCCATGTTGAAGATAGGGCCTTGTACAAGGCCCATTTTCAAATGAAGGGAACGAATTTCTTCAACACCAAGAGGCCGCGGGGGTTGCAACCTAGAATAGATAGTGGTTTCTGAACCTCGCCGCAAACTTGGCTATCTCAACTCAAACCCCATGTTAAAGGTGGGATAGTCCCTTTAATTCTCGAAATGGTTTACCGCGCATGTGTGCCTTTATACCTGATGATTGCTGAACGTCCAACCGTACAATGAGAGTGGTAACCCAATGTCAAATCTACGAGAATGAGGACATTCTATAACCATATTTTTTGCAGTGTCAGGGGTACGGGTGGGTGACTTTTCTGAAGTTTTCACAAGTGAATACATCTCGTGGCGCACGAGAGGAATGGTATTCCAACGACACTTTTGATTTCCTACAAGCTGCTGTAAGTAGTCTCGTGTAGTCTCCTATTTATTCAATTGACAAGCGTCAAACATGTAGCTCGCTGCTTATGTGATTGCTTCCATTCGAATGCAACTGCTGAATACATTTGTGACGCAAACTATGCGTTTTAATCAAATACGATCAGCAATTTGAGAAAATAATGTGACACACAAAAGCAGTAAGCTACATGGGCTTTTTGCATATGAAAATTGGCTTGGTAGATGCAACAAACAAAATGCGATATCAAGAGCTAGTCATAGCGTGGTACCGACCTGCACTAAAGGAGCAATGCTGATCGTTGTTCCCCACATTGAAGTTCTAACAGCCTTTTTTTTTCTTTTCTTCCAGATCAGAGACTTCACGTTTGTAACGTCTGCGGCAAGTCGTACAAACATCGAGAATCGCTGAACCACCACCGGAAGAAGCACGAAGGCCTCACAACCTGTTTTGTGTGCGGTAAAGTGTGCTGTATCGTCGCGGAGCTGCGACGGCACCTGGAGCTCAACCACGGCCTGACTCAGGAAGAAGTGCGCCGCTTCGTGCCCACGAAGCCCAAGGAGCGCATCATGCAGGCCCCGTTCCGAGCAGCGGGGATGCTGCAGCCGACGTTAGGCGCGGCGCAGGCAATGCTGCAGAACGCTGCGACAAACGCGGCGCAGTTCCGACCGCCTGTCAGAGCTGGGTTTGAACAGGCGTTTGGGCGGATGAAACGAGGATCGGCCGCTTGGAATGTGGAAACGAGTGCGAGTTCGAGCCTGGGATTGAGGGCGAGTACGGGTAGAGACACTGGTGATCACACGCCTGTGAGACCGGGCGGTTCAGGAGTTGGAATTGAAAGGAACTCTAGTGTCGGAGATGCAGAATTGACTGCCGAGTCCTTGCCTAAGCAGGAGGAAGGATCTGTTTCGTACAGGCCAGTGCAGCTTCGCTCGGGGGAACCTGAAGCTTGGGGGAGCTCGGATGGTGGTGGGGGAGATAACATTGGCCAGGCGGCTACAGAGTAACACAAGTCTTATACTCTCAATTTCATAAACAATATTAAGCTCCTAGCGATTTTACAAGCGTGTTAGTTGATTTAGCATACCCTGGTACTATGCAGTTTTGTAGTAAGTATGATATTCTAATGACATTTTCCATTGTATCTCGTTAATCTGTATGTTACTCATCATGCGCCTTGCAAATAAAGTCAAAAGTGGTACGTTTTATCATTCTAATGGACGAAGACTGAAAAAGAATGCGCTGTAATCTGAGTTCCCAACTCTCTGTTACACGGTTATTATATTGTGTTGATTAAACTAAAAGTAGCTCACTATGCAGTATGCAAGCTCGTGTCAGTTGTCACTAACATTCCATTGGCATTGTTGCTTTGATGATATCAGACACTGTGACTCCAGTTAGCGCGCCCAGATATCTGACCCGTCGTCAGGCGGTCTGCCCACTCTGGAGATCCAGACATGCGGGCTTCGCCACAAATCACATACAGGTCCGATCGCTAGCTGAAATGGCACCCTGAGGTGCCAGCCTCCTATTGCCATGCAAGGTCCGGCTCGGGTGCTATCTCAAGGATTCGACTTACGACGTTTGTTGCGGCTATTGTTCAAGGGAAATAGTGATGATAATACGTCACAATACGTTGCATAATCATCACTGTCGTCGCTCAATCGTCGTTCCTTCAGCGTTAGAGAGAATTAGCGTATGACTGCATACTTCTTCAACATATTTTACATACACAGTACACTATCACAAAGTCAGACATGCACTATACACTCATGCAGTGACAGTTCTACGTCCCCTTCCACAAATTATTTTACACGAAATGTTAACCTCCGAATTGGTTTGGATTTCCGCAGAAGATTCCTTTATCTTTGAAGACTTCCTCTCGCCCTTCCTTTTATTCTTCCCATTGATGTCATTGGTTTCTTTTTCAAAAAGGTACGTATCATTTCGGCCATTGTTTTGTAACTTTCTATTAGATCAGCTGATACATTCTATCAGAATTAATAGATGAACTGAACGCAAGAGTACCTTGCTCAATTCCGGGTTTCCTTATGACTACCTGTCTTATGATTCATTTATTCTAGTCTGTATTGTTCTCCGATAGGCAAGACGTGTTAACTGTCGCCACTTCGCATCATTCTTTGATCTCCCTTCACTGTATTTCAAGGACCACAACGGGTCAGCCAGTGACCACTGACCAAACCTAAGATTGCACCTCCTGCCGGCAGATCGTTTCACGTGCGAAACGTGCGGCCGGGTCTACTCCCGCCTGCTGTCTCTGGAGCACCACCGCAAGGTCCACGAGGGGCTCACCAAGTGTCCCATCTGTGGCGTGATAGCCAGTCGCGTGGGTCACCTTCGACGCCACATTCAGATGGTGCACCGGCTGCCGGCGGAGCAAGTCTACACTCTGGTGCCGAGCAAGTTTTCTCGGAGTCGCTGAGACGGTTGGGAATGTGTATAATGTATATGGAGTGGACTGTCGGACAATAGTGTGTTTTGCTTCGGACTTCGATGTGGTTTCTCTTCGGACATCGTTGTGGAAAATTAGGTAGCCAGGGCCATAGGAGGATCCATTTTCTTTCATGAGTGTCTGAACGTCACAACAAAGTCACTCCCAACGTGTGGAATGTTTTGAGTTCTTCCATTTAGGGGCGCAGTGAGACTTCTGTTGCGGATGGGGAGTAGTGGAGAATCTGTTGATTTCTTGGAAAAGTGATGCTATGCGATGTAAGGGTAGGTAATGTTTCATCAAGAATTGGCGAATGAAGACCTTTGTATGGTTTCATAGTTATCAGACAGCTGAGTCCCGAATTCTAGTTAAAATGGTTCGGTGTAAAGGTAGATAGTGCCTAGATGTTGATGACCCAAAGTTACTGCGGTTCATGCGAGACTGCAAACTGTTCGCGATCTCCTTGTTTTCAACGGAAGAATGACTGATAACAAGAATATGGAAAGTTTCTTACAAGTACCGTCTTAAAGTTGCTACATCAGACGATGTGCATAGATAGCTTTGGTATAGGACGCTACTGTATAAGGATTCGCCGACAGATGAACATAACTAAGCCTTGATTTAGTCCGTCACTGTGGTGACACGAATGAAAGCTGAACATTCATCGTCATTTGCAGCATGTGTTACTCTAACTCATTTCAGGGAGAATGAAGTTGCTACTTTTTTACAGCCCAGATAAGACCGTCTTGTTTATTTTCTTATTCGATGTGTTCAGGCGTACTATGTATCGCCTTTTAGTGGAGTCTAGAAGCGAAACATTTTTTTTTTTTGGAGTTACGTATGTGTTTTAATGACGTCGATGATATCGTGTTTAATAAAGTGTGCATCGAAATATTTGAGAACAGATAGTGAAACGCTTGCTATGTGAGCCATCCAATAAAAAAGCTACCAATGACACCCACTGATAAACACATGCATTGATTTGGAGATACCTGTTTCAACCACCATGCCAGTAATTTGTATGTTATGGGAGAACGATGCACCAGCCAGCGGCCTTTGCTACCCATCAGTTTCACACGCTTTACCCTCGTCTTCCCTTGCTTCCTTCTTTCCTTCTTCTTTTTTATTTTACCAATAGTTAGTCGCCTATGTAATCTTGTCAATGGCATTACCTACTATCTTAAAAAATGCTGCTTTTCAAACTGGGGGGGGGGGAGCACTGTACTACAGTGACTGTACACCAAAAGTGACTGTAGGTATGCATCTTTAGATTAGTCCTTATTTCCTTAAACAACCTCGTGATCCGGGCATCTATGTGTCACTTGAACCGCCAGTAATCACACATATCAGTCTTCTTTGCGACGTAAAGATCCGTGCCCTTCCACGTCCTGACGCTAATACACGTCACTCGTCTTGTGAAGTCATCAGTCCCCTGGCCGTTGACCACCCACGTCCTTCACTAGTCCAATCGTCTCCTCCCTCCGTAAAAGCTCTAAGTCGTCAGCATCATTGTGAATTTCAATTTTGTCCACAGGTTGTTTCGTATGCGACATATGCGGCAGGGGCTACGCCCACGCCGTATCTCTGGGACTGCACAAGAAGGTTCATCAAGGACTGACAACGTGCGCACTGTGCGGCAAGGTCCTCAACAAGGTGGCGGACCTGAGGGAACACATACGCATGGTCCATAAACTGAGCAAGGAGCAAGTACAGCTGATTGTGCCTTCTATGCGGTCGAGATATATGTGATACGGAATATTCAGAGCGAGAAAGCGTAGGGACGTGAGAATGTCGTGGGAAGGACCAGTAGACAGGTGTTCCAATTCGACAAATGTGTGAATAGTAATATGATTAGTGATGTGTAGGAGACTGTCTTGCGGCAGGGAAGTCTGTAGCAAGTTGTTCCGTTTGGTGTCCACTCTATGTCAGTGGAGTCGCTTGTACAATATATGTGATGGCAACCATGTGGTTAAAATCGAATAGTGACCTGAGTTCAATGAATGTGTGTTTGATGATTTCATATTCAGGATATGAGGAATGACATGGGAACGGATTGTTCTTCTATTTTGGACGCAGCTTTCTCTTTGCTAGCGATGCCTGAGATATACTTCGAATATATCCTGTCTTGTGACTTGGTCCAACACAATGCCACAATTTCGCATTACTTTTATCATATAGTGATCGGGTTTGTTTGTCATAGATAGCCCTTAGTTTGTCAATCGGATATGCACAACACTAACAGATAAAACGTCAACTGAATTGTTTAAGGTATTGTTTGAACGATATCACACGACAATGATTCACGTGATTTTTCATTTAATGTTTGTACATGAGATATGTTCCTTCATAGACAGTTGGACGCATTCCTCTCAATTCACTCTAATGTCGTTTGCCTGTTCACCGTTGCTACTTGCAACGTTTGATGACTGTCTTGTAAACGTTTCATTGTCTTGTTTTAATCTTCGTGGAAAATATATGGTAATGCCCTGAGTTTGTTTGTAAGTCTAACAATATTCGTCTGCTGATGACTCCGGTTCTGATGGTGATATATGTGCTTCGTAACGTGTATGACCTGTATGACACTTCTGATTGGGCACTTGGCCCAATCTCACCAAGTTGGTTAAACTTAATTTCGGGGTAGTATTTTTGTAGTTATGGAGTGGGGTAGTTTGGTATTTTACCCCAAATTGAGTTTACCGCACTTGGTGAAACTGGGCCCTGGTGTATTTACAATAAAATAGGTGCATAGATAGGTTGGGTGGTGTTGACAAGCTGCGGTAGTAACACAGTGCCTTAAACAGTACTCTGGTGACACTGGACAGTTCCATCGGCAGTAACCTTAGTCCTTATCTGCTTTTGGTTTATTACCAGTACTTCTAATTTTTTTTTTGACCCGTTACAGTTTAAAAAGCGTTGTCTTAAACCGTTTACAGTACCAACTTACCATTACCACTTATCAACTTACAATTACATTATACACATTACATTTACAATATACAATTAACTTACCACTTACCAACCGCGGCTTGTCCCTAGAAGCATGTCGATCTGTCGATCATGTGAGCTTCAGATAAGCTTTAACTTGACTGTATTTGTTCATGTGCCCATTCATTGCAAACATGCGTCTTCCTCTCTGCCGTCCGATCACCTACAATGCCATTCTTCCCCAGGTAAGGGCCGGCCTTGCCCAGACTGTGGGCGAATCTACAAACACAGCGGCTCCCTGATGCTGCACAGGAAGGTGCACCAAGGGTTGACCACGTGTCCGATATGTGGCAGCGTCAACAACCGCGTCGCAGACCTTCGCACCCACATGCGTACCATACACAAGCTCACCAGGGAAGAAGTCAAGGCGATGGTGCCCAGTGACCGCTGGCGATTGAACAGGGTGCCAAGTCGGGAACAGCCTCCGGATCAGTGAAAAGGCTGGCAGTGGCAGCAGTGGAGGAGGAGTCACTGGCATTAGTGAATATGACACCAATGATGTCAGTGAACGAACAGACAGTGGCAGCAGCGAATGATGCTATGTTGGTGGTATCGTTAGCGTTAGGGCTAGCTTTGTGATGCGGACTTAGAAGAACCGATGACGGTGTGCAAGTTTTGTTTTGCACCAGGTGTTGAGATCTTGCTAACGAGAGTTAATCAAAACGGTGATCATTCTCTTGCCAATTGCGATTAACGCATGTTTTGTGCTCAAACCTTTTATGTGTTCGGAACTGTAATGTTTGCATTAAGTGAATCTGCCTTGTGGGAACTCATTCAGTTTTAGGGCGATGGGCATTTTGAAGAATTACGAGCCTCAAGTGCAGCCAACTGTATACGCGTAAGTAATTTAGTTCGCCTTCTGGCGTCTGATTAGCGAAGTTGGCGGTATTGTTTTGGTTCTTTATTTGCACTGAAAAGTTAAAATGATGGTCATACAAATGTGAGAGCTAAAGGAGCTTATGACAAAAATGTTGCGCTCAAGATTGCGGCGAGAGTTTTGTAGTGAATAGTGATGGAGAGTTGCTGCCCGTCAAACCCGGATATAGAGGAGTGAGGATGTTGTTAAGATGACTGCTACTTAAGATGACTGCCGATTTTGGGTTCATAACATGTGGCAGATGTGACATATACCTAACAAGAAATAAAGGCTGAAGCACACTTTCCGCAGTCAGGAAATCGCATGCGAGAGCCTATTTAAACACATTAAAATTCTGCGCGCATCTATCGTATGCGGGAGGTGCGTGCGATTGCTGCGAGCGTGATTTAATGTAGTTGAATAGGCTCTCGCATGCGATTTCCTGACTGTGTAAAGAGTAGGTGTCAGGCTTAACGGATGACCAGGGACTATTTATACTAGGGATATGTTTTGAATTGAACCATGCCAACCATCTAAACAAAGGTAAAAGTCGGTACTTAGGAATAGTTTTGTCATTTTCGGTATCAGAGGATAAACCGAACTGTAGATAACGCTAGATCCCATGAAAATATAGGTGTTTTATGTGAGCGCCTCATGTGTGAACGCATCCTATAATTGTGTATATCTGGAAAATTTAGAAGTCTTGCTGGTGGTGGTGTCAAAAAGCCGTCGTGGTCCCACATCGTCGGACTTATTCTGAAAATAAAAGGTCATACGAGTTTTCATTGTTTTATACCTTTGTCCATCGGTTGAGCGCTAAATCACGCCAGAAGTTTCTGCGTTTTAAACCGTAATATCGACACATTCTCATGAATAAAAGAGTAAGTATGTCAGGTGATGGCTCGCTAGCAGTGAAAAAAGTGGGTGCGATGTAACTAGAATGCGGCATCCTTTCGGCTATTATAAATCCGATGTGTCGTACAATGTGCAGTGTGAATATATAGCCCTTACATTTGTGCCAATGCTAACGAACTTCCTATCATGCATTGTCACTGGGGAAGCGGACTTGCCACTTCAACCCTTTGCCAATCAGTTTAACCTCCACTTCCACATTCTAACCGCAGGTTGTTTGAAATAGACAAACACTATTCGTCATAACTTTGATCCTCCTTCACAGGTCGTTCGCTCGAGTGCAATGAGTGCGGCAGCGTCTACTCCCATCTCAGCTCCCTCCTGCTGCATAAGAAGAAGCACGCCGGCTTCACAACCTGCATGTTGTGTGGCCGCGTCTACGGCAGGGTCACCATCCTGCGGAACCACCTGATGAAGGCGCACAACATGTCCAAGAAGGACGCCCGAGAGATGTCACGGGGTGGTCGGAGGCGTACCCGGACTGTTACTCTTCCAGCCCAAATTCAAACTCGGAGCTCTGTGACTGTTACTCTTCCAGCTCAAAATCAAACGCGGAGTTCCTCTAGCTCTGAAGCGCATTCAGTGGCACTGGATAACATACAGCTCTCACATAAACATGTTTCTCTTCCAGCTCAAAATCAAACGCGGAGTTCCTCTAGCTCTGAAGCGCATTCAGTGGTACTGGATAGCATACAGCTCTCACACATCTGATTTGGGCTGAATAAGAATGCTGGTTGTCGCCTAGTGTTCAGCACCTAACGATGAATTAGTATGTAACACGCCAAGAAATTGTCCGATCTAGTGATCTGTACTGATGAAATTGCCCAACGTTGCTTATTTGACGTCAGATTTGCGTTTTGAGCTGATAACTCCAAGTGCGTGGCTTTATGCCAAGCTGGAAGTGTTGTGTCTGTATATCGATGCGTCCTTTTTTTTGCCCTGCAGCGTCAGTTTTGTCAGCGCTCGAGGGCTGTACTTGTACATTTTTGTTACCGGCGGTGCGTTTGGAAGTTTGATTTTGTGCGTGCGGAACTATTGACCGAGGAGCTGACACGTTTGCCCGTCGGGAGGATGGCACTGTTGGTATTATCTGCGATGCCTTGCTTAGTGGCCCATTTGCTCCGGAGTGTCATTAGGCTATAGGAGGTCATTTGCGTATAATTTCCGTTCTCGTCCGGTGAAGAGAACACGCAGCTAAAATAGCCAGGCACGCAAGGTTTGACCGTGATCGTATGGTTTTAGAACATGTTCGCGTGCAAACGCACGTTGTGCGTAGGAGCTTAAACGGCTCATAGCAACGTTTTGAATATGAGTTTCCGCAACTTCTTGTATTGGTTTGTCATCTTCAGTTTCTTTTTGAAGTGTTTGTATTTGTGCAGTCTAAAGGTAACTAGATTTGTTGGTATAGTTCAATTTTTAAAGCTGAAATAAAAAGCAAGAAACGTTTTCACAAATGTCTTTCTTCTGACTTCAAAGTATGAGGGGAGAATGTTTAAGAGTTCACATGTTTTCGTCACATGCTGAGGAGAATGATGAGAATCTCGCCGGCGCCTTTGTCGTTTATGTAGGTACTCCCTATTTATAGTCACCGTGGGTACTCCTATGTTACTTTTTTCTTAACATAAAACCTACCGTAGCATGCCTAATTGAATCTTGGTTCCATACGCATTATCATAGTATGATTGCAAAGCTAGCAGACGTGGTTCTCATGGCTTATTAATTTACGGTCCTCATAGTAACGCTATAAAACTCTCCGTCTCATACTAAGGCTATAGAACTCTCCCTCTCATACTAAGGCTATAGAACTCTCTCTTATTTCTGACACCCTCTTATGCCGGCCCATCATGCTACCCTCACGCTCATCCCTGACCACAGGTGTGCCGCTGTCCTGTGACGTCTGTGGCAGGATCTACCACCACATCAGCTCACTGGCGCTGCACAGGAAGGTCCACCAAGGCCTCACCCGATGTCCGGTCTGTGGCAAAGTCTCCAGCAAGGTGGCCAACCTCAGGAGACACTTGGAGAGGTCACACAGGATGTCGGCGGAGGACATTGGACGCATCGTGCCCAAGAGCCGGCACTCAGTGGTGGCGACGAGCAGGCTCTCGCAGCTCTGATGCAGTGATCTGAAGCTTTTTAAAGGGAGATTATGACCTTTTTCCACAAAATCTGAGTTAGGACCATTTTCTGACAAAACACAACAAGTTATAATGTAAATTAAAACCATTTTGCTCAATTCGGTACCTTGCCGCAAATATCTCAACTTGAAGTCACGTTAGCGGGGAGCGCTGAAAATGACCGTTGAACAAGTACTTACATCACTTTTTGGTACTTGCATGTAATTTTGTAAAATGAGCGTATTCATTACATTTGATCTTCATCACATCTAGTTAGTTAATGGTCGTCTATAGTGCCTTCAAAAGATATTCATGGTTTGGGGGTGGTTTATGTCTAAAGTTACGCAACTATTTTTCCTGTTCATCATCTGTCGCCATATGCTGCTATTTTAGTAGCAACGACTCAATTTTGAATCGGTCCCGCCGACTGCACAATAAAAGAAGATAGATACAACACTTTTGCGGCATCACTGAAAAACTTATGCAGTACTGTTATCAAAATTCTCATAACACCGTTCGACAAACCTGAAGTCTTTTTGAAATAAATATGCTTGTATTTTTCGCTTCAGGCTCTGAGGCCAAAATAATGAATTTCGTAGTTGCAATCGCAAGATTTGACTGCGTTTCTGGCGCATGCCGTGCATTTGTGGCGCAAAATAATACTTGGAAACAAAGAAGAGTAGGCACTATGTACCCCCGAATTAGAATCTAATTAATTCTAAACCGAATTAACTCTAATTCAAATTAGAATCCTTACAACCAAGCAACGACAAGGCGATAACATAAACAAAAACCCAAGCGTCGCTGTTTGAAACAAAAGCGCCATATACTGCGACTTTTTTATAGAGAAGGACAACGCATTTCGGTGGGTGTTACAAGTACTGCAAGTACTGCTTCTTTTTGCAAAAATAAAAACCTTTTTCACATACGAAAATGTTCTTGGAAATTTTCATATTTTATAGAAACTACAGTAGAAATAGTATAGATGTCGAGTAATTTTTATTTAAGAAAAAAGAAAGCTCATTATCTCCCTTTAACATGAACTTTGCGAGAGATGTGAGAGGATGATGAAGGTTTGCGGTTTGTGTGATTAAATGGAATCATTTGTAGTCTTTGGTGAAGTTTAAGGTCTAGATCAGGAATTTCAAGGTGATGATCCTTAAGAGTTTCGCCAACTGGTAGAAGGAACTGCCGCGGCTTTTCAAGCGCGTGTGTCCACGGTTTTCGTGGTTGTGTTTTTTGTTCGAAAGACATCGATTGCTAGGGTTGCTATCTAGTCCGAAGGCAGATCTGCTGACTGCTTCATTATTTTGTTTCTTTGTTTCAATCGTCAAATTTATGAGCTTAGAGTATTCAGCTGAATTTTTGTTGGTATGTTTTTTATTTGTATTTGATCCCCAAGGAAAGTCCGACTTGCAATGATTCCCCCTCCCTGGCCGGGATACTTTTTTCCACGCTAAAGCTTTCTGCCCCCCCCCCCCCCCTCCTTTCAGATAACAATATCGACTGACGGCCTGGTTAGCTTGTGATAATACAGATAGAACCCGAAATCATGGTTTTATGCGATGTTATAGTTATTCTTTGTTGTGTTGCTATGTAAGTAACCTATTTAATTTAGCAGTTACGGTCATCCAATATTTGTAACGTGACGTATTTTTCTATCATAATATGTGCTGTAGAGTTGGATGGTTGCATTGTATAATACTTAATAGTTAGCTATTACTTAGGTCTGATTTTTACGTCAACTTCCACGTCTCATGCTCCACAAAAGCAAAAGAAGTACGCACAAGACCAAGCATCCCACCATCAACGATCTTAAACGTACTGAATTCTTAAATGCATGTTAGGTTCTACAGTCTTCACTTCATTCGCGCAATCGTTATCAGCTTTTCGGGTGAGTTATCAACAAACAACTGTTCTTTTTGCGACATTTTCGGACTCCTTTTTAGGGCCATGCAATGTTATATAATTATAAGTATGTTTGATAGAATGTAATCTGATGCGAGTCGAAACTGGCAACCAGCTGACTGGATCTCTAACAACTGTCTAACCTTCCCTTTCGTCATATGTGGCATGGGCAATGCATACGTAAAAGATAAGGACAAGAAAATTGTGAATGTGTGTGTGTTTACTTCGGTACTACCCAAGGCCCCAGTCATCCGTCGGCCCCCAAACCCATGGTAAATTTCCCGCAATGTTACATACCTCAGGCCTCAGCCCCCACCCTTGACCCCGCCTTGGCTTACCGTTTACATTCGTGTCGTCTTGTTGTTCACTTCTCTCGCCTTCCTTCCAGGTCGCGCCGTCTGGCCGGTCGCTCCCGCTCTCCTCCCGAGCGGCGGCGGGGACTGCCGCACCGCGGCTGGGTTCCAATGCGACATTTGCGGCGCAGTCTACCGGCGCCGCGACTCCCTCTACGATCACCGCACGCACCACGAGGGACGCACCAAGTGTCACATCTGCTGCGCCACTTTCAGTACCGTGCGCAGCCTTCGTCGCCATCTGCGAGACCTGCACAGATTGAACGCCGACGAAGTGCGAAGTAGAACGCAAATCAACGATGCGTAGAGGCTACTCACTGATCACTTTAATTCGCGCGCACATGATTCTAAACCACCGACGGATCGCGACGTGTAACCTGCGTATCGCTTCTATGTAGGGATCGGGTCGGTTTTATAACACACATGCGCGCGGGAGGGACACCGCTGCATAACCAGCGAGAGGAACGCGACTGGCCCGCCGCTCCAGACAGCGGGCGGGCCGCGCAGACCGGCATAGCCTCCGGGCAGGTCAGGGCAGGGGCGGCGCCAGGCACGGTGGTGCGGGGGGGGCGGTAACCGCAGAGGCGCTCAAAGGAAATATACATGGAAAGGTTACGAACATAGAACCTTTTTTGAATATCGATACAGTGACGACAGATGTCTAATCATGAGACGTTTTATTGACAGGATAACACGGAACGGTTCTAGACGATTGAAAAAGTGATGATGTAGCGCACTTCAACAGAACGCATATGATCGTCTGGTCATAGCTTAAGCTCACCGGCGTTGAATCTAGGTCCAATCGTGCAATAAAGTGACGTCTGTACCCAAGTAGGTATGCTCTAATTGCTCAATTTAACAGGCCTCTCCTTTGAGTCCTAACTTCGTCTGAAACTCTGTTCAGACTGCTTTGTAACAGGGCGGTAGACTCAGTAATTAGGGACGATCGGTTGGCCAAAACACCACCTGCAAGGCTTCGGTGGGAGTCGCAACGGGAACTGTGTGAACAATTAGTTTCGCATGCATAGGTAGGGTAGACCGGGGCAAGTCGCCCCGCCGAGGTAAAACGCCTCACCGATGTTTCTCGGAACTGGCAGAGTTCTGGGGAAACATCCTCTCTTCTATAAAACGTGCACTATATGAACATTATATGAGCAGACTGGAAAGAAATTGTGATGACTCTTTCGGGAGATATAGCCAAAAATGTGTTTTTTGAGTGATTTTTATGTTTTGTTGTCAGATTATGCATCATGGCGTTCTTTTATGGTCCACATCAGGTTAACGACTTTTATGTATTTTGAACAACTATTGTCTAACGCTTATCATGCCGGGTTGGTTCGTGTTAAATTATGTCTTGCTAGAGTGCAAAGCGTTGTTCTCTGACCGAACTACGTGATGGGGTAAAACGCCCCAGTAGGTCGCGGGGCAAAAAGCCCCATGGGGCGTTTTACCTCATGTGTTGTTCGGACTACCCACTTTCTAATGTTTGGTAGCTGGCGAACAGTAAGTTTCTATGCCTTTATGTGCATTTTTCTCAGCAACTGGATGGCAAAGGAAGTATTCTGTAAACATTTGCATTGCAATAATTTATTATTTGGTCTTATGAGGCAGGTGAAAAACCTGCTCATACAATAGTGTCACAGCTGAACACCTGACAGGATGGAATGTGCTAACTTCAGAGCCGTGCCTCCAGAGGTCTAACGGACCTCTCACATAAGATTAAGCCAACTACCATGTTAAATCTGTAATCTAAAGTATGGGGCTACTTGCCCCAGGCCGTGGGGCGTTTTGCCCTGGGGTTGGGGCAAAATGCCCCATTTGCAGTTGCTTCACAAATCACTTTCTAGCTTGGAGTCCGATCATAAGTGAATAAATTCGAGGGGTGCAATTTAAAGTAAAATGTCCAAAGAACGCATTGAGCACAAATTTGGCCTTCCAGGTGATGTGGGACAAAATCTATGTAGCAAAATAATTTATCTGGGGCGTCTTGCCCCAGGCTACCCTACATGAGGGGGCCTCGGGGAATGTGAATGACATGTTACCGAAGGACGGGAGGGGGAGGAGTGGGTGGTTGGTGGAGGTATTTTCGATTCAGACAGGACGATAATAAGTGTGTGTCCGTTTTCAGGGTCATGTCTGTGATATATTCATGATAGTGTGGTCTTCTGATATGCAGAACAGCGAATAATCAGATCCTACAAACCGCAGGCAAACTGACTCTGACTCTCAAACTGACTCAAACAAACTCTGTGCGTAGAAAGTTCCACACAAAATTATGTTTATTGTTTCGGAGTGGGAGGAACATCTCCGGAACAAACACTCACAAATCGAATCAACATAACTCGACGACAATGAACCCTAGATGACAGCCTACAACATCCATTAGACTCTGACAAAAAGCCTGTCTCAACGTATTACCTACGGAACATAAAAAGAGCATGCCTTGGATGAGGACAATGAACAAGACGAGGAACACTGGGCTTGACAATAAACACACTCGTGATCAGCACGTTCTGCCAATCTCCACGCGCATATTCACAAAAACGTCAGAGGAAAATATTAAATATTTGGCAACGTTAGCCATAATGCGGCATGCCCATGCCATCCCCTGAAGTTGAACGTTGTAGTTTGTATTTACATCAAGTCTCAATATTTACCCCTTTTTCCTCCTAGCTCCACTCCCCATTTTCCCCTCTGTCATTTTTCCCCTATCTTAATTGCACACTACCAATAGCGTAGGATACCTCCATCATTGCTACCATGCCCGTTTGCAAGGAGAAGGTACCTCCAGCATTGCAGTTACACACCCCTCTGATCATCAAAGATCACATGATTACTTACAATCGCTCCCAATAACCAGCACAAAGGTCACATGCCGACACATTATGCCAACAACGAACTGCCAAATGTCAAGAGAACAAAAAGGCATGTGGGAGAGGACATGTACACTGTTCAGTCATACACCAATCTAGTTGGAGCCCTTCGGACCCGACTGCTACGTCTCAACTGTGCTTCACACGATGCAGTTGTAGCAGTTGCTTCCCTTGTTTCCTCACCACCATCCTGAGGAGCGTCACCGCTGCTCCCCGCAGCGGACTCTGTTGTCTGCCTGGGTACAGCCACCTGAACCACCAAAGGAGACTCGTCTACTGCCCGGCCGACTTGTTGCCCAGGCCTGCAGTCCGCCACTGACGCTGCCGTTGTATAGCGACGCCGGACATCCCGAATATGCCACGGGACGTCATTGAATTCCACGACTTGGTCGGATACCAAACGTGTTACGACTCCGCTTAATGACGTTTCTGAGCATCGGGTGCCACGACGTCTGATCCACACCGCATCTCCCACAGCATACGGTGCTGGTGGTGAATTCTGTGCGGCTTCTTCAGATGTAACTGGCCGTATCTGCGCTGACTTCACATAGTCTCTGACTGTGTAGCGATACACAGCTTCAGCTGGACTCCTCGCTTGTCGCTGTTCCTCATCCCGCGGTGACACGTTATATAGGTGTACAGCTTCAGCAATGGAGCATTCCTTGCGTGCAGCGATCACCTTGACCGTCCGGTGGGAACGCTCCACAATTCCGTTTCCACTGGGCTCATAGACCGCCCTGAACCTCAGTTTCACATTCCACCGCGCAGCGAATAACGCGAACTCTCGGCTACGAAAAGCAGTACCATTATCGAGCAGCAGCTCCAGGGGCGCCCCCCTTTCAAAGAACACCTCCTCCAGGTGCTCAATCACAGCGTTCGAGTCCAGCCGGCGCAGCTGCTTCCATATACTGAAGCGTGAAGGACCGCAATCCGTGATTGTCAAGTAGTGCCTTTTCCGATGATGTGTCACATCCAGAGCCAGTCGATCCCACGTGTTCGACACTGCCAGTGAACCGTGCGCCACTTCACAGGAGCCGGGTCGATGGAGTTACAGACGTCGCACTGCCTCACGACGGATTGCACCTGAGTTCGAGTCACGCTCCTTGAAAGTTCTCTACGAGCAAAGTGCAGCGTTTTACGAACCCCTGGGTGGCCGGCCTGCTCGTGCACGCATTCGATGGCTGACTGCACCTGCTCAACTTCTGTTCCGTCCCGAGCAGCAGTACCAGTCAAAACTCCGCACAATCGGGTGCCGTCTGCTGAACCATCACAGCTCACCGCATCATCTACGGCAGTTTCGTCACGTACCCAGTCCTTTGGAACGCGGGTGAGGTCGTCCGCGCGGTTCTCTGCTGACGGAACAAGCCGGACGGACAAAGACAGCTGAAACTCCGAGACAAGTTGTCGTATCAAATCCACCCGCCGGCGGATGAGCATCTCACCATGAGCTTTGGTACGCAGACGAGCTCGTCCGCTGAGTGCGTCGCTGATCCATTTGTGCACAGTCGCAGAATCAGTTTGAAGGGCAATGCTCTTCATTCCCCAGGCAATTGCCAGATTCACACCACGGAGAGCAGCCTCTAGCTCAGCCATGTTGATGTGGGTGGATGTGTCTGTTCTAAGCCAGCAAGCATCTTCTACCACCGCACCTTCTGGTGATTCCACCACGACACCCGTCGCGATGGAACTGGCGTCCACCCAGACCGTTGCCTCGTTTCCGGTCACACGCCACGGTCCTCTGGCCGGATCCTCTCTTGTCACCCGGTCCATCACAGACCTCAGTTGCTCCCTGAGAGTAGAGTCTTCTGTGACATCATCCCAGCCACGTGTGAGGGCATTTACTCGTCGTTTCAGCCATGCCACAGCTGGCCGTAACCATCCGCACACTGGAAGGTGTGCAACCAGCTGACCACACCATGCGAAGACCGACCGCCTAGTCAGCTGATCAGGAGGTGGTTCCACTGGGTTGTCGCGTCGCCATCGCAATTCCCCGTCGGCCGACACGGCCACCCGTAAACCGAGCAGACGAGCCCCATCATCATCACCCACTCGCTCAGGCGCCTTGCACGCTAGCCCGAACCTCTTGAAGTGTTCCACCACCTCCGGTGCGCTGAGGACATCTTCATTCACCAACAGATCGTCTGCGTACGGAAGGACTGCTTCCGCCACCCTGGGGTCCTGATCCAGAACGGCACGGATCACTGCTGTCAGGATTTGAGGCGCGCTGCTGTTTCCGAAGCCCAGCCGTGTAAGGGCATACAGCTTTCCATGGACCATCACAGTCTGGAAAGGCCAAAACTGTTCTTCAACATGGAGCTGAAGATAAGCCTTCTTCAAGTCCACAACAGCCACCTTCCGACCGTGACGTCGCCACTTGCGTAACTGATCGGCACAGACTTGCGCATCTGCTGTGTGTGAGTCCAAGTGTGTGTTCAGCTCCCTATAGTCCAATACAGGACGGATCTTGCCCTTGTTTGGCTGTGGTACTGCCATAAGCGGTATCAAGCCACGCGGCGGCCCGTACTTCTCACTGTCATATGGGATCAGCCACTGGTTGTCAATCCACGTTGTCAATTCTTCATCAAATTGCTGGCGATCTTCTTCAGGCACCTTGTATTGCGCTACACGGTTTTTCAACTGATCTGGTCCAGCTCCATCTGCCCATTTCCAAGCCACTGTCCAGACACGCTCTTGCGGATCGAATTTCGCACTGAAGTCTGGAGCGTCCACTTGGAGTGCAGGTCCGTCTGCAGTCGCAGACTTCGTGCTGAGGTCTGCAGCACTCACTTGGGGTGCTGGTCCCCATGCAGTCCCACAGAACCGGACCTCAGTTGGGCGAATCACCGTAATGCCTCCGAGTGCAGCAATTCCAGCCATGCCGATGATCATGTCTGCTCCCATCGGCCGCTCACTTACTACCAACACTTCAACATCAGCATGCTGTCCAGACGGCGTCTGCACTGCCACAGTCCCCTTTCCGCTGCACGTGAACGGGTCACCACTAATCGTCGTTACTGTGACACGCTCTGGACGCCACTGAGTACACACTGGTGAGTAGACTATATTGTCGGTGCAGCCGGTATCGATAAGAACTCGGCACTGTCGACCATTGACCTGGAGCTCCATCACAGGCAAAACGCCGTCTATTGATACCTTGGAGAGGACGGCGGCGCTGATGCGTCTTCTCCGTTTCCGTTTCCCCGCTGTGGACACGTAAAGGAAATGTGTCCAACTACGCCACATATCCAACAGCGTCGTAGTCGATAGCCTTGTGCACCACGTTCCGCTGGCTGATCGTCCTGCTTTGCCTGCTCCCCGACTGATGGAGGAGCTCTGACTGGCGCGTTGCCCATCACTGACTGGCGCGTTGCCTGTCTCGGCGGTGGTAGCCTGCGTGCCGTCTTGTCTGGTGCTGGACGGGCTCGTGCTGCAACAGCGGCCACCACCACTCGCTCATCGCTGAGCACTGCCCGAGAGCGAGCCAACACATCCGCCAAGCTCAGGTCTTCAGCCTTGGACCCAGCTCGGATCGTTTGCCGGGTGGAGTCAGGTAGGCCATTCATGAATGCACAGGCGAGTGCTCTCTCTGGAATTCCGCCAAACAGCCTCGCCAGCCGACGTAAGTCCGCGAGGTACACGTCTACTGATTCGCCCAGCTTTAACTGACGCTGACTGAACGCTTCGTAGGCCGCGTACTGATCCATGGCGAAAGCAGAGAATAATGCGGAGCGTACATGCTCCAATGACTTCCGTTTTTCCACAGGCAGCTGAGCCCACACGGCAAAGGCGCCGCCGGTGAGACGGAGTGGCAGCACGGACATGATTGGCACAGAATTGAGCTCACACAGCATCTCTGTGCGAGTGAACCACTCCACAACATCCTCCGTTCCATCGTACTCTGCGATTAGTCTTGCATCGAAATTGCGCACAGCATAGAAACTTTCACTATTATTTTCACCTTCAGCTGTAACGCCGTGCCGATCGTCCATTTTGTGCCGAAATAGCTTGTAGTTTGTATTTACATCAAGTCTCAATATTTACCCCTTTTTCCTCCTAGCTCCACTCCCCATTTTCCCCTCTGTCATTTTTCCCCTATCTTAATTGCACACTACCAATAGCGTAGGATACCTCCATCATTGCTACCATGCCCGTTTGCAAGGAGAAGGTACCTCCAGCATTGCAGTTACAAACGTGCTACATGCGAAGATACTGAAGCAATTGCACATGTAAGGTACCTTTAAAACCTTTTATCGACATACGCAACGAAGCATCTTGGCACGTACTTTTACCTATAGTCGCCTTCTTAATGATCTAGCCGTCAACTTACCAAAATACATATATCCAGCGGTCTATCTCAGCCATTTGGCGCATCACAGTCACGGTTTTTAAGCATGTTTTTTCATCTGCTCACAGTACATAATGCTCATGCTGGCGATTTCATATTCTTGGTACGCATTGGACTTTGACTTAAGGTGCTTCCAAATGCACACCTACCTACCTACTAACACACAAGTTGATAAACTTCTGTAGGTGCTTCTGTAGGAACCGTTTAATAAAGTGCACATCAAAAACACATTAATCCGAGTTTGTTTGTTTTGTTTGTTTTGTTGGGTTAGGCCCTTTCGGTCCAGTTAGACCATTGCAGAGCCGGGAGGATGATAGGAATTAGGGGAAGACATTGGTCTGGGCAGGCACCCTAGTGAGTCGCCGGGGCTGAGCCCGTCCAAGGACAGGCCACCCAGCCCCAAGGCACTCACTGCACCCGGCTACGGGGTGCGCTCCCTCAGGAGCAGCGGTGCCGCTCCAAGGGAGCAGCCCGCATGAGATAAAGTTGCCTGTCCAGCCCGGAGGGGGGTTGCGGCGTGGAGGAGAAGGATTTCAGTATCCTGAGGATAGAAGCACGGATAGGTGAAATTAATCCGAGTTGATGCCCCCACTTAGATACTCCTCCATTGCCCTCCCTAACGCACTAACATTCACCACCATACTATCTCCCTGCCACGACACAACACTGCCATCTGGTGTCGACACGGCACACTCGACTTTCCTCTTCCCCCGCAGTGGGGCGTCGCGATCGCTGAGTTCCTCCCTGCCCGACGACATGCCTCTAGGACTGTCCTGGAAGCGTATGATGTCCTGATTGGTGCAGACTATCCCTCCGCCTGACCGGCGCACTGTGGAACTCTCCACAGCTGATAAGGACCGAGATCGGGCCCGGATGGAGCCTTCTCCGCTGCTGCTGCCTCCTCCGGAGCTGTCATAGTCACCGACATAGGAGAGGTCACAGTGCCGGCTGCGCTGGAGGGCAACTCGCCGTGACTGAGAGCTGAGTATGGGGACCGGAGCCGAGTCTAGTTTTCGGAGCAGTTGTTTGACCCTCCCGCTGTTCTTGGCGGCAGTGGTGGGTGACTTGATGGTGCGTTGGTCTCCAGTTTTTCCACGGGAGTTTGGTGATCTTCGTCCGCCATCAACTTGATGACGAATGGGACTGGTTGAGCTTTCGTCAGAGTGGTCCCACGTGACGTCATCTGGGCTTGGTTTGACGTCATGTGGGGTTGTGCCGTAGCTAAGAGGTGCCGTGTTAGATGAGGATGTCCCGGGATGTGTCACGTTCTCACAGCTAACTCGACGTACTCTCACCTGACGACGATGTTCCATGACGTCACTAAATCGTCGACAGCGCCCGTTCGGTAGTTTCCTGCAGGCACCGCTAGGCGGCGTTACGATCGGCTGAACGATGGGTCGTGGAAGTTCAGGGGTAGAAGCGGGCGAAACTTCTAACGAAGGTGGCAACGAAGGGCAGCCATCAGCCCTGAATGTAACGCCTCGTTTTCGGACTCTGGGTGCCGTCGGAGGCGTTCTCGTCACTGATTGGTTGACACCGTCCGGGTCAAGGTCATTAGCGCGACTAGAGCGGGCGGAGCTGCTGCGGTGCGCCATTTTGAAATCAATTGCAGAACTGAATTTGTGCCAGAATGGGACGGACAGGAACGCGTTTGAGGAGCGAGGAGATGGGGCATCTCGCTGAATCCTATTTATGTCCATACTTGAAGACGAAGCTTTGATGTCGTGCTGTTGAACTTCATCATCATGCTTGAACACCGATTCGGGACAGCTAGTTTTGCGGTGTGGGTCCGTTTCTTCCCGCTGAAGCTGATTTGGGGTGACGCAGGAAGACCTCTTCTGGGGCTCTGGCGTCTTCGGAGCACCACAGAACTGAGCTAGAGTGTTTACCAGCGCTTCGCGCTTTTCGCCTTTGTTCATTGTGGTGTGTTCACTTCTGAACAGATTTCATTGACGAGGTGGACACCCATTCTCGAAATTCGTATATGCATGGACGGAAGTAAAGTCCGTGTTTACAGGGACGTCCACGTTTTTCGGTGTCACGCCGTTGCCGTTGAATTTTCGACGATGCCCTCTTGACATGACAACAAGCGAAGTTGCCCGCTTGTTACTAGCCCGATTCTGTGCCGAAATTGACGTGTTTAAGGGTAGAGAATTCGACCGACATACATGGACCAAAAAAAGATGTGATAAGGGTGTTTGCATGGACAGTGGGCGGAGCCTAATTTCTCTATGAGTTATTTTCATATATCCATGGACTTGTGGGCGGAGCTTAACACAGTCCATGTAAGCACGGTTTTATTCGCTTACTCGATTCGAAAGCATGAACCCGTTCTAGTATCACCTTTAATCGTGTTTTATCGCCATTAGATTGTATGTCATGCGCGTAATTTAACCCTCGCCAGACCTATTGTTTTTCTACATACCGTTGGTACGACCCCCTCACCTTTTCGGCCCTAATAAATAACCTGAACTCATGTGACCTTTAGGAAAAATCCGAGATGTACAAGTTGTGAGGCCTCTAGATGATATTAGCCATTAGGCACTGTAAGTTTCATCTCCCTTTGAAAGCTCCTCTGGCACTGAGAGCGTTGCGAAGCTGCGACATTTTAGGACAGTGCACATGCTCACTTTGTCGTAGGTCATTGACTTGACCTGACCTGAAAATGCGGATGATGTCACAAGATTCGGGTTGAATCAAATGTCAGGTATGCTAAGGTCCAGCTCTATCTCCAGCGTGTCCCGAGCTATCGCAAAAAAAAATATAAAAGGCGCGGCGCTCACCCCCCCCCCCCCCTACCATTCGGCCGGCGAGCGTTAGTTAAACCGCGCCTGACAGGGAGGAGGGCTATTTAGAGCCCCTCCCCCTCCCTACACACTATACACAAACATATAAACACTAAAATGTGTGTGCAAATTTTATATAAAAAATGTGTGGAGATCTGATGATTGTTCGGAATGATGAACTCAAGTGAAGCGTGAATTGTCGGCACCGATCACCCCGTCAAAGAGCAAGAAAGTAGCTGCTAAAGAGTTAAATGAGGTCATATCACATGGGCATGAATACACTTACTATCGACTGGTCGAATTATTGAAATGTATTGCTTAAGTCTCGCTCAGCTTCTAAATTCTGCAGAACAGAAAAGACTCGGTTGATTATTGTTGCGAGATACACAGATGAGTTTTGAAATAAGAAAAAAATGGAACGCTTCACACTATATATTATCAAATATCAGCCACGCAAGTCAGCATGAATGATCAAAGAATGATATTACCTGGCGAACTGAGGGCAAACAATTGCATAATTTTAAGCCAGCTGATAATTATTTTCTTCGCGGTGAAAGGTAATCCGCCTATGTGATTGCGTCATACCGCCGCTCGTCAGGTCCGCATGAACCGGGCCAGGTCATTCGTTCGCGCGCCACCAGCGCGAGCGGGCGGCGAATGCCGAGCGCATCAGTTTACATAACAACTTTGCACATGTTGAGGCGGAACAAGTAAATCCGCTGCCACAGACGAGGCATCTTTGTCACCACGCACCTTCATGAATGTAGACAATTAACATGAGTGTATGCCTAAACCTTGAACATGAATCTCGAGCCGCAGTCAACGGCCGCAGAGCGCATATTCTGGGCGGGCACGCACACGCGGCGGCTGCCGACTGTGCGCGCGCGTGGGGCGGTGGCACCAGTGGACGGGCGTCTAGCGTGCGCGTGGCGGCATCGGCACCGGTAGACGGCCGTCTTGGCGCGCGCGCGGCGGCGGCGGCGGCAGCGAGCGGCTGTCTTGGCACGCACTCGTCGGCCAGCTGGACGGAGTCAGAGCAGCCAGATTCACCAACCGGAACTGACGGTGTTCCGACGCAGCGTCTTCAGTACGGCCAGAGACAGACTCGTCCAGCGCCTCAGTCTCCTCCGTCTGGCATCACACAGGGGTGGGGCTGGGTTAATACAGGCTGACACGGGGAGTAGTTAGGTTTAATACCGATCTGGCAAGAGAGAGGGTACTGGGTCAAACACTGAGCTGACACAGGAGGAACGGCTGGGTCGAACACCGAGCTGACAAGGGGTGGGGGCTGGGTCAAATACCGACCTGACACGGGGAGGGGTCTGGGTAAGACATCAGGCTGACACAGAAGAGAGGTTAGATCGAACACCGAGCTGACACGTGGGAGTAGTTAGGTCTAATACCGACCTGACACGATGGAGGGGGCCGGGTCAAACACCGAACAAACACGGGGAGAGGGCTGGGCGAACACCGAGCTTTCAACGCATAGGCGGTTACTCGACAGGCCGAAAAGGGAATGTCAGAGAGTGAGTCACCACAGGAGCTAATGCAAAAGGTAGCTGATATTAGGAAAGATAATTACTGACGGCACGGACACGGAAAAAGTCCAAGCTAGTAGTACGAGACACTATAAAGTATCACAAATTACCAAGAACACGTCGCTGGCGGTTCATGGTACGGCACATAATTGCCGCACAACTGCTATACGAGGCTCGGGAGACCGATTCCCCGCTGACCCTGCAGATGCACTATCAGCCAAGCCAGTTCAACAGCCATATCAGAGCGACCATGACGTACATAGCTTCCATCGGTACTCCCCCCCCCCCCACCTAGTACCCACCTGTTCAGTATAATCAGCTGAGATGTGGATCAGCGGCCGCCCTGCCCGCAGGTGCGCATCTCTGGGGCCGCGGCCACCGTCAGCTGTTGTGTTGTCCCCAAAGCTGCCGCCGTAGCCAAAACAAGGCTCTTGTGGGCCTCGTAGCCGGCGACCAAGATCGCCACCATGTCGTCGCGTTCGACATCGTGGGCCGCGCCGACGATGTTTCCCCGCGCACGGAGCCGGAGGCCGTAAAAGCACGGACACTCCAGCAACACGTGCGCCTAATTGTCTGCTGCTTCGCCGCAGACCAGGCAGCGGCCTGTTGGACATTCGGTGTCACTGCTGACTGCACTGAGCGCACTCGGACGTTGGCCTTCTTTCAATCCGTTGGAGATGCTGCCCCGATCATCCCCAGTGGCCCGACCAGCGCTGATAAGTGTAACAGCCTTCTCCCTGGTAGCAGCTCGGACCGGGGCGGGGGCGCCGTGAGCTCCGCGCGCACACTGGAGCAGAAGCGGCCCGCCGGGACCCATATGTCCCAGTCGTCTCCATCTGGTGGCGGCTTGGACCGGGGCGGGGGCGCGGTGAGCTCCGCGCGCGCACTGGAGCAGAAGCGGCCCGCCGGAACCCGTATAACCCAATCGTCTCCATCTGGTAAGCGGAGCAGGGAGCCGCCGCCGCCAAACCATCCTCCGCCGGCCCGTCCGAACAGATCCAGACGGCCTCATCCGGCAGCTCCCGGATGCATTCCTCCGCGCAGCACGGCCACTACAGATGCTGCGAGGCTGGCCCGCGGGCCGACTGCCGTCTGGACGCGCGCGCGCAACGGCGGCGCCAGCGAGCTGCTGTGTAGGCACTCGCTCGTCGGCCAGCTGGACGGAGTCAGAGCAGCCAGATTCACCAACCGGAACTGACGGTGTTCCGACGCAGCGTCTTCAGCACGGCAAGAGACAGGCTCGTCCAGCGCCTCACTCTCCTCCGTCTGGCATCACACAGGGGTGGGGCTGGGTTAATACAGGCTGACACGGGGAGTAGTTAGGTTTAATACCGATCTCACAAGAGAGAGGGTACTGGGTCAAACACTGAGCTGACACAGGAGGAACGGCTGGGTAGAACACCGAGCTGACAAGGGGTAGGGGCTGGGTCAAATACCGACCTGACACGGGGATTGGACTGGATCAAATTTAAGACGTTTCTGTCACTGGCGGTGGACCTGCGCGTCGCCCTCCCCGTCGGCGCCCACCTTCGGGACCACGGCCGTAGCCAGCTCGGTCAGCTCCAGGTCACCCTTGACATTCTATAGCTTAATCTGAACACCAGAACACACAGGTCAGGTCAATTATCAGTATTTTGAGTAAATCAATAACATTTTACCAGTTTCCCACGCATTTACTTTGATGCACCGTAAGAAGCGGCGGTTGCTGTGCACTAACGTTTTCCCTGTAACTACCCCCCCCCCCCCCCACACACACAGGCCTGTACCTTCCTGCCGTCCTCTCTTCAGTTCTAATGTGCGGGTTCCCTCGTCCGTAGCAAGCCCCCCCCCCCCCAGACCCGACACACCTGTATCCGATGGGCGTCCGAGCGCGAGACTATTGGTGATGGCGATGGCGTCGCCTGCATGAGCGCGCGCGAACAGCTTTTCTCTGGAATCCCTTGTGCGCTGAAGGTTCATTTTTCTGGAGGTCGCATCCTGCAACGAGGAAAAAAATGTTAAAGAATAGCAAAATCCCAAGGGATGATGCATTACTTACCTATGTGGCGGGCATCACCATACAGTTATGAAAATGCCATCAACATTTAACTCTGTCAAAATGGAAATATGGCTTATGTGACCTGCATCACTATGTTGTCATGAAAATGCCATCAAAATTCAAACATGACCATTGACCTTGAGTCTGAGTAGGTATCTTTGTACCGGTCATGAGCTGAGTTTCTGCTTAGCCTGAATACTCTGAAACTGGGCTTCAGTCTCTTGGGCTCGGCCGGGCTCTTTGACAAAAGCTTATCACATGAGCAAGTCTCTGACTGAACCGGTCAGCGGTCTCTTCAACTCAATGTGCTATAAATTGAAAATTTTGATGGAAAACAACACGCAGTTCCATTGATATTTCACTTTTTTGGATCATTTACCTTTCTGTTCTCACAAACCGGAGCTGAGTTTTACATAGGCGTGGGGACAGGGAGAAAGGGGGCGACCGGAGGGCCATGCCCCCCACTTTCGGAGGTGGGGGGGGGGGGCAGCAATGTTAACTCCCCCCACTTTTTGATGAACTTTTGCGCCTGTATATACCACTCGGCACCCTGAACAGTGAACACCAAAACTTGACGATTCTTCAGGTTCGGCTTCCCTTCGAAATTCGATGAAGATTTCCTTTTGTATCTACAGCGTTAAAGTTAATGAGCGCAAATTTCCTTCACTCAATGTAGAAAACCATATCGGAAGCAACAAAAGAGAGGTCTGTTGGCAATATTTCGTTGAATACGAGGCGAGGCGTATGATAGCAGTGAAAGAAAAGATTAGACAACAGTGGCCAGAAGACCGAAAAAAAACATGCTTTGCTGCAAATAAAATAAAAATAAATCTGCTTTGCTGAGCCGAACGCATTGGAAATTGCAGATGCTTTCATCACACTGTCATCATCATGTCTCCATCAAAAGTTACTGTCAAAAACTTATGGTGAGCATTGGTAAGATTTCTGGTGACCTCTAGGCTCTACAGTCTACAGGCTTCTGCACACACTGCTAGGGGCCATGCTGGTCATTGAGGAGCCACGCTTGTCAGTGCCCTTACGCCGGTCTCTAAGAGCTCCAAGTGGTCGATCTCTGAGGATCCCACGCAGTCTTTGGAGGCTTCACGTCGGCCCCCTGGTTCTTAGGTCATTAAGGACTAAGCTGGTCCATTTCAAGCCTCAGCAGTCAGTATAGGTCTAAGAGCCTCAGGTCGCCCTAACGGAGCCAATATCGATCTCTTAGGGGCCTTTGCTGGTTGAGAGCTGATGCCCTAAGCTTTAAGAGGTCCCAACTCGAGTTATGACACCTGCTCTGGCCCCTGATGGCTCCATGTCGTCCTCAGAGGCCTCACTCCGACCTCTGAGGTCTCATGCTGGCCTTTGAAGGCCCCATACGAACAGATGAACCCATGCTGGCCTCAGGGCCCTACGAACGATGGCCTTAAGAGGCCTGTGCTGACCTCATGGAACCCAGGGAACATCTAGAAGCCTATGCCGGCCTTTGAAGGCCTCGTGCCGGCCTCTAAGGGTCTTCTCCGAGGGCCCAGTTCTGCATAAGCATAAGGGCTTAAAACGGCTGACGAGGTCCTCGAGATGGCCTCTGATGGTTTCTGAGGGCTTAGCCGTCGGAGGACCGAGGAGAGCAATTAGATGCATCGAGAGTATTCCGATAGGGTTTTGGTAGAAGGGATGCAACTACCTGACATAATGACATAAATGACCGTGAATTGATCGACCTAGCGGCTGCGGAGATCTCTAAAAATAAGCCTCCAGGCTCTAAACAAGCCTAAAAATACATCACTTGAGCGGATCAACATTGACACCCATGACTTTCCACGTGGCACGGCAAGGGCCGGGCCGGAAGTTGCGGGGTCACAAAAATAGGTGGAGCGGTGTGTTCGAGACTGGCGGGTGCCAGCGAGGGCCGGGCAGCGGAGCAGCACGTGCTCCAGGACATAAAACTCTTCTCGGCACACGGCGCAGAGCGCCGCGGGGCACCGCTTGTCCAGGCACTGTTGGCATGCCGCGGAGGGGAGACGGCCGATTTGGAGCGAGCGGCCCCAGTGGCCTGCCCTCATGTGGTGCACCGAAACGGCGTCCCCCCGGTCCTCTCAGAGGATAGGGACTGCTGCGTGCTCCCGAAGAGTGGCTTGAATAGTGACTCGGACCAGTTGCTGCACCATTGACGCGAGGCCTCCCGGCGTCCCAGAAGACCCTGCTAGGAGCCGCCATCTGGACCGAACTAGCGGCCCTGGCCGGTCCGTCCCGCCGGATCCACCTGCAGTGGGTGCCGTCCCATTGCGGCGTCGACGGTAACGAGCGCGCCGACCAAATCGCCAAGGAGGCGGCCGCGCTCCACCAGGCGGCGGTCCCGGTGGACGTCGCTACCGCCCACCGTGCGGCCGTCAGAATGGCCCGCGACCGCACCACCGCCGCCTGGCCGGAGGGCTGGTACCGGACCCTGATGGGGAGCCGGCTGCCGCTACCGGTCGCGACGGGGGACAGATCGTCGGCCGTCGACGTCCACCAACTTCGCGCGGGCCAGTGGTCGGGCTCCCGCCAATACCTCCACCGGATTGGACGGAACTCTTCCGAAGATTGCCGCCAGTGCCCTGACACCGACTGTGCGGCGGGCCGGTGCACCGTGTGCCGGGAGGAGGCCGACACGCCCCGGCACCTCTTCTTCCGGTGCCCGGCCCTCATGGGCTGGCGTCTCCGGAGGTACGGGACGATTTTCCCGAGCCCGGAAGACGTCCGCGACGACGGAGAGGTGGCGGCCCTAGCGGCCGCCGTGAGGGACCTCCAGAGCCGCACGGCTACACCGCGGTAACGCGGCTGGAGGGAACAACAACAACAAAAACAAGGCCGCACAATGAACCGCCCGGGTAGCGAGCGGGCGTCCGAGGGCGGGGCGACCGCTTGTTTCGCCACGTCGTCCGTGCTCTCATTCCCCTCGATACTGCAGTGGGCAGGAGCCTGGAACCCACTGCAGGATTACTTCACGACGCTCGGCCATGCTTAACAAGGTCTTCCATGCCTATCTCCGCGCCGAGGGTGGAGGCCTCACCCGGGCGGAAGCTCCTCCCCTGAATAGACTCAGGGCGGCTCGCAAGTCGAAGCACAGGACGACCGAGGTGGGGGACGTCTCATCCCAAACCCTCTCCAGAGCCGCCCGCAGGTGAATCTGTTGCTAGACTGACAAGCGTGGCGAAAAATTCGGTGACCGCCATTCGCCGAAAAAATCTGCGGCCGCCCTGCGCCGAATTAAGCGGCCGCCATGCGCTGAATTCGGCGCATACGAAGTTACGCCGGAGCTGAAATTTTCGGCGCAATCCCCGCCACCACGCCGGACATATTCAGCATCACGCGTATTTTTTTCCAGTCTGACAACAGGAACGGAAAAATTATCGTCATTTGATGTTTTAACTGGATGAATTGCTTTGAAATGTCCAAGGAAGTGGCCCTTGAAAGCCGCTCTTCTGTAAAACTAACTGGCGCAGTTTCGAAGCTACTACTTGACAGTTGCCACAGCCAAGTTGATTTCAATTTTCAAACTCAAGGACGACTTTACAAATCCCAAATTTCATTCCACAGGTTCCACTTCATTTTAATTTTCAAATTTGCAGAATTTTAGCTCAAATTAGGTAGGTTGATGTGGTAGGTATAGATTGATATTTGTGGTTCTCATTGCAATGTCAACCTGCAGATTTTACAGCATTAAATGTTTCTGCTTTTTATGACACAGATGCTGGGTGAAGATGAGTAAATTCACAAAAGAGAGGAAACACTTTGACCAGAGCATTGCCATGGACATTCACCTAAGTTACAAGCTTGCATTTCATACAAGGCTATTGTGCCTTTTCAGTAACAGCAGCAGGTCAGCAAACTCATCCACCAACTGTGCCCCTGCAACTGGGGGAAGCAGGGAAATGAAGTGTGACTAATGGTTGGTGACAAAGCCTATCTATTCATCTGAGTCTGTCTCAGCTGAGTCTATATGGGTGGAAGCACTAATAGTTATGCAATGTCTGTTATTGTTATGAGGTAAAACAGTAGCTGCAAAGTTGGATTATATACATAATACATACCTATGAGGCAGAATAAAAGAAATCTGCCAAGTTAAATGCAAATAATTTTATAAAAAGGTAAATATCATCAACCATGGTGATCAACCATGTCTCTGAATATAGAAAATTGACAGATGTCAAAGCAAGGTTGTCAAACAGCACAGCTGCCACATACCAAAACTACTCTATTAATTCAGATTTAAAAATGGATACATCCTGCAGCCATAAATGATCACATTGATACATGCTTATGCAATCTCCAAATTAACATTTCCATACAATGTCCAGCAAAAATCCGCAGCATAGGTACCTATCAAAATTAGGTGCCGGGGACCCCAAAAGCCTTAAAACTATCAATCGACACCACAGGCAGAATTTGAGGATTTTATAATTTATAAAACAATGTATGATTTTTCCCCTTTATCATAAAGACCACAGGCCAGCCAATGACCATGTGCAACAACGCAATTGGACAGTGATAAAACTTAACTCTATATGCCTCTGGAAAAAATCACATTTTCATTGCTCTAATCTACTCTGGATATTACCTTTAAAAAAATGAGCCAAGATGGTCTAGAACCCTACCAACCAGGACTTCGGAAATGGCATTCGGAATTATGTCTAGTGTACCTACTACACATGGCTACAGTTTATTATTTCTTGACAATAAAATGGCTAATAACATTTTCTTTTGTAATCAGATAGATCAGCACCACTGATAGGTAGGCAATATAACATCTATATATAAAAGTAAAGGAACACTCAGTAGCTGGCAACGCTGCAGACCTGTGCCGTCTGCAGTGTTAAACTTTGTGACTCTGCGTTAGAGGTTGGTAAATTGATTGATTTTCCCCAAATATTCCAAACTGACTTTGGAGCATAAGCAAGATAATGCTGTTCTTGCAACAAAACTAGATTTCAAGGATTCATAACTGTGACTGTGACTGTCTTGAGCAGGCTTAGCTCAACAGCCCCTATTTCAATTTGTGTACAAATATAGAACAGCATGTCAATATATTGACTGTGGTAGTCTATTTATTATAGGGAAAAGGTCATCTCATTCAAGCACAGGAAAATCAAGCTTGACAAACATGACATGCCTAAATCTAATGCTGTGGCCATGCTCTTGGGCTTAGAAAAGTGGGGCAACAATACAAAATACAAAAATACATAGTAGTATGCCATACAGCCGAATGCTTACCTTTCTCTTTCCACCCATCGTTATCCACAGTCGCCTAGAGCACAATCCAAACGCCAACCAAACGCGACACGACTCTTCCAACACAGAAAAACGCACATGGAAATTGCCGCGAGAACTTTCTCGGCGCCGCCGATGTTGCTTACCAACGGCTTCAAGCCTTGCAACAGCTGACGATTAGTGAGAACTGACTTCTTTTCATGGACGACCAATCAGAACCGGTCTTACAAAAATGCCAACCAATCAAAATGTCGCTCTAAAAGGGCGATGCTATCGCCACGTGGTGGTGAAAAAACACACTAATCTAGGATAGCATTTTACGTAGGAGTATTCCCAAGGACGAACGGGCGCGTCCATGCATTTCGGATGATTGGTATATCGCTTCATCGTCCATGATAATGCCCGAAACTGCTATTAGGAATTCATGGACAACGAGACGTCCATGCAATCCCAGCCGTCCACGTTAATACCCCAAAAACCGCAAATTGTCCATGGGCTTACAACATTTCAAGCACTTGCAGATATAAACGTAAATCATTGAGTTTTTATGCACAAACAGCACGGTACAATGGAAAGGGTCAATTACTTATCATAAATGCCCTTTACATTCAAAGTTTTGCCACGTTTCCGTGTTTCTGGACGTTTCACGGTTGTAAATTTTCCTTGCCGTGAAAAAGTTCAGTTCAGTCTTCAGCAATGGTGCCCGTTTCTCCTGAAGCGAAGCCACCTGCAACAAAGAAACACAAAATAAACGTTTAGTGCTATGGTGGCGCGAATCATTTCGAGTAGGTAGTCGTATGTGTCCCCAGTGCCCACCTACAACATATAAGCAGATTGCTTTTGCCCATACTTTTGGCCGTCTGAGAATAAAAAAGGACGATAAAAAATCGCCTTTGGCCATCTTCTGGTAATAGAAAGGACTGACCTCTTATCATTACGACTCCTTCCCGAGAAGGCTCAAGAAATGTTAACTCACATTGCAAGCAATCACGTGCCTCAGCTCACTTCATGTAGTCAGATGCCTATCTAATAAACCGTCACGTCAGGGGTATGAGCAATAAAGCAGCAATACGCCGTCTCCCGGGAGCACTAAGGGGCCACGCAGAATTTCATTAACTTGGGCCGTATATTGGTAAGATATTACACAGCGGAGTAAATGTCGTTCAAGAAATGGTGTTCGTAGCGGTATGGCACGGTAAATATGGCATACATATGACGGAATAATTTGCTGCCGATGAGAACTACTAACTTGAAACTGAAATATTGTGTACTCTTTATTCACACACCTGCAATAAGAAAACTGGGATGAACTCTAGACAGCGATTATCGGTGATACAATTCATCCCATAAATGCGCATGTTTTTAGGCATACACTCATTTCTCGAAGACAGTCGAACTAAGGTGTACCTGTACGTAATCGTTAATATATTGACTGTTTCTCGTCTCAGACAAAGCTGCTTATCGTAAAAAGCTGGAAGTCCTGCTTGAGCGCTGCTTATCTCAGTGTTCCGTAAGTTATATTGTCTGACTGCTCGGCTGTGAATGGTCGAATGTTCTAAAGAAGCAAAATAATTTGCCAGGTTAGGTATCACTTATGTCCCATTTCAAAAGGTCGCCTTTGACACCAACCAGTTTTAATTTTTAATGCTGCCAAGACCACTGCCACCAAGCTCAATAGGACACGATTTGTAAAAAGTTGATCGTAAATGTCAAAACCAGTCAATGAAAAATCATTAATTTGACGATGCGCCTGCTGTATCGATAGCTGCACACATCAAACCCGGATATATGACTAGCAACAGGATGTTTGTCCCGTTGAGAAAAGTCGATCCTATTGCAGACATCTTCAATTTATCTGCGAAGTGCATTCATAACTGTCCTGACATACTAACCCCATAAATATTAACTATTCAATGCTCATTAGGGGGAACATGTCCGTTAGTTTAACATGTGTAGTATTCGACGGTATTTCCTCTGCGTTGCCTTTTTCGGAAAAGGTAAAAGGTCTTTTTTAGGAGTCTTTCAGAAGAAAACTAAGAGACCTAGGAAAATACGCCACTCTGAACCTATTTTTAGGACCGCACTTCTATCACTATATAGACGCAACCCATGACCGACTGCGCAGTAGCAATGGAGCGCACAATGTCCTGTTCCCGGCTCTGTAAAAAGACATCAATATGATACGGACGCCCAGATAGTGCCGCGCCGTGACCCGCGTGTAATGAGGGTTATCGGAGCAAGTCGGAGTCACGTCAAAAACATTGACCACCGTTCCCGGACTCCGATAATGGGATGCAATATTTGTGTCTACATTTATAACTCCCAGAAGGCACCCTCCTGTGCTTTGAGGCAGAGAGAGCGTCGCGAGCAATTTCTAGAGACGGACTTACTTGCGCGTGGGTGATGCGAATATGTCTCACGCACGATGCGAACGCTCTTTGAAGTTGTTCACTCGTCCATTGAATCATTTCCTGATTATTAGAGTCTTCAGTGTGCGGCGTTCTTTCAAGCAGTCAGCGTGATAGGTGAACGACAGAGAAACAGTAATGACTTCCTGAAGGTGAAGCGTGTGGGTAGAATGGTTGTTAGTTATTTGGAAACTAGTAAATCATGCGATTTACCTATTGAGTACTCGCGCACTTGCTTATGATGATTTATGCGTGAATCTTATCGGCAGACTAGGTTGGTACTTGGTAGGTAGATAACAGGTACGGAAAAGGCTCACTTATGAATTGATATTTCTGCTTTCCGTCAATTCGTCCAGATTCGGATGGTCTGGCTAAAGAAAGTTAGGTAGGTACTAACACGGTTTCCAAAACCTGCACATTGCCTCGAGTTTCCGAAGACCCCTTAGATGGATGGTTAAAAAAAAAACGAAACCCTAAACTTTCCGTCATTACCATACGGTGACCAGTAATGAGCAAAATATGAGACTCTCCTTGCTCCTGCGAGAACCCAACAGGTGGTTGCTTAGCAACGACTGCTTTATTTTACGCAGGGATCAATTAGGTCAGCGGCTATCGGAAGCTCGTTAGCACGTGAGATCGTGCTAACCAGTGTTTTGACGCACAGAAGGGGTTAGCCTCTGCTTGACGCTAATGGTACTCGTGTTGGGGGGGGGGGGGGGGGTGAGTCAGGGGGAGTCCGGGGCTGCCGCGAGCTAACAATAGTAGGGATTAGTCTCGCACGAGCACAAGCCCAGGCTTAGGTGACGCATGCGAATAGCATTTACCTAGTGTTTGGTCTTCGTCGCATATAAAGTGCACTACCGTCGCTCGTCGCACCCCGATGACGCAGTTCACAGCGTGATGAGATAAAATAGGATTACGTCGCTTTCCCAAGCATCATTGAAACTTAAATGCATCTGTAAACGGTATTCAACAGAAAATAACTATCATCCGGTGCGTATTTGGGAGATGAGGCGTGGATAACTGCCCCGTGCGGCTACGGTCATAAACTATGCATCTTTGAGGCCGCATCGCGGAAGTCTTTGATGAAATACCTTATCAGTCATTAAATCTAAGGTTAAAGGGGTCTACGATTTGTGAGCCAGATAGTAGACATGCATCTTCATGGTGCGTCGCTGCTTCACTAAAAACGTTCACAATCGCATATGATGATGGTCACTCGAGAAGAAGCGGTCAGGCGCAAGTAGCTCACGGGAGTTAATGGCGTTAAATGTATAGTAAATTAGCACAGTTATTAGCTATGCCTGCTTATTCGTAAATGCTTCAGGATGTACCAAGATCCCTACGGTTGCACTTCTTCGTGCGTATCTTCCCATGATATGGAACGTATCTCATATAATACAGCATGTTGTACTTCTCAATAAAATAAAGGATAGGACACCGGTCATGATCCAGCGTTATCCATAGCTGCGATATCTAATAAATGGCCTCAGGAATTGGTTAGCGGGCAATAGCGCCTAGCGGGCAATTTCCCCGACATAACGACCTCAGGGTAAATGCTGATGAAACGTGTTATTGTCCTCGGCTACCCTTTGGGAAATAACAAAGTATTCCCCCTGGGGAAATACTGGTGCCACATAAGACGTCATTTTCCTGCTGTTTGATAGATACTCCCCATCCCATAGCTGCATTTGCAAGCATTCCTCAAGCCTCACGGTCCCCGACTTAGAGAACACTTTTATGGATCGCCCTTTAGGGAACACGGTGGCAAACATAAAGGCATTCTTGTGCCTGAGCGCATTAGGTAATAGGTACTATTTTATATCACCTTTTAACGGTCAAATATCTTTCAAGAAACCTCAATTGCCTAGAGAGTGACCAAAATCACCAAAAAACACGAACATACATTGACAACAGAAACACATTAGACAACGAGCACACATTACCTATACTGGTAGCCACTAGCCAATATAATACCTGAATGCGCAGGCTCCTGGCTGGTGTGTCGTTCTCCACTGAGCCCTCCAAGCCCACCCGTTGGACGCGTTGGTCTCCTCTCGTCTCCGGCGTGTGTCGAATAAGACGTCGGTGCCGATGTTAGATACATCGTCGGTGGTGACGTTGGAGGCATCGTCGGTGCCGATGACGTCAGTGAGATGGTAAGATGCCGACGATAGAGATAGAGGTCCGTAGGGGAGGGGGTAGAGGGGTACGGAGAGAGGAAGATAGAGGGACAGTAGGGAGAGGGGGCGAAAGGAAGAGAAAATGCAGGGAGGGGCTAGGGAGTGAGGGAGGGAAAAGTTTCAGGGAGAGAGAGAGAGAGAGAGAGAGAGAGAGAGAGAGAGAGAGAGAGAGAGAGAGAGAGAGGAGAACGGAAGGAGAGAGGAGGGAGAGCTGATACGCGCTCAGTCACGGCATGTCTACTACATGTTATCATTAGACATGAGGCAGAGCATAGAAACAAGCACCGGACATCAAAAATGCTGTCCGGTGCCCGTTATGGGGTCCTTTGCCCCCGGCTGGATACATTAGTGCCTTTGTTTTGCAGGTATGTGAACACCAAACCAATGAATGTGCTTACCCGAGTAGGTTTAGTCGTGTTACACGGCGGCAATGTCAACTACTGCGCCCGTGGAGCATAGGCGGCGGAACGGGGAGGGCACCGGGGCACCGCGCCCCCCTTTGATTTTGGCATTTTAACATTAGCCCTATGGGCGTTGCATGGAAAGAATGGGACCAAAAGTCGGCAGTGCCCCCCCCCCCTTAATTGAAGGTGTTCCGCCGCTACTGCCGTGGAGTCTGGAGATGTTTTTCATAGCCATCGATTGCATCAGCTTCGTCTCACATCCATTAGTGATTGTCAGACTCATGATGCCCAGATGGTGACTACCTATATATGTGACTCGGTGGGTAGGTGATAGATATTAACCAATTAAAAAGAAGCTCAGACACACGGTACGTTGAAAAAGCTGACAATATACAACCGGAAATGATATAGCAGAAGCACAACAGAACCTTTTCCTCGCTAGTCCCTTGTATCGAAGTTGCGGCATCCACTACATTAAAATTTGTTTGAACACATTTGTCCCTTCTCCCGTGGTGACACACAGACATACAACTCATGAACCTGTGTGACTTCCTCCATAGATCAGCCGGTTTCTGCGCTACCCATCACAGCAGAAAGATTAGCGTTGGGACGGCAGCGATGGAGACGGGACGACACTAATGTATGTGTAAGGGACCCGCCTATTAGAAGAAGAAAGCCCTCGTGGGCCGTGACGGGTACCGAGTAAAAGACGTGTGATTTGAGCCGAGTCAAAGAGCTAACCTTGATTTGTGTACACGCTGGCGAGGAATGATCGAGAAGGTCGGCGTTTTTGGCGTTCCCCGTGGCGTTGCTGAGGATATTGGGTTTTGTTGTGTGGCCGGCCGGAGATCGTGTGAATACGACGGAAAATACCAAGATAACGAGTGTTTTTATTTACACGTCGCTACGGAAGAGTAAGCGAGCTCTTACATCAGCGGTGGGATACTGATACGACGCCCTGAAGGACTGAAAATCGGGTGATGTCCCTGAATGGCGGCGAAAGCGGCGCAACGCTATCAGAGAAAATCAAGATGGAACCGGGAGCTAGTGGGAATGCGGAATGGAGGCCACCGGTGTTCTGCAAGAATACCGAGGACATTCAGAGATATTTTCGTATATTCAAACGAGTGGCAAGGGCTAACGGCTGGTCTGAGGCCAGACAGCTGTCGGTCTTACCGGCGCTGTTCACGGGGGAGGCAGAATGGGTGGCAGAGGAACTGGAGTCTGCGGCACCTACCTCCGTCGAACAGGCCGAGCAGCTGGCTGTGAGGCTGCTGTGCCCTAAAGAAAAGCGAAAGGTGAGGTTGCATCAGTTTTATGAAGCCAGGCTGAGTGAGAAGGATGAACCTCGTGAGTTTGTTCAACGGCTTCGTGAGTCGCTGAAGGCAGGGATGCCAGACCTGAATCAAGAAGGTCAGGAAGAGCTGTTGATGGAACACTTACCTCGAGTGGTACCGTCAAGGTGGCAGCTAAAATTGTTGGATTGTGATGCAAGCGATGTGGAAGGGTTGGTCAGGCGGCTGGAACGCATGAAGACTGTGGAGCAGTTGCATCATGATATGACGAAGAAGCATGATGATGCCAGCCAGGTGAGGCTGGTACAGAGGACAAAGCGCTGCTTCAACTGTGGCCGCCAGGGCCACCTCCGAGCTCAGTGTTTCCGGGGACCCAGGGTTCCCAGTGCACCAGCTCCTCCAGCAGCGACGTCTGCAGGTCCTGGTGCCACTGCACCGGCTTCTGCACCGCAGACCAGGATGACTGGAACCGGTGATCGCCAGCCAGCTGTTGGTGGTCTTCGCTGCTTCACCTGTGGAGGGGTAGGCCACTTCCAAAGGGAGTGCCCCAGTCGCAGAGAGGTAAGGAAGCTGAGCACCAACAGGGAGTCTGAGGTTAAAGTCAGAGTCACGATTGGAGGAATGTCCAGTGTGGGTGTTCTGGATACGGGTAGCGCTGTGAGTCTTCTGAGTGAAGAAGAGGTTCAGGAGCTAGGCCTTGACATGCACCAAAAGGATGATATCCAGTGTGTTGCTGCCAATGGGAATACTGTACAAGTATGTGGTCTGGTGGATGCCCCGATTGTTGTTGGGAAAGCTAGTGTCGAGCACACGTTTCATGTTGCTAGGAACCTGGCTGACCCGTTGCTTCTGGGCATGGACATACTGAGGAAGCTGGACATTGTGATTCACTGTGGGTCTGGAGAACTAAGTGTGGATGGAGAGAGACTGGACTTGTGTCGTCCTGAGGATGTCATCACCAGGCACCAGTTGTCCTGCCCACCACTGTCTGAAAGCTTTTTCAGCATTCGGAGGGTAGCAATGGCTGAGCCCCAGCTGTTCGAACCTGTCCCACTGAATGACCTTGAGATAGCTTCATCACTGTTCCTGCCCTGTCAAGGTGTGCCAGTGCGCTTGGTGAACCGGACAGATGAAGAGATTCTCATTCCGGCAGGGACTGTACTCGGACACAGAGAAGAGCTGAAGACAGCAGAGCTGGTGATGCCCGAAGTTGCAGGAAATCAAGCTGCTGAGTCTGTCCAGGAGCCCAGGTCGTCTGAGCAAGAGACGCTCCAAGCTCGCAGAGGCCAGCTGGAATCTGGGAGTTCAGCTGGTGTTCCAAGTGTCACCCTGGAAGAAGAAGTTAGCAGCGCAGCGGGTACCTATCGGTTGCCAGAGGTCGGGCATGTGCCGGAGCCCTACCAGTCGCAGCTCCAGCAGATGCTAGTGGAGTACAGGGATGTTTTCTCACAGTCGAATGAAGACATCGGACGGTACGTCGGTGACAAGGTCATGAGCATTGACACGGGAGATGCGAAGCCCATCTGTCAGCGTGCGTATCGCACTCCGTTCCATGTGCGAGACAAGATGAAGGACAAGTTGGAAAGAATGCTACAGCAGGGTGTGGTCGTGGAGTCCCATTCGCCTTGGGCGAGCCCCGTCGTGCTCGTAAAGAAGAAAAATGGAGACCTGCGCTTCTGCTGTGATTTTCGGGCGGTGAACACGGTGGTAAAGCATGATGCGTACCCTTTACCCCGTATTGAAGATCTCTTGGAAGCCACTTCTGGGTCCAGGTACTTCTCCATTCTGGACCAGACCTCTGCGTACTGGGCGATCCCACTGGACCAGAGCTCCCAAGAGAAGACAGCATTCATCACAGAGTATGGCCTGTACCAATGGACGAGACAACCATTCGGTCTTAAAACCAGTCCTGCCTCCTTTCAGAGAATCATGGAGGATGTGTTGGGTGAGCAGCTGCAGAAGCAAGCAGTTGTTTACCTGGATGATGTGATTCTGTTCACTGATGACCTGACCAGTCATCTGAAGTACCTGAAGGAGACACTGGACAAGTACCGAAGCCACGGGCTGAAGTTGAATCCCCAAAAGTGCCTGATCGCAAAGACTGAGGTCGACTTCTTGGGACATCGTGTGAGCTGTGAGGGAATCCGACCATCCGCTGCCAAGCTGGAAGCACTCGAAGGCTGGCCCACTCCGAGGACCAGTAAGGAGTTGCGAACGTTTCTGGGCTTCGCTGGCTACTATCATCGCTTTGTTCCAGGGTTCTCTCAGAAGGCAGCACCTCTCACTGACCTTTTGCAGAAGGACAAGGACTTCAACTGGAGTGAGGAGTGCGACAGGAACTTCAAGCAGCTGAAGGAGGATCTGCAGTCGTACCCGGTGCTCCAGTGTCCTCGGATTGAAGAGGAGTTCACACTCACGACTGATGCTAGCCTGACCGGCTGGGGAGCTGAGTTACGCCAACCTGCGGGAGTGATAGCATTTGCTTCAGGCAAATGGAACTCAGCCGAGTCAAACCGAAGTGTCACGGAAAGGGAGTTAACTGCAGTAGTGAAGGCCGTCACGAAGTTCAGACATTACCTACTGGGAAAGCACTTCACTCTGAGAACGGATCACGAGGCAATCAAATACCTTCAGCGCTCGAGAGTACCGTCGGGACGGCTGTTTCGCTGGCTGGAACTTCTCCAGGACTACGACTTCGCCGTGGAACATGTTCCAGGACGAGTGATTCCACACGTCGACGCGCTCTCGCGGCGTCCGTCCGAAGGAGCTCCGACCGAGCGACCGGCTCCGACCGAGCGACCGGCTTCACAACTACGACCAACGGCCCCTGAGTTCAAGCCGAAGAGTCAACAAGAACGAGAAGAGAAAGAAATCGAGGGAAAACGAACGGAGGAACCTGCTGGTGCTCAAGCAAGCCGAGCTGTGATCAGAGAGACCAGGATCCTGGATGATGAAGAACTCTCTCTAGCTGAGGAAGTTGAAAGAGATCCAGTGCTGAGTCTGCTGAAAAGTGCATTGCAAGGCAAGGCAATCGATCCGGAGGCGCTGACTTCCGACCAGCGAAAGGAACTGGAGTTCTATCAGAGAATGGATGGCCTCATGCTGAAGCAGGGAGTGATCTGGCGGAAGACATCGGAGTCTATGGATCCACAGATGTTGGTGCCTGAGAAGTTGCGCGCCAGGGTTTTGTACTTAGCCCACGACACGCCTTTGGCAGCACACGGAGGTGTCAAGAGAACATTGGGAAGAGTGAGCAAACGCCACTACTGGTATCGTATCAGGCAAGACGTCCACGACAAAGTACAGGCATGTCCTTCCTGTCTGGCGGTGAAGGCGAAGACATGCAAGACCAAAGATGGACGAGGGACGGTGCCCGTGGTGGGAGAACCTCTGACGCAGTGGGCAGCTGATATCCTCGAACTACCAGCAACGAACGAAGGCTACAAGTATGTGCTGGTCGTTACGGATTATTTTTCCAAATGGGCGGAAACGTTTGCATTGAAAAACCAGACAGCAGAAGCGGTAGCGGAATGCCTTCTCCGAGTGATCTGCCGTTTCGGTGTGATGAGCTCCATACTGACTGATCAAGGTCGCAACTTTGAGAGCAGCCTGGTCAGCGCGCTGTGTAAGCTACTCGGAGTACGCAAGCTGAGGACCTCGATCTACCACCCTGCTTGCAACGGACAAGTAGAGAGATTCAACCGTTCTCTGGTGGAGAGTCTGAGACATTTCTGCCAAGCGAATGGCTCGGACTGGGTTCGATGGCTACCGTTGGTTACTTTCGCGTACAACTCGGGTGTCCATGCTGTGACTGGATTGTCTCCATGGGAACTGGTGTTCGGCAGGGAGGCTCGGACACCGGTTTGTGTCGAATTCGAGGAAGAAGTCAAGAGCCTGTCACATCGGGAGCACCTGAGTCGACTGAAAGAGAGGCTGAAACAACTCCGAGAAGGGACGCTGCTGAAGATCGAGGAGGACCGATCGAAGAGAACCGAGACGAGTGAGATGAATTTCCAAGTGGGAGACCAGGTCTACTGCAGGAATTTCACGGCGGCTAAGGGCAAGAAAGGGAAGTTGCAACCGCGGTTTGAAGGACCGTATCGGGTGGTCGATGCGAGACCCCCAGACTACCTCATTCGGAAGGGGAGACGAAGGCGTTTGGTTCACGGCTGTCACTTGAAGCCAGTGAGAGGGCGCTTCGCTTCTCTGGCGTTCGACTCTGGCATGGCTGGAGAAAACAGCCCTGCGGAGGCAGCATTCACGGGAGAAGCGCTGTCGCTCTGTTCAGAGGACGAGTCAGAGGAGGTGCTACAGACTGGACGGGAGTCTGCAGCTGCCGTTGGGAGAACGCCTACAGACAGGGACGCCACATGTGGTACCGGTACGTTCGGGTACTCGAGCCGGGGGACGGAACACGGTAGCAGACCACGGTGTGCGGTGGAGGACCGCCACCAGGTACCAGGTTCCGGGCGCCAGGCGGCGGAGGACCGCCGACGGAATGCTGATCCAGTGGATATCGGACGTCAGTCGGCGGCGGAGGGCCGTCGGCAGGACCCCAGCACGGACGAGCCTGAGGCTGCAGCGACTCAGAGCCGGGGACAAGAGGGCGCTGCTGTTCCTGAAAGTGCAGTGACGGAGGGCCGTGGACAAGAGGGCGCTGCTGTTCCTGAAAGCGCAGCGACGGAGGACCGTTTACGGGAGGAAGCTGGTGTGCCAGAGAGCGTGGCGGAGGAGGACCGCCGGCAGGACTCGAGCACGGACGATCCTGAGAGTGCTGTGGTGGATGGCCGTGAGCAGGAGGACGGTTCTGCTCGTGAAAGTCGAGGGACGACGGAGACCGGGCTGCGGGACGCAGCCGGTGCTCATGCTGACCCAGAGGCGTACGGGTATACGCGTCGTGGTCGTCCGTTACGACTGCCCGCTAGATATCGCGAGTAGTGCGGCAGTGCTAGAGCCCTAGTGAAGTGCAAGTCGTTGTGCTGAAAACCGATTTAATGTTTGAGTCTGTGAAGTTTATCGTTTTCAGTTCATTTGGTATTGCGATTCGGGGAGTTCGAGTCGGCATAGTGTGTTTGTGCGCGTACTTTGAAGCTGCTGCTGTGAAGGGTTTGGTCTGTGTTTGAGCCGTGCATAGTGTATGTAGCGTGATGACTGATGTTATCAGGTCCTTGAGACAGGGGGAGTGTAAGGGACCCGCCTATTAGAAGAAGAAAGCGCTCGTGGGCCGTGACGGGTACCGAGTAAAAGACGTGTGATTTGAGCCGAGTCAAAGAGCTAACCTTGATTTGTGTACACGCTGGCGAGGAATGATCGAGAAGGTCGGCGTTTTTGGCGTTCCCCGTGGCGTTGCTGAGGATATTGGGTTTTGTTGTGTGGCCGGCCGGAGATCGTGTGAATACGACGGAAAATACCAAGATAACGAGTGTTTTTATTTACACGTCGCTACGGAAGAGTAAGCGAGCTCTTACATATGGCTTATAAGTTCCACGAATAGAGAATGAACGTCGGTAATGTAGGAATGGAAAATAATGTCTATATCAGGATCCGGTATAGTGGCGGGTGATGCGTTAGTGAAGCCAGCGTCGCTGTCATGGGAGCGACTTGTATTCCCTTCCCAGTCGCAAGCCATGGGAGCTTGTCTCAGAGAGGCAGAGAGCTGATATGGAGTCTTGTTTGTGCCAGGCTTCGGTTCGACAAACATGAGGTATGACAAACCGACGTCCCAGCTCAGGGATGACGTTGGACCCCAGGACATACTGCCCCGAGATTGCTTATACTGTCAGACACTGCGAAGGCGACGCGGGCCTCTGCAAAAAAGGCGAAGGAAATAGAAATGTAAAAATCTGGTTTCAATGAGGCATAATCTTAAACCGTAGACGTTTATCAGAGCAGAAAAGACCAACTATGTCAGCAAAGACACCATAGAACACATTGCATGTGTATTTCCAAAAAATGTACATCCGTATGTCAGCAAAGCGATGGTTAATGAGGCATTAGCACACAAATTTATCTCATTCCTCGTTTAAATAAAACCATTCAGAACATCGAGATAGTATTATCACGGCTACAAAACAACAACTAGCACGGGAAGTAGCTAAAGTCTACACCACAACAGAAGCGATCAACATTTCGCGTGTGCTATGATGTCGTCGTATAACAATCCATTCCCGTTGTCTCTACTATCTATGATGCAACAGCGAAGAAGGGACGAAGCAATTCCCTTCCATTTCTAGCATATTTGGTCAGCTCAAAGATCGCTACGATTCTTCGCAAGCGGGCTAGAAAGGTGTCCTTACTATTTATACATTGCGACAGAGGCCACTCAGATACTTTTTATCAATTATCTTTAATACAATTGCTGGCTGAAGAAAGGACACTATAACAACAATCCAGTACAATTTTAGTGGTAACGAATCCTATCTGGTACTTGCAAGATGTCGGTTAATCTCATATTGGCTATGATATCATTTTTACACGTGCTCTAAAGAATATACCACAACACTGATCAGCCCCATAACAGAAAACAGAGCGACTGAATTACTGGAGGGAACACAAAAACAACACTCAGCACAAGCCAGGATATCTGTTACAGAAAAGAGGTCGTCCTCTTAAAACAAACTATATTACTAAACGAAAATATATCGGTCGAGAAAGTTCATTCTTCTCGATCGAGAAGCTCGTTCTATAACGAATTTTTGCAACATTCTCTGTTGCAGCGAAAAATCGTGAAACATCCATAATGACAATACTTTAAATGATGTATCAAAACGGACTGAGAAACACAGAGCATGCTGCATAAAACCTTTTGTTTGTGCAAAGCTTCCGATTTTTCTCTAGAGAATCGTTCTCTAGATAAAAATACTGACGCTGGTCTCAGAAAATTATCATACTATTTATTTAGGATTTTAGAAAATAAGACATAGCGAAGCAATAAACGATAATAGGGCCTGTACAAAGGGCTTCGTCCTCTCTCGTTCGTTCTTTTACCGACTCGTTGGACCCTTTCAACATCTCATTTTGAACCAGCTTCCAATCTGAGAAGCTAGCAACGACAATCGTGAAAAAACCCTCAGATTAAAAGCAAAACTTCGCTGGAAAGCTAACCATCGTTTTCGCCGTTCGCAGAGCACATAAGGATGCTTTCAGTTTCGAATAAAATAGTCTTACGATAAACTCTCAGTTCATGAGCTCAGACACCAAGCCTCATCCTCCATCGCAGCTCTCAACTCCGAAAACCGTCGCGTTCTGCGCCATATTCGGTGTCACGTCAACAAAAAGATGAAATTATTAACTTAAACAAGGCTATCACAGTCTTCTTATCGTCCCAGCGACGAGACTTCGCCAATAAATACGCGGTTTTCGTAAGGCAGTGCCCCGCTGCCGTCATTAATTTGTCCTATGATGACGTCATAGCGGCACAACCAGCCGCCATGATGACGTCAGTGGTATAGAGCGACAGCTGCGCCCTCTATAAGTACCACTCCACGGGCTAGCTCATTGAACCCTCCGCCTCGCGGTTTGAATGTAAAATCCAGCGCTGGGCACCCCCAAATAAAAACGTTCGTCACTGCTGGTCAATGAAGTCAAAATCTCTTCCATAGAAACCGTCCCATAGAGTTACCATGGGAGCATCCTTCACCGCCAACCCACCTCCCTCGCGTTCATCACTCTCTTCAACAACCCCGCATCAACCACCATCCGTCTCTCAGACCTTTTCCTTCAGCTTCCTCTTCTTGACCTGCTGCAGCGCGGGTCTTCCTCGCTCCAGACATGTGCGACGGGCCAGCTTTCCCTGTTTCTTCTTCAGGAGTCTCCCGGCGGCGGGCGGCAGGGCCGGGCCCGGCTCGGGGGATCCGTGACCCTCTGAGACGGCGCGCCGCGGTCCGTCCGGGAGCTCCTGATCGGCGGTGAGGGAGCAGAGCGTCCCCCCTGAGACGGATACAGAGCAGGCGCCCGGTGAGCGCGGCTTGGACTTGACGCGAGGCTTCCGCACCTGCCGGAGAGAAAAGACAATGAAGCGGTGAGGAGTTAGACCTGAGTTACAGCGGCTAAGTGAACACTGCCTGAGCATCATTGACTGTAGCTGCTGAAACCGTTCATATAATACCAGACCACTGGACAATGGGCACCTAACTAAATCGGGAGGGGGGGGGGGAGGACGGACAGCAATCAAATCTCCCAGCAATGCCACTGGGTGTCACCCACAGCGGCTACCAAATGAATCATTGTATCTGGTATCATGTGGGTACTATTGGTCTCAAGATAAGGGTCCAGGCGGCCTGTAGGTTTGATGCGGTGAATACCCTCACCCTCGCCACAGCTGGAGTGGGGGTAGGGGATGGGTTGCGTTCGGCCCGAGTCTGACAGCGGGGTCGCTCGCCGCAGTGTGGTGTCCAGCGGTGCAGTCGGAATCAGGCGGCATTATGCCGGCGGCGGTAACCGGTCGAAGGGCCTGGCTCAGTCGCGTCTCGAGACGATTTACCGAGCAGGCTGTCAGCGATAGATGGGAGGGGTGTGGTCAGGGCGCTGTTGGATCACCAAATCAGCATGCTGTCAGTGTGCTGGCGTTTCTCATCTTCTCATTGGTCATTGATGAACCACACGTGGTGTGTGCGATTGACCAATGAGAGACTAAGAGACGCCTGTAACTGGCTTCCATGTATTGGAAAACCGACAGCAAGCGGAAAAAACGACAGTGCATGGGGCGCACTAGCTTTAAAGCTCACTCCGCAAAAGCATAACTTTCCATGGTTGAGGTTGACGGGTGTTACCCAGGGTATATTGAGAGGGTGTTACCTACCCCAGACTTCTTGCGATTGCTCTCAACAAGGCAATCATAGAAAGCTGAAAATAGCACACCTGACTTGATTCAAGCCGATTCTCTGGTGACACCAACGACCAATTACATTTTCAATTCTCGTCGAGTCACTGACCTTTGACGTCATAAAAGAATTCACTCGGTCCTAAAATATTGCGGCTTGGCAACTCCGTCATTGCTAGGTCAACTTTTGCAGATAAATAAAATTCACAGGACTTCATATTCTTCCGAGACCTTGCAACTTTTCTGTTTCGTAATTTTCTATAAAGTTCACGTAAATCTAGGTCAATGACGTGACCTCACCATCGTAATTCAACAAGGGGACATATTAAAATTTATTTTGATGACAAAAAATGATTTAAGACTATCGTTTGCACATGGAGTCGTGCTCGTATCGCTTCACTCCGTGCAAGATATATGCTCAACTTTTGCGTTTTGAACCATGTGCAACGTCATAAACGACACTATATTAGATATTGGAGCTTTTTATCATTAACTACCGTTCCAACTGAAATACAGGGTGATTAACCGAAGGTTTGTTGTCAATAGTTAAAACACTATTCTTTAGAATTGTGTTTTTCTATTGAAAAACAACTCTGAGTTCCCTGACAATTAGGCAAATATATATATTAAACCGCGAGTAGGTAGAACAAATTTTTTAAACGTCGAGCCGTTAGGAGAGACGTTCAAAAGATTTTTTCCCACCTACGAGCGGTTTAAAAATTTTATCCCGTACCGCCGATATCTTTCGGGTGCTTAATGGTAAGGAATTCATTTTAAATAAAAATACGACATATTTCAGACTAGACGAAATGTCTACTAGACGTTTAAAAGTTTGATAATCGTCTAGACGTTTAACAAATCAGTTACACGACATCTGATAATTTTCTCTCTTTACACGTAAAGCAATTGTGAACGCTGTCTACGGTGCGGGATAACCGCATTTAAATCTTACATTTTACGTCGCGCAAACAGAAATCAGTTGTGTCGCTCGAAGAAAACTTGCTTCTCCGTGCGGCATCCACGCGCTATCCTCTAAATTACAGGGTGATCAATAAAAGATGACAAAGTCAGTCCTGCCAGAGGCATAAGACATAATACATAAGCAGCTCACCGTTGGAATGATAAATCTTACATTTTACGTCGCGCAAACAGAAATAAGTTGTGTCGCTCGAAGAAAACTTGCTTCTCCGTGCGGCAGACCTCGGCCAAGACCTTCGCTCCGTGCACATCCTTGTATGGAATCAACTTTTGTGGATTCTTCGGCGAAGGAGCCTGTATTCTTCTTGCGGGTGCTTGCTGTAGCGCGAGCCACTTTTCGTCACTCAATATCACCCTTTCGAACCATTCTTCCGCTTCACTGAGCCGTGAGCCAAAAGGTGCACGCTTCCAGCCTCGACACCATGCTGTCAGGGTAGATGACGGTCATTAGGATCGGGCGATAATGCTTCCAGTTCAGTTTCTTCTTGTGGAGGATTGTCCATCTTAGAGATGTCAATCGAATACCAACTTTTTGGCATACCGATACCAAACCGATACCAACTTGGTATTTGCCGTTTCGAGGCTAACACATTTGGTATTTTGTTGGTAGGTATTGTGAGTCCTCGCTAATATAAAAGAAACTGTGACTTTGGTAAAAATTTGGCATTTCCCTGATATTCCAAAGTCAGTTCGGTTTCGGTATTTTCCACGGTTCCTGTTGGTATTTGGTTTGATATCGGTAGGTATCGTGACTTTCTGTAATTGACATCACTAGTCCATATATTTAAAAATGCCTTCCCAGGGTTTCTTAATCCATTGCGAACGTGAATACTGGACAGATTATTAAAGAATTGCTAGACTCTCATTACCTTCGAGCAACTGAACAAGATCCCAGCACCCCTGGTCACTCTGCAGTCTGGATTTTTCCTGCTTGGACTTCACCGTTTAACCTCAAGCAACTCAAGTTGCGGAGCGAAAGAGTCCAAGACCCTTGAACTGAACGCTGCCGTGTGTCGTCGAAGGCCTCGTCTGTACGGCGATCATTTGGGGCTCCAGCGGGGGCTTATTATAGCTAATGAACACCCTGCACCTGTGCACGTGACCTGACCTCAGAGGTCATATGTAGCTCTGACACTTTTAACTTGATTGTGAATCGCTGGGTGTTGTTTTTGTTTGCAAGGCTTTTAGCTTAATCATGGGTGAAACGGCGGCGGGGGTCCAGCACCCCCCACTCTAGACCCCTCTCGGTATTCAGAAAGCCGATAGGTCCGACGAGGAATAACGGATACAACGACAACGAGACACGTGCACTCTTGAAATATGTTTGTTCCGTGTGAATTTGATTTTTGAGAACGTTTCCTTGTCTTGTCTATAAGCTGAAATCGCCAATCAGCCTATATGCATTACCTAGCCGCATCGCTTCGAGTCCCATCGGTGGGAATGGCTTCTATACTCTACACTATTAGTGCTTTCTTGGAATGATATCACGTTCGATAGAAGTATAAAGCGAACACATAGCGAACGGGGCGAGAGTAACCCTTAACATATTGTTTACTGGTTAACCCTGGCTGAAGCTTTTACTGTTATTGAAATGAACTGTTCAACAGTTGTTCAGTGCAATAAATGAAATTATATGAAACAACTTAGGAAATTAAAAGTTATGAAGATTGAAATATACAACCGTTAAGATAATGATTTAAATAGTGATTAGTGACGTTGTCAGCGGTATGCCGATCATGACAACATTAATTGCTACGTCCTAAACAAACTGCCACGTTTTGCAATCTAAGGTGAAACTGCAATGAATGATGCGTGAGCTACATGGTCCAGCATAAGTTTTATCCTCTAAAAAAAAAAAAATGTTCCCTCTAAGTTGCTACATAGGGGACAGCGATTATCTTTAGCGTTCAGTTTATTTCCCACGAACAGGGAGTTACATACGAACGCAAATTTGCATGCTGGTAACTAGGTTGTGCAGTAAATACGGCTGGATTTTTTATCATGCCCGTTTGAGCTGTAACGACAAGGCGCCGAGGCTGGCCGCCGGCTTCTGTTTGTCCAGGTCCTGCTGGACGATAGCCTGAAGTTCGTCGATCAGGATGAGGTCCGAATGGCAGCCGGCTAGCATCTCTTTCCTTCAGAAGTCTGACACGTTCAATTCGCACCACCGCTAGGCCTTGGCAGAGCGATGAGCTGGCGCGCCGTCCTGATTAAAAATGCATGTCAACATGTCATTGACCATGCGTTGGCTTAGTATTGGGCCGAAGGTAGGTAATGAGCCTAGGAGAGCTCTTCCAATAGCGTCTCACGGTCCTGTTTGGAGATATGATAGCGCTTCAGCGCGAGCCGCTTGGCCAAATTTTGTCGCTAACTACTGGCTCCTCTTCCCGGCCGCCTTTTTCAATGCGATTTATGTAACGTTTGAAATGGTAGGCGCACGCCGGCAAACTGGAACGATCAGCAACACTGCCAGCAGCCGTATGCGTATCCCACCAACACCGGACTGTGCAGACAGTTCGTCCATAATTAAGACTTGCAAACAAAAACAACAGGCAGATGTCCCAACCAATCAGCTATGACACGCTGTGTCATTTCGGCCTGGAGCATGCCGACTGTCTGGTTCAGCTCCCTTGATAAAACATTTCAGACCTTCATGTAGCGACGCAGCCGTTCAGGTGGACAATCTCTGTGAAACTGGCCGTAGCTCGGTGATCCGTGACCCGAGGTCCATTCGTCACCTCATGTTCTGCGGCCCAGGACCGTGCAATGCAGGAGTGCAGCCTTAATCGTCATCCCTCAGGTGTAGACACGATTAGGAACCGGAAAGTGTAGTTATAGGAATTGGACTTAATTTTTGCCGAATCCTGTAGTGTCGTCCTCATGTAGTGTCTTTCATTGTCAGCGAGGCGCTACATGGAGTTAAAATGGCGAGCGGCCCTCTCGCCGGAATGGTGAGCGTCCTTCTCTGTCAAACGCGGCGCTAGTTTCCGCCTAAGCTCCGCTGGCCCGTTAAACTGCTATGTCATGCGGCACAGTCTACAAGTACAGGTGACCGGTCGCGAGATCGGAGCTCTGTAGCACCGAGCGAGTGTGGCGGAGGTGGGGGTATTCACCGCATCAAACCTACAGGTCGCCTGGACCCTTATCTTGAGACCAATAGTACCAACAAAAATCCGCCATCGGCGCTAGCCATTATTCCGACCGCCATCGCCAGCACCGGAAATCTCCCACAGCAACTCAACATCAACCCACGTCAACCAAGGCAAGAACCCTACCATTGCTGTCAACCCACCATTACCACCAGAAATAGACCCGTCAGCCAGCCATTCCGCAGCTTTCCCAGAAATAGACCCACCATTCTAGCTCTCCCTACAGCCAGTAGACTTAGACCCACCAGCCAGCCCAGCCACCATGAGAAATAGACTCACTCGCCCAGCCACCGTTACCACCAGAAATAGACCCACCACCCAACCCACCGCCAACTAAGAAATAGATCCACCAAACAAGCTATCCCACCGCTATCCCAGAATTAACCCACCAGCCAAGGCTACCCACCGTCACCACCAGAAATAGACCCACCATCCCAGCCAGCCCAGCGGCCAGTCGCGACCAGCCGCCTCGTCTCCGAGAAGCGCGATATCCGCGTTCAATACCTCGCCCCGGCGGTAAATACGGGCTCCTTTGAGAGCGCCTCAGGCACGGCAGCGCCCGCACCGCTAGACGTGAATTGAAGTCGGCTCCAGGCGCGCGGGTTGATTGTCTCGCAAATGGTTGGGAGCGGTCGATCTCGCTCTACTAAGTGTCGAAAAACCCATTGGGGATTTGTTGAAACACAAAGTTCTGAAACAATCAACTATTGTTCTGAAGCAACAGGTTAATTTAGGAGTTGAAAGGAAGTAGCTTGTGAATTTAGGAGTTGTACTGAAGCCAATGCACCTTTAACTTCAGTGAGGCAATGCACCTCACAACAGTAACGAGGAATTAATTTATACCGGCCGAGTCTCAGTATCCTCATTACTAACGGAAATGACGTCACAAGTGCGCATCGTTAGCACTAATTAATGACATGTCTGGACAGGTCTTCAGCCATAGGCAAACGAGAATGACGAGCAGCAATGTCATCTCATTTTGAGCCTAATGCCGTGGAAATGTGAGCCTGAACGCACATGAAAGGGGAAGGAAAGAAGGGGGATTCTGTGAGCAGCTTGGGTGACCGATTGAGCGTCTGGGAAGTTTTTATTTTTTGCGGCGTTTGCGGTTGGCGGCGGGCGGGCGCGCGATGCGGGCGGTTTTTATGTTTTGCGGCGTTCGCGGTGTTGTTTGCGGTTGGAGGCGGTCGTTTTTACTTTTGCGGCGTTTGCGGTTGGCGGCGGGCGGGCGGGCGCACGATGCGGGCGGTTTTCATTTTTGAGGCGTTTGCGGTTGGCGGCGGTCGGGCGGGCGGTTTTTATTTTTTTGCGGCGTTTGTGGTTGGCGGTGGGCGGGCGTGCGATGCGGGCGGTTTTTATTTTTTGCGGCGTTTGTGGTTGGCGGCGGGCGGGCGTGTGATGCGGGCGTTTTATTTTTTGCGGCGTTTGCGGTTGGCGGCGGGCGGGCGTGTTTTTTTTTTTAAATAATTCAATGTCTAAACCTTTGGAATCGTAGTGCTCCTCGAAAAGCCATCCCTACCTGCTATACAATTAAGAGAAGTAACTACCAAACACCACCCTACTTATATAAACATAAAAGTTTTGACAACCCAACTAATGGCCCCATCAACAGTATCTATCCAAACGTACAGTTATCGCGTAAACCTGTATTCTAGACTGTCCCAACGGGATGGAGCCAGTTGTTAGGAAACATCTATCGATATACTTATCCTATAGCAACTTCAAGTCCCAATAGCACCGAGAGGAACCGAGAACACTTTGCGTCTCCATTCCAAGTTCTGCACCATTCTCGCGGCGCTCGTCTGTGACCTTCACGTTCAATTGTACCCTGCACCATTCTCGCAGCGCTCGTCTGTGACCTTCACGTTCAATTGTACCCCGGCCTATATAGCATATACCTGATCGTGTTCAACGATAAATACAGAACCAAACCAATCCGTCAGGTATGTACTTGCGGGCCGCAGTCCTACATCAACGCCTGTCCTCTACCTGTAATGCAGTATATGGCTCTGGCGAATATCTAACCCCAGCTGGGTCCTCCCCTCCTATCCTCCCATTTTGTGTGATTTGTGCTTTAGTGCGCCCGGACTTCAGGGGTCACCGGCGCTCCTTTCCTTTCACACCTGTACACACCCAACACGCTGAGGTCTCACACGGCACGCGTCACGACACCTACCTTAGCCCTCAGTGGCGGCGTGTCCAGAGCTGCAGCGGTGACGTCACCGGCCAGACTGCCGCCCGGTGACGTCATCAGCTCCAGGGCGGCCAGCGGGTCGGGACCCACAGGTGCAGAAGCCCTGCGAAACGCGAGAACACGACGGAACTGACGTTAGAGCACGTCAAAATACATGCCTTATTATGAAAAGCATGCAGTACAAACGTTAAAATGCGTCAGCTGCAGTTGGATAAATAATATGCTGAAGAATGCCAATTGAAGAACACTTGTAAGCAAAGATATTATGCAAGTGAACAGGTAACTGGTGCGATCAGCTTGGTCATGAGTCAAAAGTAAGTATGAGTAAAAAGTAACACTCTTCGTACTCATTGATACAAAGCTTAGAACAACAGGAATCTGAAAATAATTGAGTTTTTCCTGGTGCTCACCTGCGAGCGAGTTTCTTTCTGGGCGCCTTGGCGGGTTTCTCGGCGGAACTTTCGCCGGCCGCTCCAGCCCCCGAGGTGGACGGCTCGGCTGGATCCGCCAAGGGACGCACCGCCCGCTTCACCTTCAGTGTCTTGGCGGATTTCTTGGCGGCCATGCGGGTGGAACAGCGGGTCTTGACCGACGGTCTGCGCATGCGTGGACTGCGCGGAGACAACACTGGGGCGTCGTAAGCCACGGCCGAAGGTGTGGTGGACACGGGGGCAGACCCTCCTTGGCCAAACCCCGCCACCGCGCTATCAGATTCCGCCAAACCTGACCCACCAAGCTTTGGCAGACTTTCCCCTAGCTTGGGTAGATCTTGGCTATATTTTGGCGACGAATGACCAAACTTTGGCGAGTTTGGCTGTTTCGGCGACGCCGGCGACGCAGGCTGGCTTGTCTGGTGACCACGTGGGCTATTACTGGCGCTACTCAAAGCTCCGGCGAAGCTCAGTGGCGAGCTTTCACAGCTCTCATGTCGTCTGGCGCGCGGCTCCGGCTGATCCGGCAGTGTAGCCGACTCATCCTGGGCGTCCAGTGTAGACTCACTGCGTCCAGACCAGGCCCCTGACGGCGCTCCGCCGCTCGTCGACTCTGTCGCTAGTTGTGCGTACCCCACACTCCGTGCGCTCGATTCCAGCTCGCCTGTGCTTGCCGATGCCATGAAGAGATTGGCGAAACTTGGCGGAGTGCTTACCATCTGAATCAAATGGCCAAGACTGCGACAAGGCGCCAAACCATCACTCTTCGCTGTTGCAACCTCAGGTTTCCCCGCGCGCTTCTTCCTCTTCGGCGGACGTTTTGAAAGCGCGCCAGACGCCGTCGTTGCCCCGGCAACCGGTTCTGGCCACGCCAGGCCTGCCACCTGACGTTTGTCTCCCAAGATGAGGTTCAGATTATTGACAACAGATGTCTCTGCGAGCGGAGCATCCGCTGAGGCGGCGTTTACGAGGCTCCCGGAGCGCCGGAGTTTGGGAGCGGCGCCGCTCTGAAGGCCACTCTCTCCCAGTTTGACAGGGGTTGGTTTGAGCACCTTGCGTTTCTCAGAGAGGGCGCGACGCACTGGCTTGCGGCTCAGCCCGGCTGGGGAGTTGCCTGGTGGAGAGGGAACCTTGTCAGCTCACATCTCAGGCCAATTCTAATTCTATTCTAAAGCCGATACACCGTTCCGTGCTTCTATCCTCAGGATACCCCCACCGTTCCGTGCTTCTATCCTCAGGATACTGAAATTCTTCTCCTCCACGCCGCAACCCCCCTCCGGGCTGGACAGGCAACTTTATCTCATGCGGGCTGCTCCCTTGGAGCGGCACCGCTGCTCCCGAGGGAGCGCACCCCGTAGCCGGGTGCAGTGAGTGCCTTGGGGCTGGGTGGCCTGTCATCTGGACGGGCTCAGCCCCGGCGACTCACTAGGGTGCCTGTCCAGACCAATGTCTCCCCCTGTATCCTATCATCCTCCCGGCTCTGAAATGGTCTCATTGGACCGAAAGGGCCTAACCCAACAACAACAACAACAAAAAAAATACTCAGGATACAGAAATCCTTCTCCTCCACGCCGCAACCCCCCCCCCCCCCTCCGGGCTGGACAGGCAACGTTATCTCATGCGGGCTGCTCCCTTGGAGCGGCACCGCTGCTCCCGAGGGAGCGCACCCCGTAGCCGGGTGCATTGAGTACCTTGGGGCTGGTCGGCCTGTCTTTCGGGACGGGCTCAGCCCCCGGTGACTCACTTGAGTGCCTGCCCAGACCAATGTCTCCCCCTAATTCCTATCATCCTTCCGGCTCTCAAATGGTCTCGTCAGTCTGCACATTCCCGTCTTTTCTCCGTGTACGATCTAGCTTCTTTCCTCCTATCTCCCCATTTCACCCACCCTCCATCTTTCCTCCACATTCTTCTTCCCTCCTCTCCCTTCCCTATCCGTACCTGTCTGTGTGAGCTGCTGTCCAAAGCGCGGCTGTAGGACGGGGCTCTTGACCCGCAGTTGGCTGGGCCCGGCCGGACTGGCTAGATCTGACGGCTGGGACGCCGGGCCGGCAGTCTCCTGGCACAGTGGGGAGGGATGGGCGTTCAGAGGGGGACTCAGGTACACTCGGGGGCAGATTGATGTTCCACCACTCCCTGCCCATCGGGCTCCCAAGGCTCAACACTGGCAGCGGCCAGTAGCAGCACTGGCAGCACTGGCACTGGCAGGCAGTGCTGAGCAGTGCTGAGGGCAGGCAAAGTGCTGAGCCATGGGAGCCCGATGGGTAGGGAGTGGTGGAACATCAATCTGCCCCCGAGTGTACCATCCGATAGCCAGACTCTCAACATCGTACATTTCTTTGGCGCTGGTGCCCGAGGCCGAATATATGGACAACGCGCATTTTACAAAAATTGTGATATTTGTTTTTATTTAAAACAGGACACAGACAGCCAGAAAAGGATGGCGATAAAGGGTCAGAGAATGTTGTGACAGCTATCCATGGCACGACACTGGACATAAATGAAATTGTACAAATGAGAAGTAACAAATTAGAGGACAAACTTTCTTTCAAGCATGCCACGAGCTGAGTCAAAGTCCGTTCAACCGAACAGGACTTATCTGCAGGCGTTTACTTTGGTCCACGTCCCACATAGGCTTCTGAAAACATTCAGAACTTGTTGGAAAGTATCTGTAGACCAATGTTTGCTGAAGCGCTTAAAGCACCAAACCGCACTGCCCAAGCAATTAGCCTACGAACCCATCCCTTGGCAAACACTGGTAAATCTCATTTCCCGAACAAACCTTATCCAGATTGATCTCCGGGTCGGTTTTTACCGCCGCGCTGGGAGCCAGAAGTGCGTCAGCAGAGCGTTTGTTGGCCGGTCTCGCCACCGTAGCATTCTCCTGGTCCTCAACTTTGCCGGGAGATAGCTTCTTGGCTGTGGAGAACGTGTGGGGGTTAATTTAATGAAAAAAAAACATTATGAAGTCGAGCTCCGCATCAAACATCAAACACTAAACACGAAAGCACGGGCACACATATGTTACCCTGACATTTGCAGACTGACATTGACATCACTTTCAAGTTTCAACACACCCCTTTAAATAAGCCCAAACCCCAAACCGCAAATAAAGTTACCTTTTCGGACTCTTCTGAGTGGCGGTCGTCTCCGGTCCTTGGTATCCGCCCCACACCGTCCCGGTGAGGTGGTGCCCAGCGCGAGTCTCCGCTGTGCTCCGGTCCCGCCAGCAGGAGTAGATGACACATTGCGTCCGCCGGCTCCTGGACTTCGCTCTTCAGCCGCCGCCTGGCGAACGTATGGGCTAGGTCAGTAAGGGCGAGTGTTGTGCGTGGTACAATGGGTAGTTCGGCCTTTATTTAGACACTCTCGATGGACGTTTTATCAATGACAATGGATAAATGTTTAATATCAATTCGAGCGTAATAAAAGGAATCTGGCATGTGAGGGATTTACTGAGCATGGTGTTATTTATACCGACAATAAAGCTTCGGGTAACTTTTATGTCGCAGGATTACAAATATCGTGCTAAAAATAAGGCAGAGGGATATACCAATAAATTACAAACACATTTCACATTGGTATCCTGTCATCTTGTATCTAAAAACATAACCAGCTCAGTCCAAATATCTAAAACAGGCGTCATGAGGAAAAACAACGGCAAAAAGCAACATCATCAAAATGTAAGCAAAAGCAGCATAAGCAATTGAAGATAACAAATCATACAGTACAAAATTATACACCTTGTACACCCTGTAGCGAGAAATATCAGCATTACCAGATTATTTCTCGTTCTTTCTATTCAGTGCCACACACCAACCAGTGGTAACGTTACCTGTCTCTGTCGTTCTGTGACCTTCATGGTTCTCGCCGTTTTCTCCGGCGAAAATAAGATGTTGTTCTCGCCGAACTTTGTCACAGTCATGAACCTGAGGTAGAAAAACAACAGTGAGAATTGCAAAGTGAATGGGGCAGAAAGGCTTTCGCAGAACAGATTTTAAGATTCAATATTTCGTGTGGGAAGTGTGAACCCTAAAGCACTGTTTGAATATAAAAACAACCTGTTTGGCGTTTGATCCATGTAACTACTAGAGGCCAGTGGCGCTGATGCGCCTCCTTGGACCGAAATTGGAGAAGAAAAAAACGCCTTCGTAAACGCCACGCAAAACAAGAAAGAAAAAGACGAACGTCCTCAACACGTCGCCAAAAACGACACCGCACCGTTTAGCCTGTGTTGACCGACCGTTTAACCTATGTAGGCTGGCCGTTTAACCTCTGTAGGGTGACTGTTGAGTGTTTACCCTACGTACGTGGGATCACCGTTTGATCCAGGCGTGGACTCCGGCCGTGTCTCTATACTCGGACCGTCTGACCAATATTCACTTATCGCCTGACCGATATCGACTGACCGTGTGACTCGTCCTTTTACTGACCATCTGATCGATATTCACTGACCGTTTGATCCAGGCGCGTACTCCGGCAGTATCTCTGTACTCGGACCGCGGCAGCCGGGACAGCGGGTTATCGCCAGTCAGATCCAGAATGGAGATCATCAGCGCCTCGCCCACCTGAGCGCAGGCAGTAAGGGTCAGTTTAGTGTGGTGTCACAGCAGAGTTTCGCCCACCTAGGTACGGGCAGTAAGGGTCAGTTTAGTGTGGTGTCACAGTAGAGATTCGACTTTATGATCTGATTGACTAAGGTTGACAAACACAGACACATTCAGAAAGCTCATAGGAGTATCAGACATACTTTGTCAATCACAAGCGGACCCCTTCTGATAGGAGCCAGGATCTCACTGACAATATAGAAATGTTGAACAATATCATCACATTACTGTCTGGCGATTTGATAGTTTAGCCAGCACTCCTACACATCAAGCCATTCATTTTGACTCGGCTATAATCAACTATCCAGTCAAATTTTCTTGAGCCACAACGATACAAAGCACCCTAAAGGCTGAACGTTTGGTGCATTCTTTTGTGCTACTGTTATGCTATTCTAAACTCGATGAATATTAATAAACCAGAGCAATCAACATTGTTCATCGTGTATTTGGGACAAGTTTGGGCCACTTTCTGTGAAAGACAAAACTTTCGTAATCAGCCAGAATCGCCTGAATAATTAAATAATCTATATTACTATTTGTGGTGACGTAGTTTCTGTCTATTACGAAGGTCGCGACATGGTGCTACCACTGAACTCTAATATATACTGGAAGGAGCATTGGTGACTTGTTTTTGTCTATCGATTTCCGCCATGTTGTGTATACCAGAAATATAAATTGCATGTACGGTAGCAGAGGTGCAGTTAAGTGAGAGGTACACTACTCAAAAGTGCTGCTGCTTCATGCTTGCAGTTTGATTGCAGTGATCATCATCATCATCACATTTATTTGCATCACACACACAATGTGAGGTGACAAGGTGAGGTGACAGTTATAACAAGTAGCAGTACATATACATTGGGCCAGGTAGGTACATACATTAATGCCTGCAGAACAATGCTAGGCCACGCAAGGACATTCACAAGAGCTAATCATTGGACATTCTAAAACCATCGATAGTACCTATACTTTAGTTCAAGTTGTGTGCCTGGTGCTTTCATTTGTGACTGTTATGAGCCTAAGAATTTTACGCGAATGAGAGCAAGTGCTGTTGAGCAGGAATTTGATTGTGTCCACAATTCCATCATTCATACAAGAGCCACGAATAAGCTCACCATCAACATTGCCACATGCTATGTTCATTGTAACTTCAAAATTATTATTTCCGAGGCTATGTGTAAAGCTCAAGAATGATCCGTCTAACTCTGAAGGCGTAGTAGCTAGAACAGCAAGGCTGCGAATCATTATCTGCTTAAGCCTATGATCCGAGCGAAACAGATGAGCAAAGCCGCGAAGCGTAAGCGATCGGAGAAGCTCTTGAACCTTAGGAATGCCAAGCGCTGACATTAGGGCAGAATGATGGGCATACACAGGGACCCCAATGGCTGCCTTTATACTAGAAGATTGAAATAATTCCAGGTTACTTATGTCAGCAGCTCTCAGTGGAGCAACGATGCTCCCAGATGTCAAAGAAGGGGCTACAATCGTGCGCCATAGAAAAGCTTTGTCTAAAGCAGACATAGCCTTGCTAAACATTCCTGCAGGTGTGAGCCCGTAAAAAGCTCCACGGGCACGTCTTACTCGAGACCGCGCATGCGCTGAGCCACGTAAATCAGTGCTGATGGTCACACCTAGATGCTGTGTTTCAGAGCGGATAGATAACTGCTGACCGGCCAACTGCCATGTAGGCAGCTCAGCTAAATGTTCAGCACCAAAGACAAGGCAATGACTTTTAGTTTTAGACTGATCAGGGTGAGTGAATTCGAGTCTCCAAGTGCCCGCGAACTCCCCCACAATGCTTAAAAGATGGCCAAGACTCATGGAGTTCGTAGAAACAAGCATTATGTCGTCAGCGTAACAGATCGAGGGGACATGATATCCCATTAGTTCAGCCCCAAGTCCACTATGATCAAGAGTCTGTATTAAGGGACGAAAAAATATGTTAGCCAGTACTGGGGAAAGGATGGCCCCTTGCCTCGTTCCACGTTCTAGTGGGAAACTGTCGGAACGAATGCCCATAAAGTCAATTTTGGCAGTAAGCTTGCGATACCACGAGAGAAGCAGACACCACGAGCGATTCTCAAGCAGATCAAGAAGACGATAGAAAAGACCGTCATGCCAAATGCGGTCAAAACACTTTCTGGCGTCTAAATTAGCGACGAATACAGGAGATCCCCTTCTTAGGTGCCACTGGACAGTCTCAGAAAACAAAAGAGAGGCTTCGGCTGTTCCACGCTGTGGAACAAATCCAAACTGTAGATCGTGTGGAACGAACGATGTTTCAATTTCCTCTAAAACCATTATCTCTAACAATTTAGAGAAAGTTGAAATAAGTGAAATTGGTCTATAATTGTCCATATCACTTGGGTCAAGTCCAGTTCTTTTAAGCAAAGGCTTGATGATGCTGGTTGCAAATGATGAAGGGACATCCAATCTAGCAAAGCAAGCTGTAAGGAGGTGAGCTAACATGGCAAGCAGTTCAGGCGTGGAGCCATACAGCAGGTGCTCTGTGGTGATTCCGTCTGCTCCTGGAGCAGAATTACGCCTAAGGCGCAATATAAATCGGGAAACATCCGATGCGGTAACAATACGAGGTTCGTCACCATTGCACCCAGCCTCTAAACGAGCAAATACAGCATCGCGGATCCAGTGCTGGTTTGGTGACAATTCAGCTACATTGTCCTGATGAATACGAGAAAAATGGGATCTGAAGCTGTCTGCGTCTACGGAGCATTCAGCAACCGTCACACCTCTCCGAGCTCTACTAACATGTCGCCAAAAGGAGCCTAAACTTTCCCCACGGCGAAGCTTGTGTAACAGCCGTGCCTCATGATCAATTTTCGATCGAGACGCATGCTTCCGCTCGCGCCGGTAGGCCCGTCTTGCTTCGCGATAGCAGTTATGCACATGCGTGTATAGCCGCTTACCAGATTCATGCCAGAGGTAAAGCCAAAACCGGGCTCTATCACGCGCTGAGGAAACGCGGGGGTTCCACCATTTTTTAGCAGGACGTCTCGGCTTTGCACACCCAGAGTCACGAGCTGCAGCATGAATGCAAGAGCTGATAAATGTATCTAATCTATCCAGTTCTATAGAGCTGCCTAATTGTGGCGAAGCTACCAAGTAAGTCGCAAGTAACGTTTTATAATGGTCAATAGCTTCTTCAGAATTCCAAATAGGGACATAAGAGAGGACAGAGGGATCAAATCTGCGAACTGGAAGGCAAGATACAGCAGCAAGTCGCAAATGTAGACTTAATGTGGCAATGACTGGAAGGTGAGGGCTGAGGTTATCAATTGATGAGCTAAGAATCATACAATTCGTTAGAGATGGAAGCAAACACTGTGGCACAACAATGTGATCAATGTGTGAGGAGCCGCCTGCCCTATCATAAGTGACAGACTGTTTCTGAGGAAACTGGAATTCGGACACAACCAAATGGTGATCATCAAGTAGCTCCTGCATAAGAGCGCTGAGTGGTGAGAAACCACGCAAATTCTGCCAGCCGTTAGGCCTGTGAACACTGGCCAATCTTGGTAAGGCGCAGTTAAAATCCCCTACAAGAAGCACAGGGGATGCAGAGCGATATGCGGTAATAATTGCATCTAGTTTGCCTAGCAATTCAGCGTAACGTAATTTGCTGTCACTAGTCGAGTCCCAGAATGGCATATAACACCCAATTACCGTCAAACAAGGACCCGAATTATCATATACAGTGACACCACATAGCCTTACATCTTCACACAGTACTTGGCGGTAGCGCAGCCCAGGGCGACCGCGACAAATAAATGCTACCCCTCCGTGTCGTCTACCAGCATAGGGACCAGGCGGGTGTTCCATGGCTGATTCTTGTACACAAAAGTAATTGCCTTGGCGATGTTCAAGAAGCAGCCTAGGCAACATACATTGTTCTGAACTGGCTAGCCAAGTTTCGCATAGAAACAATAAATCGCATTGGTTGATAAGTGTGCAGACGTAAGGAACAGCCGACAAAAAACCTTCACAATTATATGTGCCTATGGTGAAGGGGATGTTCTCAGTTCCAAACCTGGATTGGCCGCTAGTTGCGCTGGGCCCCTCGCCGACTGCCACTGTTTGAGTACTGAGGCACTCTGCCACCTCTCTGGCGAAACCCGCTGCCTCCGTTGGGGCGGGACTGGTGCAGCTGGCGTCGAGGTGCAGTTGGAGCGCTCGATGATGGAAATGGCTGATGCTGTGCTGTTTCCTCGATCAATGGACTCACTTTAAGGCCCAAGGGCCAGTGAGCCGCCTCCAGGACTTGAGATGAGTCACTTGAATCAACGTCGATGCGGTAAGACTTAGTCCCCGCAACAGCTTCGCTATAGGTAGTCACTTGCGTTAGGTTGCGTAAGGACGTCACCCGCTGCGTGACCATGCTGCGCACCTGACTGTCGGTAGCCTCTCTTCGAATTCCCTCGATGAGGAACGGTACAGTTGTGGGGTGCACAGGGTTAGGCGGTTCAGCAACCAACTCAGATCGCTGCCCCGTGCCCGTGACTGGTGTCGGCCGGCTTATAGGAGGATCCCGTGATACGCTCTCTTCATGTAACTGGCTGTGCAGCTGCTCACGGAAAGGTGCAGATCGCGAGCTAACTGAGCTCACGGGCTCGTCCTCATGATAGCCGTGGGTTTGTCGGCTCCATAGAGTGGGCCTGGGGTGCACATAGCGACCTTGGTCCGTGCTCTCCTGTGGTTGTCGTGTTTCCTAACGCCGACGAGAGCTGACTTCTGTCGAGGAAGCAGGAGCTGCTCGGTTATACTTCAGCGGCTTCTCAGTCCACGAACGCACGCGCAGCCCAGTAGGCCAGTTTGCTGAATTCAGCACTTGAGAGCTCGCTGCATGGTCAACCTCAATACGATAGGCTTTGGTTCCTGCGGCAACTCCACTGTGTCGAGCAACTTGATAAAAGTTGTAGAGTCTCGGGATGATCGAAGTGACTAGCCCGTGTACTTGGGTGTCCGTCACATCTGGTCTGAACCCCTCAATCAGAAATGAGGCAGTTGTAGGAGGGCTGCTCCTGGGATCCTGAGCAACCAGATCAGACCGTGGTCCTGTTCCGGTGACCGCTGTGTGCGACTGTGGAGGCATGACTTCTTCTGTGTCTTGTGGACGATGTCCACTCGGCCGGTTAGACCGCCTGGTACGCGCAGAGCGTGAGCCACGGCCACTACTCGATTCTACGTCCGTGTCGCTGTCCGAGCAGCCGGCACGCCTCTGGAGAGAGCTGGCAATGGCCTCGCCAAGTGCGCGCAGGTCGAGGGCATGTGCTACATTCTGCGCCAGAATTCCCGTGTCCGGAGTCACAGGTGTCGGCATGACTGGCGCTGGCTGAGCCTCTGCAGCGCTGGTCCGACGGCCCGGCGAGCCTGTCTGAGCTCCTGCCGACTCGCCGATCGGCTGTTCCAAAGCACTGGGTTGCTCAGGCCTCGCCGATGACTGCACTGGTAAGAGCTCCGAGACTTGCGCTTCGAGGTGGGCTATCCGAGAATCGCGATCAGCCACCGTCATCTGAAGACCAGTCACAACATCTTGCAGTTGTTGCAGACTGCGTATGTGCAAGGCCTGGACAGTGCAACGGTCGCTGAGGTCAGATACAGCCCTCTCGAGTCTGAGCTGAGCAGCAAGCACCGACTCAAAGTTTGCCGTGACTGCGGCAATGTCCATTGTGGTGGGTGTGGTTGGAGGGAGCGGAATTCGCTCTGCAGCTTTCAGAGTTGCCGTGTCGGCACGATGCGTTAGTATCCCTTGGGATATTGAGCTACCAAGAGCCCAGCAGTCTTCTGCCAGGCGTGTTGAGCTGCCTGCGTTCCTTCTTACCAGTGCTCGCCCACCGGTAGACGGTATGGCCCCCGGTAATGCGGTGTGCAGCCTCTCACGGAGATTTCGTAGGTCGGACTCTTCTAAGGTGGCTAAACTCTCACAGATGGCGACCGCACTGAAGCGTCCGCCAAACAATTGCTCGGAATTCAGCAAAATCCTGTCTACTTTTTCGGCAGATGTAAGCGAACTTGGTAACAGACCTTCCAAAGTGAGTTCGCTGCTAGATGAACCTGCAGTTGATGCGCTCGCCGTACATGTGGAGTCCGATCTGTTATCGCTATTAACATCATTATTCACTGCAAAGGAGCCAATATTGTTCATCTCTGCAGTTTCTTCTTCTGCTGCATTAGTTGCAGCGCATTGAGCCAGAGTCTTAGGCACTGTCTCTTCGTATTCCATCGTCATATTCGTGAAGTCAATCCGAGGAACTCTTAAAATGCACGAGGGTATAAGCAAAAATCAAGAGTGAGCCACTTATTTGACGGCGATGTGAACTTTAGCAAAATTCAAAAAATAGTAGATTATACCGAATTTTCAAAGGATGAAAAAACGATATCGCACCATTCGGAGAAAGCTATTAATCACATCATAATTCTCACTGAAAAATGCCCTCTCAATTGATGCTGAAATTACGCTACCATTATGCGGGTAAACGCAGAAATCAGGAAAATTGGAGAGGATTGCAAAACACGTCCGACCGTTTCAAGTCTTGAAACTTTTGATCAACTTTTCAAGACTTTGGTATACACTAGTGGTGTCAATCGGTTACCGAAAATTTCGGTTACCGAAAAGATATGCTGACCGATTTGGTAATCGGTCGGTCAGGCCCCCCAAAAATCGGACACTTTCGGTCACCCTGCCAGTGAAACCATTTTCAAAAAGAGAAAGTATTCCATTTTTGCCTAGTTAAAATGAAATTTATTGGGATGTTAATGATAGAGTTGCAAAATTTCCCCCAAATGCCAAATGCCACATTTTGGCAACCTCATTAGCCAACCCACCCAGCAGGCAGCAGCCACCCATTGTCCAACCACAACGTCAAGCAGGCTGATTTTGACTCAGTTGGCCCCACAAGTAGACACAATTTTGAAACTCTATTCCAGTCTAACTGTTAAAATTTCACCTGTAATCAAAGAAGTATTGCCTACAAAAATCATTATACAGTCATCAAAAATGCAAGGACAAAAATACCTTGAATTGAAATTACTGAAATGTGTTTCTGAAGACTGGACAGTTAGCACTTAGCACTTAGCAGTGATCACATTTACATTTCACAGGTGTTCTACTATCCCACATTCTCCTTAAATATTGCAGGTACCAACCAAATGTTTTAAATCTAGATGACCACAACATAAAAACATAGGAATCTTGACAAAAACTACATCGGCCCATGTCCGATTTCTGGAATCTTCCAAGACACAAGGAAGGATTTCGAAACAGATGCGCCATAACAGAGACTTTAAACCAGCTGATAAAGTTGCTGCAAAAAAAGTTTTGGATTGTTACATGCTGCCTCGTGAATTATTTTATTGATGTAAATCAGGGGTCGGCAAATGGTGGGGCATGCCCCCTTTGGGGGTAATGGAGCCCTTTCGGTGGGGGTAATGAGGGATTCTGAGAAAGCCTATCTTTTTAGAGTTTGTAGCTCCAGTGATGGAGCCATCGTGACTGTTGCATCCCAGGGTTCAAAGATTAGCCCAGGCCAAAGGCACAGCACACATTGATTAGATACCAATTTTCACGTACCTGCTCGCCTCACCATCTCACCCCTCCGTACAGTCGTTCAAAAGCAGCTGCAACTTTTAACCGTCGCCCGTCTGTTGGCGTTTCAACAGCCGCTAACGTAAGGGGGAGGAGTCTATCGGACCCCCGCGGCCTCTCGGACTCTGATATGGAGCTGTGCATAAAAAAGACGAGCGTGCTACCCGTGACCATAGGAAGCCGCTGCTGCCCATTTTTAAGGTCCTTGGTCATTCCGTCTCATTCAAGAGGGCAATGATAAGTGTCGAGAAAATCGGGACCCGCTAGAACTTCTTGAAGTGAGATTTTATGGCTCAAGATGATCTCCAGAAAAAGCTCATAAGCCAACGGTCATTATGGGTCCAGAGGCCAGTTTTACCAAATGAAAAATAGCCGCCTGCCGGAATTTTTGCCTAAAGATCGTTTCATATATGGAGCGTAAACGGTAAAGCCCTATCCGCTTACGAGCCTATCGCGTTTACGCTCCGTATGTGAAGCGGTCTTGAGGCAAAAATTCCGGCAGGCGGTTATTTTTCTGTTGGTAAAACTGGTCTCAGGTCATGATATTTTCCGGGCTGGTGAAAAAAAAATGATGGGCTCGAGGGTACAATTTGGTCATGATCCGATGCCTTTTACTTGAGCTTTTAACGAAAAACCACCCGCCGCCCCTATACGTACAAGGGTTAAATGGGATATAGCATAGGCGGCGGAACGGGGAGGGCACCGGGGCACCGTGCACCCTTTGATTTTTGCATTTTAACATTAGCCCTATGGGCGTTGCATGGAAAGAATGGGACCAAAAGTCGGCAGTGCTCCCCCCTCCCCCTTCATTGAAGGTGTTCCGCCGCTACTGGGATATAGTCATTAAATGTTTTGTGGAGGAAGTGTCATGTTTTAAATTTGATGCATTGGAAATGCACAAATACTCAAAGAGTTCCAGGACGGTATGGAATTTCAGTAAACTTAGTTGTGTCAGCAATGGGGTCTGGTAGGTGGGGGTAATGGCCCTGCCTGGCGCCCAAAAAGGGGGCACGACCCCGAATGACCTGCCGACCACTGATGTAAATGATCCAACACGATATTGTATTCTAATGAAATCAACATTGTGAGTGTAATTCACTACAAGAAAATTAATTTCCCTTCAATAATTCGACCAAAAGGGCATATAAATAAATATTACGTCATCAACATACATCCTTTCGTTACAGAAGAGAGGATCTTAAAAGTCAATCCTTGGTTCTTCTATTACTTTTTGCGTCACTTTGGCGCCACTTTGTAGGTATTAATTTTGTCTGCATATTTTGTTTTCTTGTAAAGATAAGACAAACAAGAGATAAGACGAAGTGCCTGTGTAATGAATTTTCATTTCATTTTTGGGACAAAATTCAAGCTCAGAGCTACCTAATAGCTGCCTTTTCAGCTGGATTTTCAGTGTCAAATTATTTGTAGAGTATCTCAGACCACATCTTAAGACTCAAGGCAAGAAGTTTCCAAGCAGTTTTGATGTGTTTTGTGGTGTTTTGATTCCGCCTTTTCTCCTAGGGAATGTTGTCATGAACATACCTATTACCAACCATTTGACTATACTAATTGATCGTGCTTTTGCAACATGAATGAGCATTCTTCCTTACATAGACCACAGTAGATTCTTGACAATTCTTATCAACTAAATCTGTGAAATGCTGAGGTCCATGTGTTGCTATACCCTCAGCAATGTAACTTCTATCACAATATGTATTTTGCAGTGGCTAAGAATTGACTGAACTTGAACTGAAATGCCATTTCCCATTATTTTCCATCAGAATTTACCAAATATTTTAATTTTGGGATAGAGTAATAGCAAATAGAAGTTCGGTCAAATTTCGGTCAAATTTTGGCTTGGGATGTAATCGGTCGGTATTCGGTCGGAAATTTTTCCCAAATTTTGGTTTCGGTCGGTATCGGTCAGACATTTTTTTGGAAAATGACATCACTAGTATACACAACATGGCGGAAATCGTTAGACATTCTGGCCCATATATGGCCAAGGCGAGTGCCTCCCCCTGGGTGCTACGTAGCGCGGGTTACAGGTCACACCGTTGCACCTACCGCGCTGAAGTTTGCGCAACTCATAGAACAAGGATGGACAACGTGCCTTTGATGGGTCTCAGCTCGATCGGGTCAATAGCGAGCGCGTGGCGCGTGCCCGAAAAGTGCAAATTCGCGTCATAGACTTTACATGTATAAATCGGCTGGCAAAAACGGGCGAAAATGGCTAAATTTGCCCGACACGGGTCCGTTCCCCGTGCAATATCTCGGTAGCCGTGCGCCCGATCGGCACGGGGAAAACAGCATCGTGTAGAGAATCGAACGGGCAATCGAATAGTGTGCGGTGCAGGGGTGGCACGCGCCACGTGCAAGTGTGAGGGTAATTTCATTTTAAAAAAACCCATTTTAAACGGATTTTGGATTTTATTTTATTTTCCCGTGACCATCAGACTGAGAGAGTTGAAACAACGTCAATTGGCAAGAGAAATGTACCGCCTCTCATGGAAAAATTGTGAACAGCTAATTGATCAAAAACAATGTGGCAAAAATCGCTGAAGAAAATGGTATTTGTCCATAATGTGCCACTAAATAATTACACGGGGTTTGCTGCTTAACCTAATACGTTTGATAATTGAAAATGCTATCACTGGAAAGAGCATTCAATTCTCTCCAAGATCCAATCATCACGTTTGCATGACAAGCAACAGTATTCTTAAAAATATAAATGCTTCAAACCTCTGCAAATCCATTTTTAGCGAAAATTATCAACGCCTTTCATTTGTCAAAAAACTACGCACCTGAATTATAAAACACATTTGACAGGTTCACTGAACTATTGACAGGTTCTGAAGTAGAAAGCATGCTTATCAGACACGGGCACCTCGATCCGATGGATATTTTTTTCCAAACCAAAACGTTTAGCCATCAAAAAGCAATCGACCGAAATGGATTGATAACCCAACCGACACAAGAACAACCAAACACCCGCCGATCGTAAATACCCCCTTTTCGCGTTGCGGAGCACTGCGGGTCACCCTAGTCCTCACTAATCCTAGACATAATCTATAATTTCATTGACAAAGATTCGCAGCTTTGCGCTGAAATATTATGAATGCTCAAGACAAATGTTTAACCCTCGCCCGTAAACGGCGATCTGCCACCTTCGCCCATGCAGGGGGGGGGGGGGTTGGTGCGACCCCCCCCCCTTGGCGTTTGAAAACGGAGCGTCGTAGAGCTTAGCGGAAAAGACCAACGGATTGCTCTCGCCGAGATCTCGCGATTGGTGGTATATTTTTTGGTCCTAGGTCAACATTTGACCTACTTTTGACCGGTCAAAGGTCAAATTTTCGGAAAAATAGACTTTTTCAACTTTCCGCGGCGATTGCGGCAAAACGGTGGGAGATATCGACTTGAAACCTTCACTATCGTGTTCCTTGATCAATTCTCTATCGTTTGGTATGTATTTCGTTTCCCTAGCTCTAAAAATGGCGCGTTGGGAGCGCCGGAAGTCGGCAAGGTCACAGTCGGCGGCAGAAATTCGAAAAATCAAAATTTAAATTTTTGAAATCTGATTGTATTTTTGGATTTGGGAGGTCCATTTGCTCCCTATAGAAGCTAATATTGCTGCATATTCCCATTGAGGTGACAAGAATTAGCAAAATAGTGGTTCGGGCGCTTTTCAAAAATAGTACCGGACGCTGTTCCTCTTGTGACGTCATAGCTCCGTGACCTGACCTGATCCGGTCAAGTTTCTTATACCATATGATAGCCAATACTTGCCCCAACATGCATGGGAAGTTTCATCACGATCCATCAACCGATGTCGGTACCACCGGCAGGAAACCTCGGGCGTTGGCACTCAGTTTGTGAAAATCCGGCCGGAGGCTGTTCCCTTTGTGACGTCATAACTCCGTGACCTGACATGACCCGGTCAAATTTTTTTATCAAAAGATGCGCAAGGTTTGCCCCATAAGGTACCCAAAATTTGGCGGCGCTGCGCGCCGCCGTTTTTGCACTATTTCCGAAAAGCCTCAGGGGGGGGGGTTGCACCAACCCCCCCCCCTACATGGGCGAGGGTTAACTTTGCTTCGTGCTTACGGCATATCCTACCATATTTTTACAACAAGCAGTCACTTTATTTACCTTTTAACAGCTTACATTTCTATATATCCTCTATTGCAAGAAATTATGACCTCGATGATGATGATGATGATGAATTGGGGTTTTTGGGCGCCCTGAAAAAATGACTTCTCTTCCATTCATTCATTCATTCATTCATTCATTCATTAATTGGTGATGATTTATGATGTTGAGTACCGGACCTCACAGGATATCGGCGCCCATCATTCATTCATTCATTCATTCATTCATTCATTCATTCATGTTACTCGTTATAACTCTACTATAAGAGAACAAATTATGACGTCTCATTCATTCATTCATTCATTCATTCATTCATTCATTCATTCATTCATTCATTCATATCACTCACCCTCTCTCCCTTCCCTCCCATCTCTCCTCTACCCACCTGTTCGTAGTGAGCCGGCGTGTAGGGCACTGGTTCAAACACTAGCGGCGTATCTGCCGGCGGCTCCGGCTCCGCGGGCAGTGGAGGCAGCACGTTACAGAACCGGCCCGTGTTGTAGTTACACTCCAGGGTGTAGCTGCGTACCAGGCCCGTGGCGCGGTACAGAGCCACCCGGCCGCTGCCTTCCTTACTCAGGCCGTCCTTCTTGCCTCTGCGAAAGGGAGAAGGGAAGAATGATGGGAGAGATAAGGGAAGACGTTCTTACGATGAGAGTGGAAATGAATGAAAGACTAAAAGGGTCTGATGGAAGTGAAATGCACCTTATGCCATCTCCAAAAACCTCATGAAATCAGCGCGCACTTATGACGAGTAAGCGCGAACTAGTGAAGTTTTTCGTAGATTACCGGAAAATTAGACTAAGTTGACCTTGCTTACGTGGGGGGCAAACTCTAGCTCGCTCGTTTGTCACCCCAAGAAACGTTTTACTGGTGATGTAGATTGTAAAAATGTAGGTACGAGATAGGCCGGGATTTTCGCTATAAGCCTACCTGTGGTGCATATTTTTCTCGGTGAAGTTGCAGGCGAGGAAGTCGAAGTTGGCCGAGTTCAGGGAGACCAGCTTGGGCAGCAGCATGCAGTCCACCATGGTCTCGTCGCAGCTGAAGTGGTTGCCGTACATGAAGCAGCCTGTAGACACCGCCATGGTTCGGTGAGGATCACTGGAGTGGATTGAGCCGAGGCTAAGGCCGATTGGGAATGGATTGAGGCTAAGGCCGATTGGGAATGGGGACCCCGATTTGCCATGCCTATATTGACACAATGGAATGGAGGGTTAGACCAGGCGAGGCGAACCGCCCTGAAGGGCCAACAAATCAGTCGCGAACTCCTGAACGTGACAATTTTGTAAATAGCTTTTACGTCACAAGGCGCTTCTTTGATTAGCTTTGCTTCTATAGCACCATTTCAACAGCTGTACACAGCGGCGCCATGGCTTAGTTGGTTAAAGCGCCTGTCTAGTAAACAGGAGATCCCGAGTTCGAATCTCGGTGGTGCCTCTTTTCTGTCGTCCACGAAGCTGAACGCCGGCCCATGCGAATTGCGAACTACGACCTCCCCCATAACCACTCCTCCTAATTTGAGACATGAAAATATGGGGCGTCGTTGAAAATAATATCCTTTTAAATCCGAAAGGTGGTTGCGTAGGGAGGTAACAATCCCTGGTGCCCACTATACGGGACTTGTTACGTAGGTATCACCACGCACCCACCAGTCACCACCCAACCACATCGCCCCCGCCCGCACCCGGTTCACCATCTTTCTCTTACCTCGTTTGGACGCATGTCCGTGCATATCCATGTAGAGGAACAGATTCGAGTCGACGGCGGGCGGCTCGTCTTTTCCCGATGACACGGAGCTGGCACTCCAGGCCGAACGCTCAGTTTCGCCGGAGGAGACGAGAGACTCGGAGTCGGAGCCGGCTGCGGCCTGCGCGGGGAGTCAGAGTCAACAGTCGGGAGAATAGATACTCAGCGGAGTAAATGAGGTGCAGCAAAGAAATAAGCAACACGATGCAACAAAACAAAATAAATAACCGTAATCGTATGCAAAGATCCCGCAACCATGTCGATCCTGTCATTAGATCGCGAAGAAAAAGCACATCATTGATGCATTGCACCCTTAAATTCTACGGCAAAAATAAAGAAAATGAGCCTCGCTACTCAGCAGTACATGGGTAGCAACAAAGTCTCAATTTTCCAGAGCTACACCATTATATGCCATAACACCTAGTTTTCAATCATTACTGCCTCATTGGTTGATTTACCTGCGCCTGGTCGCCAATCACTGATGGTTTCTCAGTCTTCTGTGTAGCGTTCGGAGCCGGGTTTGGAACCGAAGCCTGCACAGAAGCTCTATCCTCCGTGACATTCCCTATCACGGTCGAAGTCGCCGTCACAGTTATATGCTGTGGCTGCGGTGGCGGTGGAGGGGGTGGGGGAGGGCACGTTCCACCCGCCGCTGCCCCAAACGGAGGGGGAGGGGGCGGCGGTGGAAGCACTCTGGCCGTCTCCGTCCTCTCTCCCGGCCGCAGGACTCTCGGCGTCATCTGAAGCAGGCTCTTCAGCGGGCTCAGATCGGGCATCCCCAGACTGCTTTCATCATCCCCCGCACAGAAGCACGACGCATCGTTGGAGACATCCTCAGGTTCGGGAGGCCTCGGCGGAGCTACAAGCTCCCGAGGTCTTACAAACTGTGCGTCTACCTCTGCCACACTCGGCTCCGAGTCCTGAACCTCACAATCCGCCGGTGGGCGACCTAGATGGTGATACATCGCCACCGTCTTGGCTGCGTGTACTTCTGGGTGCAGTGCTCGCGCAGGGTCACCATACATCCGGTTGAGATTTGCTCCGTGAATGTTGGTGCGATAGTGTCCGCGAGCTACGCCATCAGGGTTCAACATCGGGATGATTTTGAACACATACATCTGCCTCAACTTCGCCGCGCGGCGGTCGGCGGAGAGCAGAAACCTCACACAGCCGTTGAGAACATGACTCGAAGGTGTTTCTCCCGGGTGAACCCGCGCTGAGAGAAGAACCACCTTCCTCCCGGGGAAGCGCACCGCGCGCTGCTCAGTCTGAGCCAGTGGGAACAGGCCGGGCAGCCGGTGTTCGCGTCCGTCGCCACCGTCAGAGGCGGTGATGGTGAGCAGGTCGACGCGCCTGCCATCTAGCGTGTACGTCAGCAACTCGCGGTGGTAGTAGATGCCGATAGGTGGTGTGATACGGAATTGCAGGTCGCGAGCGTTCAGGTGCGTCTGAAAAATAAAAACAGAGATGTCATAGGATAACCATGGATAGGCAACTACGACTCATGTCAACAGCAAAGGCCAATTACAAGACTGATGTCATTCATATCAGGAAACTATAAATTTTCTTATAAGCACCGCTAGACAGAGCGCACAATCAATGCGGAGCTCGCTGAAAACAAAGCGCATAGCTTGACGTTTTTACAACGTTTTTCCAACACTTGATTCCTATCTTAACAGCTGATCAAGTCACCGTTCCATGCTTCTATCCTCAGGATGCAGAAATCCTTCTCCTCCACGCCGCAACCCCCTCCGAGCTGGACAGGCAACTTTATCTCATGCGGGCTGCTCCCTTGGAGCGGCACCGCTGCTCCCGAGGGAGCGCACCCCGTAGCCGGGTGCAGTGAGTGCCTTGGGGCTGGGTGGCCTGTCCTCTGGACGGGCTCAGCCCCGGCGACTCACTAGGGTGCCTGCCCAGACCAATGTCTCCCCCTATATCGTATCATCCTCCCGGCTCTGAAATGGTCTCATTGGACCGAAAGCTGAAGCTGATTAAGTACAGATTCGCGTCTCCTGCATTTGATTATGTGCATGCCTTTGATTTAACAGCGCATGCCTTTTGATTATGCACATTCCACACTCCAGTCTCCATACATCAAAGGCATACCCTGCGATTCCTAACCCCGGGAAGCAGCCTACACAGATGGATCATGACTACGTCCTCATCAGAAATAAACACTCAGTCACTGTCTAGTATTCTGCCCACCTGCAGTTCGGTGTAGGAGTAGGGGAAGCTGAAGGCGAAGTAGGTCGTACAGCCGGCGTCCTCCAGTGTGTAGTACTTGAAGCTCATGATGAAGTTGTTGTCCTCCACCTGAATGAAACAGGAAGGGCAGCATCGTCATTGGCATAGTGTTTAGTCAAAAGGAGGGACGACGGGCGATGTGATGAGCAACTCTGCTGCCTATCATGAAAGCAAAAGATATAACTTAAAGTTAGGCACCAAACGGGCTCCCGACAATTACAAAACAGTTATAACCAACAGATACATGACGTGGCATCCAATGAAGCAAGCATTACGCATCAATGGATAGCCGCCCCCCCCCCCCCCAACACACACACCGAGGGAGAAATGACCTATCTCTGACCCAGCTACCACCAAAGTGCCACACGATACTCCCTCTACCCCCCCCCCCCCCCTAAATGACTTACCTTGTACAGGTGTGTGTCTGTGAGCCGTTTCCACTCGGGAAACAGGGGCTCCACGCGGTACACCGTTCGCATGCCCTGCGCGTACAGCTTGCCCTGGCGGTTCATGTTCATTATGTTGAACCGGACGGTGGCGAATGGTGGGCCACCTGGTGGAAAAAGGATTAAAAACAGTGATGAATGATGATGATGATGAATTGGGGTTTTTGGGCGCCCGGACTACAGCGGTCATCAGTGCCAATTTTTTTTTTCAACAGTGACTTGGCAGAGGGAAAATGGAGGGAAAACACACTAGTCACCATTATAAATTTACTTATAACTGAGTCCAGAGTCATCAGAGCCATTCGTGCACAATTACTATACCGATTCCTTTTTCCGACCATCTCTCGCCGGTCGACCAATCTCCAGTCCCGTCAAAAGTTCCGTCCTCTCCCTCACCTGAGAAACTGAAGTGGAACCATGTCCGGTTGTTGTTTTCGTACTCTGTACCTCCGCAGTCAGGGTTCACCCAGCAGTTGAACTCGTGGGCGCACAGGTCATCGGGACCTGACGAGAGGACATCGGTCAGCCGATAGTTTACAAGCGAACAGTTAGCAGCAAGGGCAGGGTGGACGGGACAGCACCGAAGACACCGTATCCAGACAAATCACCGTCGCGAACAAATCTTGATCCATTGTTATTTTTTTTCAAACTCCTACCAGTCCAACAAAGGCTACAACGTGTTGGGCTGTGTTTGATTGGGTATGTTGGGCCGGATTCACGGTTTCACTGACGGCAAAGATAATGTTTGATGTCAGGCAGAATCTGCATCATCCACACGACATCACAGCATTTAAGGCCTCAACAGGAATAATGATTTGTCCAGACAAACATTTGATGGTACGTGGTGACCTGCTGTGCTGGCACGTCTTTCTTCAAGAAAATGATAGGTAGGCACACAAGAGACACAATATAGGGTTGGCTAGGGGATCATTGACCCTTTATTGTAATTTACCATATCAAAAGTTTACAGATGCATATTGTGTGGTAATTCGAAGAATTCAAGGTCTGATTTGACAAAGACTGGAGATTATATTCCAGTCCAATAGGTGTGGGCTGGTGCAGACTTATCACTGTATCTGGTGCAGCTTGTTAACTCTATTGCGACAAATTGCAAGCTGGCTTAGGGGAGTAAAAGCTGTGCATGAGCAGTAGGGGTGATGAGTGTGTCATGTTAGCGATGTGTGATCTGTTACGTGTCTTTTACCTTCATCTCACTGAGCTTAACAGCCAATTATATATTTTCTGATCGTTTGACCTGCCACAAAGCCATACTGCAAAAAATGACTTGCAGGTCGACGAGACACATCGGCCGAACTTAAAATCCGCAACAATCCTTCAAACAGAGCCGGAAAATCCGCACCAAAGTCGGCTGAGAGCACACACAAAATCCGCACCGACCCCAAAAGTGACCAGCTGAAAGCTGCGCTGACCTCAACTATTGACATGAGCCGCAAGCCTACTTTTTCAGTAGTATAGAAATGAAACGAGAAGTACACACCACACAACTCAAACAAAAAGCATGTCACGCCAATATAAGAACTACTACCCCTGGCGATTTATCCAGGGCGATAATTGTGCGATGAGCCCCTGGCTATCCCAATGGTGTCACTGTCGACAATGCCATTTAGCTAAGCGGCTTGACAACATGTGAATGCTCCAGTTTTAAAAATAAACATATTAACGGCAAAACGTGGACCCATCTCATGCATCCATTTTCGGCATCTCTCGTTAGGTCATAAGCTGTACCGAACAACAAATCTGATAAGCATGCCATTCAAAACGGACTGGACTAATTAAGCCCGGCAAAGTGGTCCTCAAGGCCTGCCATCAGCCACGCACCTCTCGCCCTACCACGGAGCGACAACGCCAAACCATCACATGAGCCGAGAGCATCTCGTTACCAACTGTTACCAATGCTGCAGAGTGCAGAGTGCAACAAACTCCGATTCTTTCGACACATTTTTCTTATCTGCATCGAATATACACGATGCGGATAAATCATTCGCATTTGACTGTTTGAAGCCTTGAAGCGGCGGAGCGGTGATCTTCTAACCTTCCCATCGGCCGTGTTCATCCGTGCTAATCTCTCTCACTCTATCGCCGGCGCCTCGCAGATCCGACCGGTGCGTTTCATGTTGTAACCAAGGCCCGTTGTAACAGTGCGAACTTGCGGGCGACCCAGTGATTGCTGGAACCGCCAGCGCTGGCATTGTTCTGACTACCGCACACTCATCTAGACCAAAGAATACACTGAATCACCTGTTGAAGCTCCAGCCACTTTTTCCCCGATTTTCCTCATCTATCTCATCTGGTCTGTCATGACCATCACTAAAGCAATTGCGCACAGCACCACCCAAAATGTCAATTAAATCATCAGGACGGACTGTGCCGGCCCTCAAAGTTGACGGTCGCGATATTACTGATGATCGCGAGCGGGCTGAGTGTTTCAGTCGGGTCTTTGCCTCAAAATTCTCCGACGGTACGGTCGATAGTTTTCCGGATGTCACATCGTACCACATTGACGTTCTTAGCAGATTTTCGGTCAATCACGACACCGTTCTTAACTTATTGATGACCCAAAGCGTCCACAAGGCGTGTGGGCCAGACGGCCTTAGTGCCCGCATCTTAAAAGAGTGCGCTGAAGAGTTTTCGATCCCTCTGACCAAAATTTGCCGTCTATCATTCGAACAGGGCAAATTTCCTTCAGCTTGGAAACGCGCGCACGTCACACCGGTACACAAAAAAGGCAGCCGAAAAGATCCGCTTAACTATCGACCAATATCGCTTCTACCCATTTGCTCAAAAATTTTAGAACGCGTAACGTGTGACCAGTTGATGGTCCATGTCTCACCTGTGATCTCTCCGGCCCAGCACGGCTTCCTCCCGCGCCGCTCCTGTACTACTAACCTTGCCTGCCTCGTTAAGCAGCTGTGGGACTCAATTGCCGATGGCCTCCAGACAGATGTTATCTACACGGATTACTCCTCAGCTTTCACCAGCGTCAACCATTCTCTCCTTCTTCACAAACTTCATCATTCCTACAATCTGTCTGGAGCTGCCCTGAGGTGGTTTGAGTCCTACCTATGTGGGAGAGAGCAGCGCGTGGTGCTGAGCGGGACGGCGTCCAGTTGGGTGCCGGTTGGGTCGGGGGTGCCGGAGGGCAGTATCTGTGGCCCGATCTTGTTTGTGTTATTTTGCAATGATGTTCCGTCCTCTATCTCATCGACATGCCTGATGTACGCTGATGACGTGAAGCTGCTGAGGCGGATTCGCTCTCCCGACGATGCTGCCACCCTTCAGGCCGATTTAGACATCCTATCTTCTTGGTCCACCGTTTGGAAACTAAAACTTAACCCAGCAAAATGCAAGTTTATTACCTTTACTCTGCCCAAAAAGCCTGTCCTGACGTCATGCTCCATTGGCAATGTCACCCTGGATCGCGTATCTGAGATGCGTGATTTAGGCGTTATTCTGGACTCAAAATTGAACTTTGCTTCTCACATCGATGACGTCGTCGGGAGGGCGAATCGTGCCTTGGGGACTTACCTGCGATCGCTCCAAACCTCACGTGCGCGGACAGGGCGCAGGTTCGAGCCAGCTCCCCTTATTACGGCCTTTAACGCTCACGTTCGTTCTGTTTTGGAGTTTGGCAGCGTTATTTGGTCGGGCGCCGCAGTAACTCACATGGCGCGACTGGACAGGGTCCAGCATAAGTTTTTAATCTGGCTAGCTGTTAACTCTAATCGCCCTTCTAACTCATTTGACTACGCACAGCTATTGCTCCACTTCGCCGTTCTAACTATCAAACAGCGCCTGGCGCAACACGACCTCGCCTTCCTACATGGCGTCTTCGGGGGCCGTGTTGACTCCGTGGAAATCCTGGGCAGCTTCGGACTTGCTGTCCCAGCCAGGGCAACTCGCGCGCAGCCCTGTCTGAATGTCCCAGCCGCCAGAGTAGGCACCATCAAAGATGGATTGTTTTGCCGTCTATCACGTCGGATTAATAGCCTGTACCAGGTGACTCCTGGAGCGGACATTTTTGGAAGGCGCTCTCGTTTTATGAAGTGTGTGTCTGTGTTTGTTCGCCATACAGTGTGAATTTTAACAATGTGTGTCGTATTTATTGTTTTTATATGTCTGACTCCGTCTATTATTGGGTTTTCGGACCTGTTGATGGTATGCAATAAATACAAATCCGCACCACACCACACTAAATCTGCACAGCACCAAGCAAAATCTGCACCGCACAACACCAAATCCGCACAAGCCGAACAAGCCTGCACTGGCGAGATCTCATCAAAATTGCCACACTTTGTAGACTGGCCACAAAGAATAGAAATAAACATGCAGTGGTAGGAAGTCTTCCACAAATTTCATAACAATAACAGCATGAGGAAGCTTGTGGAAAGTGCATGGAACCATTCCACCAACTGGCTATCAATAGTTACACAGTGTGAGCCTAGCAGCTTGGATGCAAGTTGCAACATTGGCACTCACCCTGGCCCTCGAAGGCGACTGTTCCTGGCTCCACTTTCTCTAGCCGTTGCAGGTTACCGGAGTCAAAGTTGGAGGAGATGCGAAACCCACCATCTGTCTCCACCTCCATCACAGCTGGGATTCTGAGCTGACCTGGAAAACAATACAAAGCTGTTGAAACTGTTCATGGATATAATTATCATGCATCCTCAGTGATTTCATTAAAAAAAAAATGGCTGCTGAGCTGATGTAAGCATACATGTTCAGAAACTGTTTATGCACAGTCTCCCAAAAGTTAGAATCTGCATCATTAATACACGAAAAATAGGTGTAAAACTGACTGAAAACGTTAATTACCTACAGTGTGGAAACAATGGAGGTCGAGAAATTGGAACAGCCGAATAAAGAAGCGTTAATAAATGGTACGACATGAAGACTATAACTGAGACTGACCTTGCGGATGTGCTTTTTGTATTGCAAGCTTTATATATTCATGCTGAAATTCAGGAAATTAGAAACAGCTCATTACACTCCATTCACACTAGACGCCTTTCATAAACAAAACAATTTCTCAAGGCCTGAGGCAAATGTGACGCATCGGAGCGAAAGCTCCAAATCGTGACCGCTAAATGAATAATTCTGTATTTTAGGGTAAAGTCAGCAGCACATACTGTCTGCACACACTGCCTCGATCCGGTGCCAAGTGTCATCAAGACTAGTATTTAGCCACCAAATCACATGTGACTTTTTAAGACCCTATTCGTACGAGAAAAATCACTTTCCTTGATTTACTTGGCTTTCGAAATAGGAACGCCAAGTGACGTGTTGCCAGGTCAGGTGCCGATAAGCCGCGTCGGAGATCATGGATTAGGAAATCTCGGTGGTTTTGCCCCTCGACTAGGTACGATCACACCTCTTTTTGAACCTAGATCTCTTCAATTAACCAGGCCATTGACCTAGTTGGGCGCTTATATAGGTCGATGACTCATATGAAACAATGGAGATGGATTTTGGCCGCCACCCGTAAAAGAACATAACAGAAACAACGGTGTATTGAAACAAGTGCAGTCTGTGCTGTACCACTCCTTAGTATTCCCTGCATTTTCCCCATCCCTGAACTCAAACGAGCGGTTCAGATGATGCACAAAACAACACATGTTCGCTGGAGACGCCACAGATGGCGCTATCGATAACAACCATTTAAAATCTTTCATTTTTTAGATTGGCGATTCTCCACTCGGTTCTTGGCTTGGTATCTAAAATCGAATAAACAATTTTGAGATAAAATACTCATAATGATGGTTTTCGGCCCGTATATGATAAGAAGGGAGACAACTCGCGAAAGGTGGCAATCGATAACATAAATGAAACGGCCTATCAAACCAAAACTACGCTCATATTCCCACACCTGGCACACCTATTCACACCACCATTCATTCACACATTCACATGGGACAGATCAGCAAACATACATACGTACATCGCCTTCTTCAACACCTAACAAAACGAACCCCCTAGAAAACATACCGTCATCAAATGGTTCCACTGCACTCACAAACCTGTACACACAACTGCGTTACCCTAGTAGCACACAACATTGATACAACATTGAGATATGTTGAAATCAGGTTGATTGTCAATATTGGTGCTTCAACACGAATTCAACATTGATTCAACGTTGATATCACGTTGATATTTGGTTGTGCTTTGTCGAATCTTGGTTGAAGTTCAACATTGTAGTTCAACATCGATACAACATTGTCCCAATGTTGAGTTCACAATATCGACAAAAGAAGAATTTCAACGTTGTGATTCAACATTGATACAACATTGTCACGATGTTGATTTCACAATATTGATAAAAAGTAGAGTTCCAACATTGTGATTTAATTACTATATTGCCCCGCAGTTGCGTTGACACTTGACAGCATTAAAGGGGGCAAATGCCCCTCGGGTGTAAGGGGTCCCATGGGCTGGCTCGACAGGTCCTAAGGCGTCAATCGGACTTTAAGGGTGGGATCACTGAGGTTCCAAATAGACGAATATGGTCGTATAGAAATAGTACCTATTGGTATCGTATATATATGCATATACATTATACGTCTTGAATATGATATATAGAGTTATAAAGTGAATTGATCCTTAAATAAAGATAGCTCCACTTCAAAAATCCTTTTATAACATCCTCAACCTACGTTGAATTAAGCAGCATTATTGTATCGGCATTATTTTATTCGGGTGCCACCGGTGCCATTCAAGTATCACGGTAGTTAGTGTCTTGGTCCCCTCCCACCAGTCGTGCGCTGTACTCTTTCAGAGACCGTACCGACTGGAATCTAGCGACCGCTGACCGTTTTGAAGACTGTACGCGGCCGGCAGCGGGCGGTCCCATCCTCGCCTCCGGCTAGAGAGGGGGAGACCGCGACAGGGGACCGCGCGTCCCCCGTCCCGTTGTGCCGGGCCGGCTCGCAGAGTGCGGACGGGTGTGTTGAGTGTGTTGTGTCCAGTGTCGTCTGGCGTCTCCTCTTTCGATCCGACCAAGTGTAGGTTTCCGCCAGTTTCTGCTGTGTGACAATCAGTGCATTTATCCTATAGTTATTGCAGTGATAAGTTTAAAAAAACTGGCGCTGAAACGTTCTCTTCAAAATGGTGGCGATCACCGTCGTCACTCACTTGCCTGCGTCAAAGAGAAGAAGTGCTGCCGGTGGCGTCATGTAGCGTCATGACTTGAAACAGGGCCCGGTAAGTATAAAAGAATAGATTCATGGTAGTAGGACGTATAGGTAGTGGTAGGGGAAGGAGGGTGAATTGCGCCACCTTAAGGAAAAACGCTAATTGTAAGAAAACCGCTGGAGATATAAGCATGCATTGGTGACCATTTCAAAGAGGAACTCATTGGCTACGATTTAAGAGCCTCCCGATCAATTAAGAATGTTTCGTTTGCTTCTGACAGCTGCTTTTTCAGAAACATGTAAAAGGGCGCATTTGCCAACAACTGCTGTAAATTGCGCCAGGGGGATGGCGCAATTAGAACCCAATTGCGCCCTATACTTTAACATGGCTAAGCGAATGAGACGGAATGCATACACCCCGGCAGTCTAATGTCATTGCGGCTTACTTTAACATTCATAATGTTATTCACGCTGGTTAAATAATAAATGTAGGTGTAAATCGCGATGTTTTTTTTTTGCCCAGGTAGATAACTTTACATGTGTTCGTACGCTTGTAAAAGTGCAACGAAAACGTTTACTGTAACCGACTAGATATATGTGAACGTATGCGCCTATACGGTTATATTTCCAATCGTTTCTCTCAAAATTAATAATTTTTATTGTTTCGACAGTTTTATGACATCAGTTTTTACTTTTTTATCATAGCTGTCACCTCTCCCGCCTGAGTCCATGTTGAAAATGTCGCATTTTGTCAATTACACAAGTTCGTAGCCTAAATGGCAGCTGCATTATAAGTTTGACGAGAGAAATAATTTGCGGACTGACGACAGCGGGTTGCTCCCCTGCCTGACATTAAACTCCTTCTTTATTGCAATCAGTTAATGATGCATTCATGCTGTCGTGATATACAATAGCTACACCATTATTCTATTTGCGCCCCCCTGGCGCAATTGCCATGGGCGCAATTAAAATTGAGGTACTTTTTAATAAAAGCGTGGAAGTTATTATAAAGATGTTGAAGGAAAATTAACTGTTTTAGTGAAATATAATGAAAAAAGGGTTTTTCTTTCTAAATATCACTCTGAAAATCACACAAATATCACACATTTTTATAGCCAACGGTTCAAAACACTGCAAAAAAGCTAAGAAAACGCCGTAAGATCTTTGATGGCGTAATGAGCCTTGCTGATTGGCTTCATCGGGGAGCTTGGGCCATAAAAGGAGCTATCCAGTGGGGAAAATAATGTTTTCGAACACAAAATTCAAAACATGCCATTGAATCCGTGGGAATGTTGGTGGGCGCAATTGGTTAGGAGGGCGCAATACACCCACTTTCCCCTACATGCGTGACGCTAAATGCACTTACATAAATATCTATTATCTGAGCTGAAAATGACTGAACTGAATTTACTCAAAGGCCCAATTTATTACCGTTGTTACATAGGAATCTCCGCTTTGTTACAGGAGTGCGAGGCTCGACAGGCGACTCAACCCCCACGGCCCTGACTGAACCGCTCAAGATGTGAACTGTGAAGATGGCGGAGACTGAGCGGCGGCCGAGGTTGTGTGACGTGATATGTGAAGTGTAACTGACTCGAAAAAAGTGAAGAGCTGTGCATATATCATAGAAATACATTTTCCCCGAATATTGACTGTGACGGTGACGCTGGAATATTTTAGGTAATTACGGGATACGTGATTCCGTACACGTATAGGTCTGTCCACAACAACATCGAGACAATGTTGTATCAACATCGAGACATTGTTGAATCAACCAAGAATCAGCATCGAGACAATGTTGTATCAACATCGAGACAATGTTGAATCAACCAAGAATCAGCATCGAGACAATGTTGTATCAACATCGAGACAATGTTGAATCAACCAAAAATCAACATCGAGACAATGTTGTATCAACATCGAAACAATGTTGTACAATGTTGTCCTGTCAACATTGATACGATGTCGAAATTCAACATCGTATCAATGTCGAAAGTGGCTAACAGAATTACATCGATACAACATTGTTGTCAATATTGATACAACATCGATACAATATTGATGTGCTACTAGGGTACAGCATCAGTCCGATCCCAACGCCCTGTCCAGTGTCCACTGTCCAGTATCAAAACTTAACATCACAGTTATCGTACACTGGCTGACAAGGCTGCCAAATACCCATTGAAAATATTTAGACAGTCAGCTAGACGTTGTTTGCTGTTAATTCATCCACTCAGCACGAAAAAAAGTCGTAAATGATGGTTTTAAGTCCGGCATGCGAACTGTTAGTTTTAGAGTTTGAGATGACACAACCAATTCGGGACAGCGACTGACTGCCCTTCCCCATGTTGAGCCATTTTGGCCATAGTCCTGGCCCTAACCGAGGCAATCTGGCAGTCTCGTTTCTACATTGGCAACACGTTGCCTGAAACACAGCTTTTATCAGAGAGCATACTGGTTTTTGCCAGCTGTTATGTCAGCTCCAACCCTAGCCAAACGACCTATTTCTAACTCCCTCCCTCATCGTTACAAGCTCTGTCTCTTTCTCTCACTTAAGTTTGACCCTTCCTGTCGCATTACACCGGAGTATACCAAACAGTATCACTCCTCTCAGCTCATCAAACTGAGCTGTTCCATCTTATTCACTGTCATACTCTCACACAGCTCTGATAAAACAACCGACGGCGGTCCATTTCAGACTGGGCACCCATATCCAACGGTTTTCTATACCGGAGGGACGTTTCTGACACATACATAGTTCAGCCGCACGCACCGGAGCTCACTGTGGTGAGGTCACTTCAGGTGTCCGTCTCCAATGGGCGTCTTTCTCACAAGGGCATCCTTCTGGCACGAGCGTCCTTCTCACATGAGCGTCTGTCTCACATCGGTGTCTTTCTCACGTGAAAGTCCTTCTAACATGGGCGTCCCTTCTCACACTGGCACCCAGCCTACATCAACACCCTCACAGCATCTTAGACGTCCCGCCAATATCAACGTCTCCAAGATGGGCACCCTTTACACAGACGCCGCTCTAAGACGCCCATCGAAGACGCCCATCGAAGACGCCGCTTTAAGAAACCCTCCACACCCGCATGATTCCCTAGCCGCTCTTCGGATGCCGTCATCGGTTAGCATCCCTGTGTATGAGGGTGTCCCAGGCGGGGGAGGCCACCACTCGGTGTCGGACGTGCCCTAACACCGACACGCTGCCAGAAGAGCCGTCTGCACTGGTGGACACCGAGGCTGCCTCCTGCGCGGGGGGAGGGGGGGGTGTTACTTGGGTGGGGTTATAGTGGGGCTGAGTTGTAGTTTGTAGTCAATATATTGAACGAGAGTATGGCTATTGTTCAGCTCATATGCCTTAAACGCTAAGTAATTTTAACCATAAACGAATGTCACTCAATACATTTGATGTATTGAGTGACATTTCATAAATCGTGTCATTGAATAAATGTCACATATCTATCATGGCAATACATTGACGGTATGGTTAAGCTCATAAGTTTTCTAGGTTTGAGTAACCCCTAAGCATCAACAACTGCAAACATTTGTAGTAGCTCGTAATCAGTTCTTACCTGAAGGAATTTGACCTGAGTGCCGGCGTCTAGCTCAAGGACGTGGTCCCCTAGAAGCAGGCGAGCCCTGCCCGACTTCAGAATCTGGAGCCGCCCTACCTGACCCTCGGGCAGGTCACTGAAGGTCACCAGCTCAGGGTTGGGCGCCTGCCGGGTCAGAGGTCAAACCGAGGTCACAGGTGGATACGAGTGCGCCCCTGACATGCATAACACATGGAACAAAGCTATCTATGTTTACAGTCAAAAGCATTCACGTCGGTAGCAAATTGAATTGATAAAATACATAAAAACGAAAAAAAATAAATACAACGCATAATACTGTCAATTTTATCGCAAATCTATCAATAATAAAATCGATACACAAATCATATCAATAAAACACACGAAAATCAGCGTTTTTAACTGCCAAGATTTATCAATTGGATGCAGCTGAAAAACAGGATAGGGCCTAGGGAATTCTTTAACCGTCACTGTATGTAAATGGGCTGCAGTGCCTGTGCCGGGTGCCCTGTAGTCGGTTTCTACAAATACAAATATGTACAATGTCCACCTTGGTATCCGCCTGGACACCGTTGGTAGTGCCGGCAGCCGACGCCGATGGCTCCTTCTTGGGCTTGAGCTTCACATCGTCATCGTTAGAGGTCAGCACCGGTAGACAGTCCGGAAACTGAAACGGCGGTGCAACAGGATTAAATTGATTTCCCTAAGAAGGCTGAACATAAAATATGCAACGATGAAGCACAATCTATTTTGCGACATAAAAATGCCATCAAAGTGTTCAGCAATACCAGTAAATATGCTGGAGAGCCCACCGCTTAGCATAGACAATTTTTGCGTATAACAGGCTGCCACACTGCCCAACACCGCATTCCACACCCAGTCTTAATTATACAAGTCATCTATATGCAAAACGTATGCCTACAGGAGGGTCTTGCCCTCATCCTACCTGGAAGAATACGAGATCCTTGCGGCCTTCCTTTAACATGGCGGCTACAGGCAGGTCGGTTTCCCGGCGTCGGGCGGCCGCCAGCTTACGTTCCAAGTCCAGTTTCTGGGGGAGATAGAAACGGAGTCAGGATGATACAAGGCGATACAGCCACCCACCGTTTGCTGGGGGGGGGGGGGCGTTAAACGCCCCCAGCCGATAACTCGAGAACCAATAGGCGCAGAGAAACGCACGAGGCGGCAAACGAAAGAACGCGACGAGGCGCTTCAGATGAACACTTTAAAGTTGAATTTTGAGGTCACAGGTCGGGTCAAGGTCAGGTCAAACACCTGAAATCGGGCTTTCAGTAGCATGGACTTCAGGACTTCGCAATGGGCGCCTCTCGTCATAAACTCTGTCAAAACGGTGCACAATCCATCATATAAGGCCTACAAGAGTGTCAGCTCCATGTAGGAGTCAGTCAAGCATAGGTCAGGGTCAAGGTCAGGTCAACCGGGTAGGCACATATCCCCGAAAATCAAAACTGATATTCGCAGCCCGTGACACATGTTTTATAGGTAATTTGGGGCGTAGAACACGATGGTGACATTCATTTTATCATATGTGTACGTGTTTGGCTCAAAAAGTTCAATTTAAGAAATGCATGTATCATGGTCGTCAAGTAGTCATGAGAAATTGCCAAGTTTCAGTTCAAGAATTTGGAAAATGCGGAACGATAATCAATAATCGAAGATAGCCATTTGATTGTTCATGGTATTGGCAGTCTAATGGCGTTTACGGCATGTCTGTATGTCTATTTTGTGATTTTATATGATTTTTTGAACATATGCCGTTTTTGGTCGAAAACTCAGAAATCATGACGTCACTAAAGCCTCAATATCTCAAAATTTTTTCCGACCGATTTTTTTGAAACTTTGTCACAATAAACTTCAATCATTTCCCTACAGGTACCCAAAATTTGGCGCGCCTGCGGCGCGCCGTTTTTATGCTATGACCCGGCGAAAAAAGTGGGGGCGTTTAACGCCCCCCCCCCAGCAACTCGCGGGTTAAAACTCGCTAAAACGCTGTTTATCGAAAACCAACCGAAAGCTTGTGAGCAGAGTACGAGTTCCGAAGCTGAGAGCACTGCCAGCTTACCTTATCGGAGATCTGCAGTTTGCGCTTCATGTACGAGTGTACGTTGTCGTCCTCATCATCGTCGCCGCATTTCACTGCGGAAATGACGCACTTCCGGTCAGTACTTATAACTTGACACGCACCCATGTCCCTCACATAGGAAGCCTCTTTTCATTGATGCATCATAAGGCACTGCCAGACAGAAGACTCTCTTACTTTGTCGACCCTGATATGTAAATTTATCCCTCAATCCACCACTGACGTAATTTGACGCAGTGTCTCCCTTGTGACGTCATTTGACGCGGCGTGTCCCACCTTTGACGTCATCGGTGAGGTAGGAGGAGCCGGCCGAGGCCGAAGACATGAGCGGCAGCCGAACGGGAGCCATCTCATCACCTGCTTCCTCCTCGCCGTCGTCGTCAATGAAGTTATCCTTCAACAGCGCTGCCAGCTTCCGCTCCTGCGCGCGCACAACCGGAAATGGGTTACATCCGGTGACCGGTGGTACAGAGGGAGCTTTGAGGTATATTGAAGACTGTACGCACTACGCAATGCAGGAAAAGTACATCCTAGAGCAGTGTGGTAAGTTAAGGTTGACGATGCGAATCTCCGAAAATGGACACGACAAAAACTCAAATGCGAATCTCCTAAAATAGGCACTGCAAAACAGTAGAACCAAAGAAGTCAGCCATGACTCACCTCCTCTTCTTTGTCGACCTTTTTATTTCCGCCGAACACCGGCATGGTCATCGCAGAGTCCTTCTCCCCACCTCCCCCTCCCCCTCCACCGCCTCCCCCTCCACCCCCACCGCCGCCGCCGCCGCCTCCTCCAAAGCCGCCAAAGGCACCGCCACCAGTACTGGGCCGCTTCTCCGGGGCGGCGATGCCTGGGAAATGACGAGCGACAGCGGGTTAAGTCGATGATAAAAAAAAAAAAAAATAACACAGGGCATATACTCTAGAGGCACCAGAACATACTGTTATTGCTGAGTCTTTAAATATGAGTTCACAATCGAGCCCAACCGAAGCCTTGGCACCTTCATCAAATTAGTTTGACCTTAATTCATTATCGCTGTCGGCGCCGGACGGTTCCATCTCTGCATTGCGCTGCTTACCGCTGCTAATTATTGAATAGCCAAACAGCTTTAAAGCAGCATATCAGTCACTTTCCGGGTTATCTCGTATATATTTCCTTCTCCCTCCCAAACTACCTCTCCTGTGCCCCTTCCCTTTCTCTCCTTCAGCTCTCCCTCTTTCTCGATCGTCTCACCTTCGCCGAACACCGATCCGGACATCTGCACCAGCTCCGGCCTGTCGCGGCGTCTCTCTCCTCCATCTCTGCCGCCCCTGCCCCGTCCGTCCCTACCGCGACCTCTTCCGTCCTTACGGCGGTCCCCGCGGCCGCCCCGCCGGTCACCGTCCCGCCTGTGGGTGAGAGGGTCACAGAGAGGTCAGTCAGGTCGAGGTAAGAGGTCATGAGAAAGTCAGGTTAGACGTCATGAGGTACGTCAAGTCGGAGTAAGACTTGGCTAGAGAGGTGGGCTAAATGGATCGTCACCTCATAAAGTGAATAGTAGAGCTCAGGAAGCAAACTGGCATCCATGGTTGATATAATTCACATGATGAAGATCCCAAAGCTTTTGATCACGAGGAGATTAAAAAACTGGTTGGTTGTGTCATTGGTGTCATGGACCAAGTCTAGTTTGATATCAACTATGAGAGGTAACATAATTTTGGAAGTTTATACAGCATCTCAAAGACCCTTCATCTACCCATCCATCACTTACCCCTTTTCATCGTGCTTCTCTCGCTTCACATCCAGATTCGGCACAAACACCCTCTTGCTTTTGGTGGCATGGAGCAGCGCCGGTCGCAGAGCCGAGGCCAGGGTCAGGTCTCGGGGAGGTCGTATGGACGGCAGGCGCGCCGGGGAGGGGCGCGGTCGGACCGGTGCCGAGCCCCCCTCGGCGCCGGAGCTGGCGCCGCCCGTGGCGCCGCCAGGACCGTCGCTCTCACCGGCCATGACCTGTGGAGTGGAGAAACTAGTCAGCGAGGTGTAGTCAGCGTTTGTTCTAGTCAACCTCACTAAGCCGGTGTTGGACTCCCAGTAGTGAAGGCCCTGTGAAGCTACACCATGCATTATACTTTAGGAAATTACACTCGTCATGCGTCTTGTCAGGTTTTGAGGGATATCAGTAGACAGTACACAGATCCAGTTCGGTTGATAGAAAATACAGAAATACACTGTCGGCTACACTGTGGGTCACACACATTCAGTCAAGGAAGTCATGGATGTTAACTCCAGGAACTGCCAGATAGTCAGGATTGTCAGGATTTCCTGTGCTAAAATTACATTTAGAATTTTGATTTTATATGGACTAAGTGCTTGCATCAGCATGAGTTGTTGTTGATTAGACAAATGCTGATGCACTTGGTAGCACACTACCTATGCCACATGTAATTTGTAAATCAAAGTGAAGTAGGTAACTGATAATGATTACCGTAAAATGGGGTGTTAAGGGACGGTGGGGTGCTAAGGGACAGTTGCATGGGAAAAACTTCGAGTCCTATTAACTTCCTAATTTGAGAAGGTTCAATAAAAACTTCAGTGTGGTAGTTGACACTGTTTTGCTCTTGACCATAGAATACAATGGTATGGATTTTCATGCAAGTGATTTGGTTCAAAAATGGATTTGAAAATCATGCTACATTTTCACAAAATTGAAACATCTCCAAAACTCTGTGTGTACCACATAAACTAGTGGGTGTACAGGGAAAATGAATGCATAGGTGTATTGTCACATGTATTGCACATGTTTCCTGAAAAACTTGTGCAAATGCACCCATTCATTAATCATCCTCTTCCTCTTTTCCGGATACATGCATATTTTGAGGTGGACGTGGGGTGCTAAGGGACAGGGAAGAAAAAATAAAAAATAATATCTAAATATAATTTCATTAAAGGTAGTGTGCCACCTTTGAAAGATTTCCCATTTTATTTTTCCTAGGATAAGAAGCTTCTGTTTTTACCTAATATCGCAAAAAAAAATAAAAAATGGGCCTGGAATAGTGCCTTTTTCGCCTAAAAGTTTTTCGGTTTTTAGATATGTATAACAACTGTAGTGGGCTCACCTGCAAACAGGCGTCGGGCAACAATCGCGAATGCGGCGCACTTGTGACAATAAGCAAAGGTCATTATAGTGTTACGACCATACGACGTACGGGAATGAGTTATCAGCTGTCTTATCGTAGACAACACAATGTCGAGCCTTAAACTGTAAGCCCGTATTGGTATTGTTTCTTTTATTTGGCTGTCGAACATTATTTATGGTTTGAAATATGATTTTATGTAAAATAATTGATATGAAAAAGCCGTCTTATAAGTTATGACCCCATTTCACCACACGCAAGTGGCAGAAATGACAATGATCAGCTGACGCATTTTTCTTGGCCGAAGTCAGAGCGCGCGGCCCGACGCACCACGCGTATTTGGAAATTCCGACCTCGACGAGCATCAGAAGCCACCTAACAGGCGTGTTCGAAACCGCAGGAGATGATGATGAACGGGTTTATCGAAACTTGATTGGATGAGCATATCGGTAATAGCGATTTCAGTGTGTGCATTTATTGTTCATAGTGGTGTGAAATGTGGTTGGGGTACGACCGACAACCCGTCGGGGCGAATTTCGCACTGGGGTACTCAAAATTTGAAGAATTTAAGACGTTTCCATGAGTTTTGAAGGTATGGATAAGTTCTAAAAATCCGGTTCTCCTTATCTGGGCCATTAACTCCATACGGTCCAAGAAAGCTGGCACACTACCTTTAAGTTTTCTTTCAGTAGGCATGGAAAACACCAAATTCCACATAAAATGCTGGCAAGTTCATGCATTTATCTCTAACACATCTTAAGTTATGTAACAAAACATCTCAACACTCGCTTTTACAATGATGGGTCAATGGAGACTGATGTAGGTAAATATGATGTCATCATAAAAAGGCTAAAATAGAGAGGGCAACATAATGACAAGTGACTAGCTTCAACATGGGTTTTTATTGATGACAGAAGGGTACTTTTTTGTTCTGTTTACCTTATAATTAGCACATTTTCCACAAGCGTAAACTGCATTACACGTAAATGACTAAAAAGGTCATGAGTGGTGAATGAACCTGACTTGTTTTGTGACAGAATATGCAAAACATTTCAATAAATAAATTGTGTGCCCTTCCACACCCCAATTGTGGGCATTTGATGACCATTTCTTGGAATAATATAGGTGTCCCTTAACCCGCGAGTTGCTGGGGGGGGGGGGGGGGCGTTAAACGCCCCCACTTTTTTTGCCGGGCCATAGCATAAAAACGGCGCGCCGCAGGCGCGCCAAATTTTGGTTACCTGTAGGGAATTGATTGAAGTTTATTGTGACAAAGTTTGAAAAAAATCGGTCGGAAAATTTTTGAGATATCGAGGTTTTAGTGACGTCATGATTTCCGAGTTTTCGACCAAAAACGGCATATGTTCAAAAAATCATATAAAATCACAGAATAGACATACAGACATGCCGTAAACGCTATTAGACTGCCAATACCATGATCAATCAAATGGCTATCTTCGATTATTGATTATCGTTCCGCATTTTCCATAATCTTGAACTGAATCTTGACAATTTCTCGTAACTACTTCACGACCATGATACATGAATTTCTTAAATTGAACTTTTTGAGCCAAACACGTACACATATGATAAAATGAATGTCACCATCGTGTTCTACGCCCCAAATTACCCATAAAACATGTGTCACAGGCTGCGAATATCAGTTTTGATTTTCGGGGATACGTGCCTACCCGGTTGACCTGACCTTGACCCTGACCTATGCTTGACTGACCCCTACATGGAGCTGACACTCTTGTAGGCCTTATATGATGGATTGTGCACCGTTTTGACAGAGTTTATGACGAGAGGCGCCCATTGCGAAGTCCTGAAGTCCATGCTACTGAAAGCCCGATTTCAGGTGTTTGACCTGACCTTGACCCGACCTGTGACCTCAAAATTCAATTTTCAAGTACTCATCTGAAGCGTCTCGTCGCGCTCTTTCGTTTGCCGCCTCGTGCGTTTCGCTGCGCCTATTGGTTCTCGAGTTATCGGCTGGGGGCGTTTAACGCCCCCCCCCCAGCAAACGGTGGGTGGCGAAATACCCCAGCAACTGCCGGGTTAACACCCCACATTGGGGTGCTAAGGGACAGTGATGAAAAATAATAAAAAATAATATGCAGGTATAAATCATAAAAACTTTAATGTGGCAGGCATGTAAAGCACCAAATTCCACATAAAATGCTGACAATTTGATGCTTCTATCTCCAACCCTTCTTGAGTTATATAACAAAACACCTCAAAACTGTCCCTTAACACCCCATTTTACGGTATTTAATTTTTCATTATTTATTGCCAATTATATAACAAAATAAATAATTGAGTTTAAAAAGCAAAGTTGTACACACGCTAGCTGGCATAGATCTCGCTGGATAGTGGATAACATTCTTATGATAGCATACAATAGGTAGTTCCCAGAAAATCTGGAAAACCGAAGAAAACAACATAAAGGAAGTCCTGCAGGGCGCAGGCTGAAGCAAGGAAATGCAGAACGTACACATACATTCCCGAACAGTCACACAGCCTAAAAATCAAAATCATTGTTAGTTGATCCATTCATAAAAAGGCCAGTAAAAGTACACCCAACAGATCACTGAGAGCGACAGGTAGGAATTCAAGTTGCCAAGGGACAGAGAGTTGCCGTGGCGTTTCAGTTTCAGAACAACTCAGAGTTGCACCACGTTTCGCCGTTTCTATAATCTATAGCAGTGGTTTCACTCGCTTGCCGTTTGGATATTCCGCAGTATCCTTAAAAGAAATGCGCAAATTTACCTGAAAATAATATTTCAAGCCGACCAGACGAAATTACAAGCAGGAGACAAAAAACCAACACGTTTTAAAAATGCGGTCCAATGTTCTGAAAAAATCACGGCCCCGTGGGATACACTCCATAATAGAAACTTTCGCGCCACATACGAAACAATTCTGAATAGCCATATGCTACCAAATTCCTTTAAGGTTGAAAGGGAATTATCTACGCAATTGTGCGGAGAAAATAACGCAAATCGTCGACAACAGGGAGGCAAAGGGGAAAAAAACTTCTATGAACCTTATGAGGAGACTGGGAGGGGCCAGGGAATCATTCAAGCCAAATATCCTTACGAACCAGCTGTCGGACGGTTCTTTCCACGTGTCTCCTTTTCCATACTTCCTTTCCTAAGCCAGGAAAAGGAATTAGGCGATGCTTGAACTACCTGCCCGTCTGGCGTCTGCCATAATTTCGCCCAGCGTTCGATGTCTGAGTCTCGGACGACGAAGATTCTACGTCGTCCGGCCAATCACGTTCCATAACCGCAGCCGAGCCCCCACTGACTTTGAGCGCGATTGACCGGACGACGTAGAATCTTCGTCGTCCGGAGACATCGAGTGCGGGGTTGGTTTCTACTCCATTGGACCGGGTCCACGAATGGATCCATTCCCTGAGCAGGACTCACTCGCCGTCAGTGCCTGATCGCAAGCAAACGCCATATCGGATTTTGGGTAATTTATTTCGGAAATCCTCGAGAGCACAAACATAACACTTCATACACATACTGCACTGGGATGCACACGAAGCTTGGTGTGCCGAATTGACTCGAAGCCCCGTAACACAAAGCAAGTACACTAATTACTAGCTCCTCATCGATCGCATAGCTTTAGCTTAGGCCTTTGGCTTTGCAGACATCGATCGATCAACCTCTGCATCTTCCTGCCTAAGATAAGCTGTTAGACTTAAAAATGGCAATATCTTACAGTTCTGTGGCCAAGCAGAACAATCCAATACGCCAAATGAATAAAGCGCCAAATTCTTCACTGGGAGAGACTAGGCTATGATACCTGCTACATAGCAACCAACAGACAATTTAACTCTCCTGGCCCCTGGGCCACGAAGGACTGAGAAAACATCGCAAACGTTCGTTCGCTTGTATCTTCGCTCGGCAGGTAACATGAATTCGTCCTCGACCAATCACGAGCGTAGAATATCCTTGATTCCACCAATCAGATCACGGGCGGCCACCGACAGCCCAATGAGAGCAGCCAGCGTCGGGCTTGGCCCCGCCTCTCGCGTGCCACAGCCAATCACGGTCCACCATTGGCCAGCACACACCAATCACGGCTCAGTTTTCAGTCACGTGGCTCACTTCCGCCGGCCACCGCCGCCGGCGAGGATCATGGCAATCCGCATGAAGATGTTGATCGTGTCCAGGTAGATCGACACCGAACTGAGAAAAAAAAAACACGGAAGATGCGTAAATGGCAAGCGGTGAAAGGCAGGCTTGAAAGTCTGTGTCAAAAGTCACAAATCACACAAAGTCACACGCACAAATGAAAACAGGCTTTGCGAGCATGATAAAATAATATAATGAGACTGCTTCTATAGCATAATACTTTCATAGCACTTCCGAAAAATATGGCGAATTAATATTTTCAATCGAAAATATTTTCTTCGTCTTAAGTTTCATTTTGTAAAACGAAAACACAGGAAATAAAAAGAACGCATACCATTGAACAATAATTACTGGGTTGCTACTCATCTGTTGAATAAGGCTGATTTTCTACCACCCTCAGTCGTCAGCCCCCCCCCCCCTACCACCACCATTCCCTTCCACCTTCACCTACAAACCACTACAACATCATCTGCCACTCACGCGTTGATGGGGTCGAACGGCTTCTGGGCGATCATGGGATAGTGCTCAGCCTTCTTAATGATCCTCTGTGTATCGTACAGCAGCATCATACTGAAGAGTACCAGTCCACCGTACATTGCCAGCGAGTACACTCCGGCACCCAGGGCCGTGGTGGGCGGCAGGAACATGCTGCCTGTAGGGGGTGAAATGAAACTGTGAGACGCCGTGGTATGAGCGGTCAGAATAATGTCCCGTAGATCAGTCAGTAGAACCACAAAATATATAGTGTGCGACATAGTCATGTCGACATACGGCGCCATGTCGTAGACTATATATTCCATCGTAGAACTGATGGCTTTAGTTACTTGGTGAGTTTATCATTGTGCCTATCAAAGAATGGTGACACCGATGGTAGACGGTTATTTAGGCGTATCGGGTATCATGACGCGTCCTTACAATCATACTCCACTAATTGTCTAAACTGGAAAGGGGCCGAAAAATAATTGAAGTGTGCTCTCAAAAAACATGTGAACTCAAATCGAACGCTCGTACACACATTTCATTGGACGATAAACCACCAATATGATAGGACAAACCACACAACATTTTGTGAAAAATATATCCAAGCACAAATAATCCTGGCTAATCCTGACTAATTCGCTAATTCTGACTCACCGATCGAAGCGCAGAACACCACGCCAAAACCGATGGCCAGCGGGCCGCCCATGTTGAGAAACTTCTCACTGGGAGCACAAACCGCCACTGTGGAGAGGCCGCCCACCACGCCGGCGGTGTACCTGATAGAGGTCACACAGAGGTCATATAGAGGTCACACAGAGGTCACACAGAGGCCATATGGAGGTCATACAGAGGTAATAAAGAGGTCAAACAGAGGTGAAGCTGAGTCGATGTCATCATGCGCCCAAAAATTGGATTATGCATGAGTAATTCAGCATCCAGAAAATCCATCATGTATGGCCGAGCGCAAGCGAGTATGTTCAGGGTAATTTGGATTGCAGAATGATTTAACTCATAACAAAAGTGTAAAAGTTCAGTAAAACTCAGTAAACAAAGCCAGAACCAGAACAGGTTCATTAAATAATGGATTCCACAAGCTACTCAAAACATTAAATTGTCAAATTTGGGCAATAAAATGCTTCGAAGTTACGCTATCTATAACTTTGATGATCTCTGTTGGCATCTAGCTCACCAGGCTCACTCACCAGGCAGCCCTCATCAGCAGGGGACCTCCAAGCATGGCCAGCGGCGCCACCACTGCGCCAATCACGCCGCAGTGCAGCAGCCAGGCCATCTGCTTGGTGCCGAAACCCTCCTGGTACGGGATGGAGCGGACCAGCATTCCCGAGCCGATCATAGCCGCGAACGAGGCGCCGATGGCCTGCGAGAAACAGAGACGGGTGATGTATTTTGAATGGTGTGCATGATGGACGAAATGATAGTTTGGATGCTGTGAGCATCGGACGTAAGCGGTGCACGTGAATATTGAGCACTCGTGTAAACATGGACACCGGGCAATAGTGATTCCTCGCAACGCAAAGAGGTTGACTGCTGGATATAAAAATGAAAATGACACGTTATTTATCATTTCTGCGATGAAAACGCGAGAAAGCAATCATACGTTGCTAAAACTCATGGACCAAAATTCCTCAATATTGACACCGATAAGTGAGCTGAAAATAGATAGATGTGAGCGAAAATGAGCACGGTTTGGACAAGTTTCGGAACCATGAAAAAATCGTGTGCATCCTTGCATTCTGCCTGGACACTTTCCAGCATATAACTCCAATGTCCTTAACAAACTAATCAATATCACGCCCACTGTCTCTCACCAGCCAGCTATTTTTGGTGACCAGTCTCATCATGGCCGGCGAACGGAAGATGGCCACGGCTGAGGCCGCCGTCACACCCACACTGGCGCCGAAGTACATGTAGGTGGCCTTGACACGATCACGGACGTACTGCGGCCACAGGCTGCAACGGAACGGAGGTCAGGTCAATGGGAGCGTGAAAGGCAGTCAAATCACTGATTTTCATAGATAAATGTATGATTGAATGCAAGAATGGAACGATGAACGGTAGCGAATGAATGAATGAGTTACGACGGAGGAATGGATACGGTACATCGTAACGTATGAATGGATGAGTTCATGAGGTCATGGTAATGAAAAAAGCAAATAACGAATGACGAATGAATGATTGAATGAATGAATGAATGAATGACGAGTGATAGTGGCAAAGTAAAACGATGACGAAAGAACAAAACAATGAATGAATGAATGGATGAATGGATGAATGAATGAACGAATGAATGAATGAAGGAAGGAATAAAAGCACTATAAACTCTCAAAACGTTATCAAGGTCACTCACACGGCCTGGTCGATGGCGCCCATCTCGCTGGAGAGGCCAGCCCCGTAATAGCAGAGAGCTCCGATACCGACCACCGAGGCGCCGGCCACCAGGCCCCGGCCGGCGGTGAATGCTGCCGGAGAGGAGAGGGATGGTTACTGGGGGGTCATGGGGTCAACAGAGTGGGGCGGTTACGGAGGCGGGGGACGGTTGGGGGAGAATGAGGCTATGGGGTCAGCGCGGGTTCTGGATTTTGAATCGCAAACGACCAGAGGAGGAAAGTCGAAACCGTCGGGACAGCCACGGGAAAAGCTGCATACAACATCGGACAATACAAAAAACTGCTGATATCTTCGAAAGACTTCCAAAGTTTACAGAAAGATTGATGGCTCACTGAGATAAGATGTCTGATGAGATAAAATAATGAGATGTCTCCCTGATTACGACTCGAACCCACCTCCCTCTCCGGCCGGCGCCATGACGCGCTGTCCGAGCGTGGCGCGGCGCGCGGCGCGCCGCGTCTCGGCCGTCCGCGCCTGATTGGAGAGCAGTCGGCGCGCCGGCGCGCCCACCTGCAGCCGAGCAGCAGAGCGCGCCAGACTGGATGGCGCCACCAGCATCGTGACTCGTGACAGCAGCATGGTCGTTGAGTTCTGAAAAGTCAGATAGAAATATAAATTATTTTCTTGATGGAAGTGGATTTCAGATTTCCTGACACAGCGATTCAGAGGAATCCTGAACCAGGGTTGCAGAGTCAGAGTTCATTTTTGAATTTTGGAGGCAGGAGTTGGAGTCAGATTCGCCAAAATTGCATTGACTCTGCAGAATTACCAGGGCTGCAGAGTCAGGCATTGAATCATCAACAGTTCTGCCTTGATTGAGTCAGAGTCAGTGTCAAGTTTAGGAGGCTAGAGTCAAGTTGCAGTCACCAAAAATCCATCATAAAACAATGTTGAAATCTTAATTTGAGTTGCTTCAGAGCTTGCTGCTTGGTCAGTGGCAGTAGCTGTGGTACAGACCAGTGCCCACTTGAAGTCATGTGAGCAGGGACTAGAGAGGGCTCAAGAACTGTTACGCAGACATCATTTTTGTTTTATTGGGTTAGGCTTTTGGGACTAACGGGACAAACACATACCAGGATGATAGGGGCTAGGGGAAACAATGCAGCTGCTCGGGTCAAGCCCATTTCAGTAGGCGGAACTATGGTCATGAGTACCCAAATATAGGAACGTTCCCATTTTTGGGAACGGAGTTCCCAAATATGGGAACGGGCGTTCCCATTTATGAGAACGGAAGGCAATTTTTTGGCCGTTCTCCCACTAAAACTCAAAAGTGCATCACGTCTCAAAAAAGTGCACGCTAATTTAAGTATCTACTAAATCTCCATAAAGTTATCTTTAATCTGACCGTGGAACAAGGAAATTGACCGTGGAATGATATTTTTAATGATTTTTTGAAAATGACAGAATGGTGGAAATATGGGTTATACGACATTTAGCATGCAATTTTAAGGAAAATGAAGCATTTTTTTAGTTTGAGGTAAAGTATAATAATTTTCGCCTGGTTATGAACTTTCATACTATCGACACCAGATGCTGACAAATGCAAGCGAAGACGCGGACGGTCCCGAGGTAATATTGTTGACTTTTGTGTCGGGGCGGACGACCGCGTGGAACGTGAGTGAATTTACCGAGCTACTGTTGTAAACTCAGTTTAAGCGGTTGAAAATTATCCAGCTGTATTTTATCATCCCGGAAAGACATATTTTATTTGGATGCTAGCTGTTTAGAGTTGTTTTATAAGGAGCGTCATGAGCGTGGTTTTTGTCTTCCGTGTTTCTAAGCGTGATCGTTTTGGGGGAATTTCTCCTATATAGCTCGCTCTGTGTGGCTTATTTATAATTTTTATGCTGATTTCGATAATTCCTCGTGCCCATCCTACCAGGCCTTTTGCCACTTACACTCATCAAGAAAGGAAAAAACTAGATTTTCATTGGGACTAGGTGTTTTGAGGGTGTAACATATTCAGCGTTCCCATTTTTGGATACTTCCTTGTACTCGTCAACTATCGGTGATAAACAGACAGGTGCTTGACATGTCTCCACCCTCAGCGCGGACGGTGGATATAGGTATGGAAGACCTTGTTGAACATCGCTGAGCGTTGTGAATTACGTAATCCTGCAGAGGGGGGCGTGCCCGCTGCGAGATCGACGGGAATAAAAACGCAGAAGACCGGGCGAAACATGCGACGGTCTTGCCGGAAAGGTCATCTGATGATTGTTGCGTTAACAATAATTTGCGGCGTTGGACGTGATGCTTGTTAATGAAAAGAGCCCCTAAAAGGCGTCGGTGAAATCGTTCCCAATTTTGGGTACGCCGTTCCCATAATAAGGAACGCTTGCAGCGCCAGTGTACGAGAGCGTTCCCAAATTTGGGCTCGCGGCCCGGATGATGGACTGCTTTAGAAATAGGGGAACGATTTGAAACTACGATGGGCCTTACAATATCAAACTCTTTCCCAACAATATTGAGACAAATATCAGGCGGTTCACGGTCGTTTTATATTTTTTGGACTTCATTTAACGGTTCTTTTTCTTGTTTTAAATAATGCCTACATGGCGTTCCCATATTTGGGAGAATTAAGTCATAAGTATTCGGAGTGCCTACCAAGTGCCTACGTACCGTGCATTGCCATCAATGTACAGTTCATCATGACTGAACGGCCGTACAATTTGTGTTAAACGCTGCTTCCCTCTGAGTTCCACGGGTACAGTGAAGGATAGGTACAAAATTGGGTAATTAGCATGTCTGTGTACACACCATCCTATCAGATGTATTATGAGAATATTTAAATCCTTATCCTCTGTGCTTATGTGCCTCATATTCTTGTTCCTCGGTATCAATTATCAGCGGCCACCATGCGCTGAATTTGGCACTCATGAAGTAGCGCTGGATGTGTGCTGACATTATTGCCGCAACCCGCTACCCCAGAACCCAGACATATTCAGCATAACATTTCTTTCCAGTCTGGGATAGGACGGTGGACAGTTGCTTTGATCTGGACGCCAGATCAAGGCGACTCCAACTCTGGCATGCCAGGGTCCTCGCTGGAGCTGGCGATGGGGCTGGTGGGGTAGCTGTGACCTGAGCTGAGCAGCCAGTCCAGAGAAATCAGTAGGCGGAACTATGGTCAAGCGTACCCATTTTCGGGAACGCATTTTTTTAAGGCTGACTCTCGGAGGGGGCGGACGTGTCTCATCGAGCTCCGTGGTCGACACTGTTTAACCTTAGAGGCCGTAATCCGATGAAGTCTGAGGCACAAAAAGTCCTTTTCTAAGAAGAAATACCTACTTTCGCACGGTAGTGATTTCCATCGAAGGCAGCATGCCAACTCTAGCCAGGTCTCCGGTCCCGACTCGTCGTAAAGCTGCGGCTCTACCGTCCTCGGCCGCGCCAACGGCGCCATCGTCTCAAGGTCAGGCGCGGGCGTTGGATTCGTCCCGTGATGCGGAATGTGAAGAAAAACCGAAGGAGGTAGGTGCCGAAGGTGCTGAATCTGAGTCTACAAGTAAAGTTGAAGAATGTGTTGCTGATGGTGGACCTGTCACTGAACGCCAAAAAGGTATGGACAGCGCGGTAAGCGGCAAAAATGTCGGTAAGCTAGATGAGTGTCTACAGGAAGTGGGAACCCGGTTGTAGCCCTGCTTCGTTCTCTCGGTCTTCCAGCGACACCAGTAACGAAGGGGCTATCTGCAAAGGAGGCCCTGGCAAAGCTGTATGCGGTGAGCCATTTCAGGATGGTGAAGCTTGCGTGCTCTGTGACAGATGTCACGACTGGTACCATTCTTCGTGCCAGGGCATCTCAAAACCGGCAATGAAGGCTCTCGATCGGTTCAAAGTTCTTGCCTGGTTATGTGTGAGCTGCAAAGGTGAGCTCAAGAAGAGTAAGTCGCTACGTCCCCCTCTGTCGTCACTTGCCAACAAAGTGGAGAAGCTTGACGAGACTATCCGTAAACATGTCACTGAGGTTAGTGCTTCCCTGAAAGCTCATCAGACCATCCTGGAAAATCAAATCAGAGCAACTGACAAAATCCACAAAGCTCAGGAGGCCGAACTTGTTCGTCAAGCTAACCTCATCAAAGAGTCCCTGAAGGAAAGTTCGCAGCAGAAAACATCATATGCTGATGCATTGAAAGGAACATGTGCCGAGGTGGTGAAGAAAGTGAGTGACCAAATCTCCTCTCTCCCAGGTTCAGCAGTATCAGGAGGTAAAAAAGCTGCCCATGACCTTACAGGAGTCCTCGATGAGTTTATGGAAAAGGAAAAACGGAAAGCAAACTTGGTGGTTCACAACTTACCTGAGCAGGTAGGACAGTCCAACGCTGAACGTGCAAGGAATGATTCTCTTCTGTTCAAAACAATGATCAAGGATGAAATGAAATTGATTGTGGAGGTGACAAATTCATTCCGTGTAGGGAGACGCGTCTCAGATAAAGCAAGGCTGCTGATAGTCACGCTTGAGCACCCAGCAGCAAAACATGACATCCTAAGACTAGCCCCTCAACTGCGCCACTCCAACAAGTATGTCAACATATATGTTTCACCTGACCTGACCAGAAAGGAAAGAGAGCTGAACAAGAAACTGAGAGAAGAGCTTAACAACCGCAAAAGGGCAGGTGAACAAAACTTGGCCATCAGAGGTGGGAAGATTGTCAGGATACAAGCTGAAACAACAAACACCACAGCTCTACATCCCAACAGTGGTGAAGCTGGCAACTCTGGGGTCATCCGCCCCCAGGCTGATGCAGTGGACCTGAGGGGGCCGGCCAACCCCCAAAATGACAGTATCATTGTCCCTCCTGCTCAAACTCTGCAGGGTGATGCCAAGGAGATCAAGGGAGCCAGGGTGAGAGGAGTGGCTGTTCCCCCAAGTGGGTGTAGCAGAGACCATCCTGCTCAAACAAGTCCCCAGGCTGACCCTCCTCTAGGCACCACAATGGGTGGAGCTAATGCCCTATCTGAGGGAAGAAACAATGACCATCCGACTCAATTGCCCCCACAGGAAGCTGCTCAGACCAAGGGGGCTGGGACGAGAGGAGTGGCTGTTCCCCCAAGCGGGTGTATCAGAGACCATCCTGCTCAATCAGCTTCCCAGGTTGACCCTCTGGCTGCGCTGCCCAGTCCTGCAGTGGGAGGTCCTGCTGTTCTGTCTGGGGGCGGAGGCTGTGGAGACATCCCTGCTCGAGCAACCCCACAGGAAGTTGTGCAGGCTGAGCAAGCTGGGGCGAGTGGACTGGCTGTTCCCCCTAGTGGGTGTAGCAGAGACCATCCAACTCACAGTGGCCCTCACGCTAATGCTCTGTCCACACAGAATGGCGGGGGTAACACACCTGCTCAAGGTATATGACTTGGAGCGACGACAGTGGACTGGAAGAAGAGCCTGAAAGTCTTATATACTAATGCTGACCAGTTCCCAAATAAGAGGGATGAGCTATGCATGAAGATTGCTGGCGATGAACCTGATGTCATGCTAATTGCAGAGGTCATACCCAAAGCACAAGTAATTCCCATCTCTCTCGCACTTTTGGATGTGCCTGGTTACTCCATGTATCCAAGCTTTGACCCTCTCCAGCCCAAGCTAGGATCTAGTAGCCTTCGAGGTGTTTGCATCTATGTAAAGAATGACCTGCAAGTCTCAGAGCTATCTTTTGGCCTGAACACATACATTGAAAATGTTTGGGTACAACTTACTCTGGAAGGTTGCGACAAGCTCCTGATTGGATGTGTCTATCGGAGTCCATCACACCATCCGCAGGAGAGCACTGATGAACTATGTCAGCTCTTACGCATGGCCTGCGCTTCTATGCCATCCCACTTTCTCGTCTGTGGTGACTTCAACCTACCACATATTGATTGGGAAAATTTGTTTTCCTCTGCCCCAGCTGAAGACCATTCTCATGCTTTCCTGGAAGCTCTTAACGATTGTTACCTCTTTCAAAAGGTGACCCTACCGACACGCTACCGCACTGGTGAGACACCAAACATCCTCGATCTTATTCTGACACTGGAGGACGGCATGGTGCAGAACTTGAGGTATGAAGCGGGCTTAGGTAAAAGTGACCATCTCATTCTTCAATTTGATGTGCTCTGCTACTCTTCCCGCAACAACTCTCACATGAAGCACCCTAACTATTTCAAAGGGAACCCTGCAAGGTTTATCGCCCTGGTGGAGGAAGTTGACTGGAGCTCTGCCGACGACCACAGTGTGGATGAGCAGTATACGTTTCTGTGCGAGTCCTTGCTCAAAGCTGCCAAGGTCTGTTTCCCCACCAGTAAGAGAAAAAGTAATCGCAAGAACATTTACATAAATGGGCAGGCCCTACGGCTGAAGAAACGAAAAGAAGAGCTGTGGAAAATATATGTGTGTTCAAAGAATATCATTGACTACACCAGGTACACTCAGTGTAGAAACCGGTTACGGAAGTTGACAAGAAACCTGAGGAGGGACCTGGAGATCAGCCTAGCCAGAAACGTCAAAGAATGCCCGAAAGCCTTTTGGCGCTACTCCAACACTAGGATCCGAACAAAAGCCAGGCTCGAAAACCTCAAAGATGACTCCGGGCTGGTGGTAAGCGATGATCTCGGGAAAGCGCACCTCTTGAATGCCTTCTTTAGCAGTGTTTTTACAGCCGAAGACGTCTCACAGATTCCCGAACCACCCTCACAGTACGCTGGCCGTCCGTTGGAAACGATCCAGATCACGTCCGAGGCTGTGAGGAGGAAGCTCGAGACCCTGAAGACGACTTGTGCACCGGGCCCTGACGGCTTACACCCGAAGCTCTTGCAACTCGCATCCCGGCCACTAGCTGGTCCACTTGCCTCCATCTATCGTGCCTCTCTCGATCAAGGCGTTATTCCCGACTCTTGGAAGGCGGCAACGGTCATTCCCATTCACAAGAAAGGCAGCAAGCAAACTCCTGGTAACTATCGTCCCATCAGTCTTACGTCGATCCCGTGCAAAATCCTCGAATCACTGATCCGGGACGAACTCATGGATTTCCTATGCTCAACAGACCAGCTCTCCAAGCACCAGCACGGGTTCCGCCCACGGAGGTCCTGCAACTCGCAACTCATTGAGGTACTGGACGACTGGAGTAAGATGATTGAGCAGGGGAGCCCAGTTGATACAGTTTACCTTGATTTTCGCAAAGCCTTTGATGCGGTCCCTCACAAGCGCCTTCTATTGAAGCTTCGTAGTCTTGGTGTGTCAGGCAACCTTCTTCAATGGATCGATGCTTTTCTCTCCGATCGGAAGCAGCAAGTCTCCGTCAACGGTCACCTCTCTGGCTGGTCTGCCGTCTCAAGTGGAGTGCCGCAAGGCTCGGTCCTCGGTCCGCTCCTGTTCCTTGCTTTCATCAACGATATGCCCGCTGTCGTCGACTGCATGGTGAAAATGTTCGCGGACGACACAAAAATCTACCGCAGCGTGTCAGCACCCTCGGAAGCGGCATCTCTGCAAGCCGACATTGATGCTGTGGTGGCCTGGTCTGACAGATGGCAACTTCCCTTCAACCAGGACAAATGCGAGGTTCTTCACCTAGGCACCAACAACGCTCAACTCCAGTACACGATGCGAGGGGTCAACCTGCAAGTGGCTGAAACCGTACGCGACCTGGGCATCCACGTGGACCCTAACCTCAAGTTCAGAAAGCAAGCAGCGGCGGCGGCGGCAAAGGCGAACCAGATCCTGGCGGTTGTCAGACGATCGTTCGAGCATATTGACGACTTTACACTCCCTCTGCTGTACAGAGCACTTGTTCGCCCCCACTTAGAGTATGGTAATGTTGCTTGGGGTCCTTTTAACCAAGCCGACCAACTCCTGATCGAACGTGTTCAGCGGAGAGCCACTCGTTTAGTCAGCTCTATCAGACACCTGCCATATGAGGAACGACTAGAGGCACTGAAGCTTCCATCACTATTCTACCGAAGACGTCGCGGGGATATGATCCAAGTGTACCAGGTTCTCCACGGCGGAATGGACCTGCTTCCAGAGGACTTCCTCACTCTTGCAGCAGTCCAGCGCACCCGCGGTCACCCGTGGAAACTCCTGAAGCCGAGGGCCGAATCAAGACCGAGAAGACAAGCGTTTGGTGCGCGGGTAGTGAACGACTGGAATAGTCTCCCCCTCTCGGTCGTGAGCGCTGCCTCTGTAGACCTCTTCAAATCCAGGCTGGACGCCCACTGGGCAAACATCAGGTACTCAGTGCCTGACTGAGTTTTGACATTCAAGTTGCCTCGAGCTCGATGAGAACGGTACCCCACAGGCCAAAGAGCCTTTCAAAATTCTGATCAAAGTAAGGTAAGGTAAGGTAAGGTAATTCTCATGACATTTGAGGTAACTTACCAGCCTTGGATATAGACCTCTGAAAAAGCTAATTAATTAGATCAACTCAAAATCCCCCTAGCCAATCCACAAACTTCCAAAAATCTCACGAGAGCATGACTGCGCAATTTCGAACGCAGTCGCGTCTATTTTGTATCGAGCTATCTATTGCATAATGGTTCTAGTAAATTCTGAGAAAATAATCAAAGCAAAATGATTTAAAAAAGAGAATTTACAAATAAAACTCAATGGCATAATAATTTTATGAATATCATTGATGAGTAACTTTTTGATTTTGCAAAAATATGATTTTTGCTCTCAAAGCTGACGTGTCTTCGATTTTACTTCTTGATAAAAGATGTTTTGACGCTCCTGCGACATTCAGTTTGTTTACGTTCTTTTCCAGAGCCAGCTTGAGCTCGGCTGCACTCGTCGTCGCCGTTGGATTGGATGGACTGTGGGTGCGTACTGTTCTTCGTGTATTTTTTTTTTTCAAATGATGTATACAGTTGAAAAAACAGCATAAATAGTTCAAATACTTTCTTTACTGAATGTTGCAATCAAGGCCCTATATACCGTTGCAATACAATGTGCGTACACGGTACAGGTCAGTGGTAGAGTTCAGTGGTACAGGTACTTTCTGTGGTTGCCTTGCCATTGATTTTTCACCGTTTTTGTTTTTGTTTCCAGATTGATGATATTGTATGCAAATGGAGCTATTCAAGAGTGGCCTCAAGACAGTCCTGGGTCACTCGGAGCCCAGCCCAGAACTGTCTGGTGCTGAGACGGTATGTACTAAGTACTGGTACCTTTATGTTTGTAAATGAGCTTTAATCACAATTATTAATGACAAATAAAGGTTTCATTGTAATTAGTGTCACACCTTATGGTGGTGTGAATAAAATTAGAAATTCCATTTAGGGCCTGCTTTCACTGCTATACATCATAGTAAACGTGCAATGCGCCATGCACCAGTGGCTGCTGCCTAGGGTGGCACTTAGCAATAGGGTGAATTTTATGTCATCCGATTTTTAGGCGTGCGGGTAGTTTTCTGGTTCCATTCCCGTAAAAAATAATGTGTGCAAAATGATTTTGAAAAATATTGATATCTAGGGGTCGCGAATTGAGGTCAAAGTTGACATTTTTGGGGAAAAAATCAACTTCTTGGAAACTACTTTAAACCTATTTGGAATGACATACATGCTCAGTAAGCGTCATTTCCGACGTATTTTGACCTTTATTTGTGTAACAATTGTTTATCCCATCACTTCCGGCCGATTGTAGCCAGTCCAGGTCAGGCCAAGACAGGTCTGATCTGGGCTGTTTTACCCATGTCAGGCCTGTTTTGGCCTGCGACCGGTGCCTTCTCACAGTGGAGGTCATATCCTCTGATTAGTGTGAGGAGTGATCGGTCTCTCCTGTTCCAAAGGGAGGACGAGCCCCACGGTTCTATCGGTTCTTGAGACATGCTACTTTTCTTTCAAAGAGAATGTTAAGAAGTTGGAGTCAGTCTATCGCCGGCGGGCGAAAGCAGAGGCGAGAGTGTGCATTGAGCTGCACTGGTTTATTGTTCTTTCGGGACGTTCTTCCGTGGGCGCTACTTCCGACTCTAGCAACAGACTTACCTGGCCGCTGCGGCGCGCACACGGAGGGAACGTCTTTGACGATGGCGACCATGAGAGAGAAACGTCGACTCACTCCCAAGCGCATGCGGGCGAGCGGACGTCCCCAACAGTGAACTGGCCTCGACCGGGCCAAACTGCCCAACCGTAATGTGTGAAGAACACGTGAACCTGTTATCAACTGCGGCATGGAACTTAGGATACGACTCCGGCTGAACCGCGAATCCTGAACTACGAGAGAAGGAGCGTCGACCGATTCTAGATCCTGGTGATGGGGAGGGGGGGAGGGATTGGAGTGGCCAAGCTCCTCGCCGTTCCCAACCTCCCCTCCATCCAAGCACAGGAGGCCATGCTCACAGCGCTGGGGGACTAAGAACTGGAGAAGCGGAACTGCGGCCCTTTGCTTCGACGCCACGACGGCGAACAGCATGCTGGTGAACGGTACTTTAGCCCTTATCGAGCAGAAGCTGGATCGGCCCGTCCTCCAGCTGGCCTGCCGGCACCACGTGTAAGAGCTGGTCGTAGAGAAGGCCTTCTCCACCTGCCCTAGAATCTCGAGCGGCCTCTAACTACATCCGGCTGTTTAAGAGGTTCAAAGGCGGGTGGGAGTTCATACTTCATTGACAGTATCACACCGATGGCGTTCGCCGTCGACGACCTTCCGGAGTGGGAAGATCTGCTGGTCGGCTTCCATCGCTTCCATCGCTGGACTATGCCTAGCTCCGGGAAGACTACCGAAAACTTCTGGAGCTCTGCGTAATTGCTCTCGGTGGAGTTGTTCCAAGCACGGCATCCGTTTCTCCGCCTCAGAGTACTCCACTGAGTTAAGTGGATGGCAAGGACCATCCGCACTGTGGATGCCTTCCTCTTCAGGGAGCGGCTCCGGCTGACGGCGGCCGAGGCCCAGGTCATCAGACGCTTTGCGCTGTCCGTTGCCTGCAAGTTTGCCGCCGCCGCCGCCGCCGCCTGGTTTGGGACTCACTGCCACTGCGCCGGCTCTGGACCTGACCTTCGTGAACTCGTTCTGCACCTACCCCGACAAGGAGCTGTCGAAGGCGCCAGTACCGGTCTTCGGCCGTCACCTGTAGTACTTGAGCGATCGGCTGGTGACTCTGGAGCTTTTAGACCCCGACCCTCGGGCTCAATCAAGACATGGTGCGGGCAATAGACTTGTAGGAGAGGGAGGACGAGGACCCGCCCCATAAGTCCTTAGTGGACACTATGAACGCCGCTCTCGCGACCGAGACGTTGGCGAGCTTCCTCACACCATCATTCAAAAAGCTCTCAAGGATCTATGACCTGGACACGGGGCTCATAATCAATGACCTAGGCCACTGGGAGGACAGCAGCTACCAAACCGCAGCTCGTGTAGTCCGGGAGCTGCGGATGGCGAATGACTTCACCAGGCGCGGTATGGCGCTGATGTAGGACTGGCACTCATGAAAGACAAAGATTAGCGCCAGTTCTTCCTCCATGTCGTTGAAAAGATCACAGAAAACGCTAACCTGACACAAATTACTAACCAGGCTACACACAAAGTGATCTCGGTGCCCGTTGCCCATGATACCCCTCCCTCCTATGAGGCGCCAATTATCTATCTACTAAAGAGGAGGAACTGGTAGTGGAGTACATAGACCAGCGTTTTGGTGTGACCGAAGCTGCATGAAATATCAATAAACAATATGAAAATTACTAAGAAATGCCTTATTATCATCCGATTACAGCTAATAGGAGAGTCAGAAACGATTTTAATGATATTGAAATATGCTACCAAAATCTCAATTTTGACCTTGATTCGCGACCTCCAAACATCAATATTTTTCAATAGAAATTTGCCTCCCTTATTTTTTACGGGAATGGAACCGGAAAACCACCCGCACGCATTTAAAATCAAAAATTGATTTTTAAGTGCCACCCTACTGCTGCCCACACCAACAAGATCTTATTCTTGACCGCTGACCATGCCAACGTGTTGCTGTCTGGCCAGACATCAACCATCGGATTGAGAAAGCCTGAGCTGTTGCTGGAAGAATTTAAAAGCTGAGTTCAGTTTGTCTACAGAACCACACATAGTCTGACCCACTGGATGACGTAGGATATATGGTCCGGGCCCGGGGTCCCATTGCTGTTTATAGCAACATCCCTGTTCCTGGTGATACAAGTAATAAAGTGCCATTGCGACCTCCCATAACACCAGTCAGTGCTGTGGAGACTGAGTCAGTGGCGGTCGGAGCGTAGAAGCCAGAGCTGGAGTCAGTCTAAGTCACTGAAATTTCATCGATTGCGCAAACTTCCAGGACTGCGACAGAAGCACTGCTACTACACTGAAACTCTCCACCCCGTCCCGACAGCATGGGAGAGCCCAACCCGATTGTATGAAATGGGACCAGACATTCCCTCACACCGTCCAGCCCAAGGCCATATAGTCCAGTCGGCCGCCCGGTGGCTCTGATAGCGCGCGGTGCGATAAGGCGTTTCCGCCTGCGCGTGACGCTAAATTCTTGCCCATATTGACACCGGCCGGTCGTCGGGCGTAACACGGTCCACTTCAAGCCGGTTGGGGAGCCCCTAGCAGTTATTATTCTTCGTTTAAAAGGGCATCGTTAAACTCAGAAAGAATGTCTCACCACATGAGCCATTAGTCCGCATACTTTTCCGAAATCCGTTTTTAACAACTCTCTTGCGGAGTGGGTCGGAGTCGATAGTTCTGCCTAGATTTCGAGTTGGAGCGCGAGTAAATTTGTGGATGCTGGAGTCGGAGTCGTAGGTCGGAGTCAGAGTCACTGAAAACCCATTGACTCCGCAGCCCTGACGCCAGTGACAAGTTGCTGTCAAGTATTTTAGTGGTGCCCCCCCCCCGCTCCTTGTGACGTTATTGACGCCCGGTCCCCGAAGACATAAGTAGTGTGTTGCCGCCCCCCCCGTGACGTCACTGACGCTGTCTGCAACGTCCAGGTGGAGCGTCTGGTGGAGCGATTACGATCGTCCACCCTGCTGGAGGACAGGCGCGATGCGTGCCGCGGACTCAAGGCCATGTCGAAAAAGTTTAGGGTGGAGGTCGGCGCCCAGGCCATGAACGATCTGGTCGAGGTGAGAAGAGGCGAAACCGGAGAAAGTTTGGAGTCAGTCACTGCCCTTGAAACAATGGTCGTTGGCGAAATGTTTGTTATGTTTAAACGGCAAAAATAAAATTGTTCTTGTTGTTTGGTTATGCGGTAAATGTTGCGAACCTTATAGTTTTGTAAATTGTGTTGGTTACTGCGCTAATTTGTAATGTCTAGTATGACGTATGATAAAATGATTTAATGAGCACTAACTATTACTAGCGTGATCCATAATACTGGTGCCGAAACCCGGGAGCGACATTAGGGACCACGCTCTCCAGGCTCCAACAACCGATTCCCGGGTTTCGGCACCAATGATAGGTCAGTAGGATCTGCTGATGTCTATACAGCTCCCATTTAGTTACTTTCTATGCCCATCTGGTTTTATATCTGCACAACAATACGATAACCTCTCTTACCTTCACCATTCAGGTTCTGGTGAACGACAGCAGCGACATCGAGATAGCCAGCTACGCTCTGGACGCCCTGTGTAATATCACATGTCGCGAACCGTTCGACGAAGAAGAAGGTTCGTAGAAGATTTATCTGTTTGTTGATGTTTGTCGATGTAATAGTTTGCCTGGCTGGATGTTAGCATGTAGGTTAGGTTGGTGGCCGTGTAGTTGGTCATCGTGTCAGTTATTCAGTTTGTCAGTCTGTCTGTCATCCTTGGCCGTCTACATCGGGCCGCCGCCGCTGGTCGGCCCGGCGACCGCCCCGGGCAACGACCTGTCACGGCGCCTGACACGGGCGGCGCGAGCGGCCGCACCAGGGGCGGCAGAGGCGGCGGCAGGAGGCGCGGCCGGCGGGGCGGAGTAGACTGGCGGCGGCACGGCGACGTGAGTGCGCAACAGCTCATTATTGGTCACCTGAACATCCAGTCGTTGAAGCCCAAGATGCCCGAGCTCTGTAGCGACATCGACCGAACGTACGGCTTTGATGTCCTGGCCCTTGCTGAAACCTGGTTGACACCGAACGTACCTGACCGTCTTCTCCCGGTGAGCGGATATAAACTGTTTCGCTGCGACCGCCCGAGCCGTTCGCACTTGCCGAAGGGTAAGGGCGGTGTCGCTGTGATGGTTCGAGACAGCTTTAAGTGTGAGCAGCTGAAGACGCCTTTCACCGGTGATGTTAACACGAACCTTGAGATTGTTTGGGTTTTGGTGCACGTCAGTAAACGTCAGTCGCTATTGGTTGCATCAGCCTACAGAGTGCCTTCAAACAACACACAGCAAGTGTCTGCCGATTTAGAGTCACTTGAGAACCAGATGCAGTTTATGCTTGCCAATTACCCTCGCTCCACCCTTGTTATTGCCGGAGATTTCAACTGTTGTTTACTTAAGGCCAGGGGTAGTGCCCGCGAACGCATGTTGCCCGACCTGTTTGACACTTACGGACTGACCATAGCTAACCGTGATCGTCCCACCTACCGACCTGCCGGTTCTCTTCTCGATGTTGTTGCCACGAACCGCCCGGACCTTGTGCGCAGAGCCGGCGTGACCCGGTGTCACTTCGGAGGTCCACACGACTTTACCCGCGTTATTCTTGAGCGGCAGGGTCCCCCCGGCAGTGTAAACCAGCAGAGAGTCGAGCGGCGCTGTTTCGGTCGTGTTGATGTTGCTGCCTTCAATCGCCAGCTGTTTGATTGTGATTGGTCCGGTGTGTACCTGTCTGACAGCCCCGCACTGAAATGGCATGCCTTCTGTGAACTGTTTACGCGACAGCTAGATACCGTGGCCCCAGTTCGCCGGGTGACAGTCCGACCGGCAGCTACTCCCCCGGTATCGCCTGATACACAGGAGCTGCTCAGGCTGCGGCGCGCGGCTCTGACACGCGGCTCCCGGGACGAGTATCGCGAGGTGAATAGGCTGTGTAAGGCTGCGATTCGAGGCGACTGTCGAGCCTTCTATCAGCAGCAGATTAACCGTGGAGGGTGGCACAGTCTGTGGCGTGTTCTACAGCCCGTGATAGGACGCAAGCAGCAACATGCCGACCCACCTGCGGTCACGCCCGACGCACTAAATGACTACTATGTCACTATAGGACCTGCCACAGCCGCTGCCGTGCCGTGTCTCGCCGCTCCGGTTCCTGTCAGGCTGCCGCGCGTTACCTCAGGCACGTTCAAGGTCCAACCCACCGATATTGACACACTGTACTCCACACTCTTGAGTATGAAACCGTCAACGGCCACCGGAGTTGACGGTGTTAGTGTTAGAATGTTGCAGACGTTTTTTCCCGGCATTGGCCATGCTATTCTCGACATCGTGAACTCCAGTTTATCGACTGGTCTCATTCCACCTGGATGGAAGCACGCGATAGTGACACCAATACCGAAAGGCAAAGCAGGGAACACGCCAGCAGACACGCGCCCTATTTCCATTTTACCAGGCATAATGAAAATAGTTGAGCGCATAGTTCAAACCCAGCTGATCGACTACCTATCCGAGCATTCTCTGCTGGCAGCCGAACAACACGGGTACAGGAGACTGTACTCCACTGAGACGGCCCTCAACGTCATTACTGACCGCATTCTTCAGTCCATGGACAACGGTGAAATTTCAATTTTGGTCTTACTGGATCTTTCAAAATGTTTTGATGTCGTGTCTCACCAAAAACTACTGCAAAAACTTAGCCTATACGGTATCGACACCGACTGGTTCGCTAACTATTTGGCTGGGCATGTGCAACAGGTCAGAGTCCGCGCCGCTGACGGCTCCAGTATCACCTCCCGACCGAGAGAAAACACCATTGGTGTTTTCCAGGGAGGTAGTCTCAGTTGTGCCTTGTACATGCTTTTTGCTAACGATCTCAGTCTGCACATGCCCGACGGAGTCACCATAGTACAGTTTGCAGATGACACTCAAATTTTGGTCACTGGAAAGAAACGGGATTTGGATTGTATCATTTCACGCACTGAGGCCGCACTCGACGCCGCCTACCGATGGTTTTGCCACAATGGCATGAAAGTTAACGCCGCCAAAACACAGATGCTGGTGTTGGGCACACCAGCAATGTTGCGTGGACTCCCGCCCGTCACTGTCAACTTTTGTGGTTCAACTGTAGTCGATGCAGGGACGGTGAAGAACCTCGGACTTTATCTCGACCGCCATCTGAACTACCAAGCTCACATCACCGCCATGGCATCAAAATGCACAGGAATTTTAATCGCTCTCAGTCATGCCCGCCACGTGATGCCAGCAAACACACGTAAGGTAGTTGTTCAAGCCCTAGTCATATCGATCGTGCGGTATTGTATAAGCGTGTATGGGTCGTGCGGTGTGACCCAGATGGCTCGTGTCCAGAAAATTCTCAATTTCTGTGCCAGAGTCGTCAGTGGCCGTAGACGCAGCGACCACATCTCTGACGTCATACAGCAGCTCGGCTGGCTGCGGGCAGACGAATTAGCCGAGTACCACACTATCTGCGCAGTCCACCGAGCCATCACATCGGGTACTCCTGAACATATCAGTGATACCATCGGACCTGTAGCCCGCGACATACACGACCACAACACCCGAAACGCAGGGCTGATAACACAGCCACGGGCCCGAACAGAGACGGGGAGACGTCGACTATGTATTAGAGGAGTCGCGATGTTAAACGGTGCCGAGTTGAGCCCGTATATACCAGCGTTTCGCGCCAATGTGAAGCGTGTGATCATGTCGAGACGCCGAGTAGCTGTCTGAACCTGTTCCAGTCGCACGCTTGTTTGTGTTTGCCAGTGATATCTATGCCTACTCGTACTGTCTATATGTTCCCCGTTTTATCTGGTTTTACGTGTCTGGTGAAAAGCCACTTTTATTGTGGATCCTAGATGAATACACATCTGTATCTGTATCTGTATCTTGTCAGTCAGTCAGTTTGGCAAGTCTTTCATTCAGCTAGTCAGTCCATCAATTATTCTCATCATATTGCCATTATTACTATAGTCTGTTCCATATCAAGTTTGCAGTCGGATTTTCTTCGGCAGATCGCTCCTCCGCTCAAGAATTTGCGTCTTAAAATGTAAGAGCTGTATATACAGAAATCACGCACTGCTTTCAGCAAGGCACTTCGGCTGCAAACTTGAAACGGAACAGAGTATATCATGGACTAATGTGTTGAAAATATATAGTAGTCTAGTGCCTCCATACATCATTATCAACACCAGTTGAATCGTGATCACCATTATCATTATCACATCACCATCATTCCGATCTCTCCCTGACAGATATCGCGCACCCAGAGATTGGTGATCAATTCACGGAAATCTTCATCAAATCTCCGGAGAACGTCAACCTGGCCGTCAGTATGCTGGCAGAGTACGACTTCAAGATCCGCTTCCCATCGGTGAAGCTGATTACTAACCTGCTCACCAACAGGTAGGAGGGAATAGGAATAGGGTGGGGAAATGATAATGATCTGCCGGAATAGGTATGTGAGCGTATGAGTCATGAGGATAGATAAAATTCGAAGAGTCGTGGTATGGTATTGTGGTTCGTTTCCGATAATCTCACGTGGGGCTGTTTCGGTCTTAAAGGTTATCAATTGATTTGACGATGTCGGTGCGATACTTTATGATGTCGACCTTCTTCCGAAGTCCAGTGAAAAAATTGTTTGACGGCATTATAAGCACCAGCAACCATTCGCTATTGAATCAAACGTGGAATCAAATCCATTGCTCCGTTACCGAGGAAAGGCAGACTGTGGTTTGCCAGTCTCGCGGTTACGGGCGGTTAGGTGTGGTTACGTCATAACCTCAAGGTTATTATCGTATTGCGATTACTGGTTACCCTTCAACCTTAGTCTGGATAGGTAAACGGGAGCGTAAGGGGAAGGCCGGGCGTGACCTTGTTCCCGCTAAGATCGCTGATTTCACCAACCTTCATCGCGTTGTACCGAGAGTTCACATCTCCTTTGAAAACTGCTGAGTAGGCTATCCCGATCTCTGCTCTTGCTAAACAAATGTTATCGTTGTTATGCAATCAACTGATTCGCGAGGATGCCAACATAAGCGTCACAGGTCGTTAATTATGGATTTGAGGATAAACTGGCATAGTACGTCGGACATAGTGGCTACTGGCTATAGTTTTCTGGTTTTCTGGTATAACGCGGCAAAGGCCACTGAATGCATATCAATTGTGTTTCGTGCTACCAACGTCCAACCATGAACTAGCTAATGAATAATTAGGTCATACTACGGACGTGATGATATTGTGAGCCGTGACCTATGTTCCGTGAACCATGCTTTGTATCATCACTTACCACGTTATCGAAATGCTCCGGTCCTGACGCTGACGTCTTTTCCCCGTCATGTTCAGGCCGCGCGAACTGCAGGACCTGATCCTGGTGGCACCTATGGCAGTCTCAAAGATGATGGACTTGCTTAACGACCCCAGGGAGGTCATCAGGAATGATGTGAGTTTGTGAGATTGTGAGACTTATGTGAGAGCTCGTGAGTTGGAGACATGTGAAGCTAGAAGTTTGTTAGTTTGTCAAAGTTCGTGTGTTCGTTATAGAAATGAAGTGTTGCTTGGAATTGTCAGAACCATTAGTTTGTAAAAAAAAAAACATTGTTACATCCACTTTATGTTCAAAATTAAACCACAAATGTCGTTGTTCTTCAACTTCATTGGAAAGATACTCGTATTTTCTCTAACAACTGCCGAACGTTACTTTGAAAACTGATTACTGTGATAATTTGGGAAGTGCTCACTGCTCACACATTTTCTCCCCTCCTCAGGCTCTGATCATGCTCACCCAACTCACAAAGGGCAACGCCAACATCCAGAAGATCGTCGCATTCGAGGGCGCCTTCGACCGTCTCTACGACGTTATTGTGGACGAAGGCACCGCCGAGGGAGGTATCGTCGTCGAAGACTGCCTCCTCCTGATGCTAAACCTGTTGAAGAACAACGCCTCCAACCAGAGCTTCTTCAGGGAGGGCAGCTACATCCAGAAGCTGACTCCCTTCTTCAGACTTGCCTCTGAGGAGCCTGAAGTAGGCTGGTCGGCGCAAAAAGTCAGCAACGTCCACTATATGCTACAGGTGGTGCGGACGCTGGTGTCTCCGAGCAACCCAAAGCAAGACACATCAGCAGCTCAGAGAGTAATGCACGCCTGTGGCCTGCTCACTCTACTGTGTGAGGTGCTGATGGCTAGTGGAGTACCGGCGGATATTCTCACGGAGACCATCAATGCAGTCTCGGAGGTGATTCGCGGATCGGATGTGAACCAGCAGTTCTTTGCGCAGGTCATGGCGCCGTCAGAACCACCACGGTGAGTTGGGGGGGGGGGGGGGGGCTCGATGGATCGAGCTGGTAGGGATGGACTTGCTTGCAGGTGGGAGGTCTTGGGATGTAAACAAAATAGAGAACTAGTTTTGTGCTTCAATGGAGCGAAGGGTGCAAAGTGTAAGAGTGCCATGCAAGATGGAAGGGTCAGTTTATGTAAAATTGTTAGCTTGAGTTTTTATGAGATTTGGTTGGGTATCATATATTACATATGACGTGGCATTTTTTTACAACCCCCGACCCCCCGGCCATCTCTACCACTCAGACATTTATTTCATAAAGCGTTCCGTCGTGTGCCGATGCCGAATATGATACGACCCCATATGTATCACGTGACATCCCCCACATGCTATTTTATGAGCGTCCCATCGTGTACGGAATATAATGCAACCCCATATCACGTGACATCCCCCCCCCCCCAATCTCTTCCCCCAGTCCGGCGATCGTGGTCCTACTGATGTCGATGGTTAATGAGAAACAGCCGTTCGTTCTTCGGTGTGCGGTTCTCTACTGCTTCCAGTGCTACCTGTTTAAGAACCACCACGGGCAGTCGGCTGTGGTACAGACCCTGCTACCCAGTCAGACCGTAGAAGGTTGGTACTTGGTAGAATTATAGTAGGATGTTGGTAGAATGTCGATAGAATCATCACAGGCAGTCTGCGGTGGTTCAGACTCTGCTGCCCTGTCAGACAGTGGAAGGTTGGTAGAATTATAGTAGGATGTTGGTAGAACCACGGACAGTATGCTGTGGTACAGACGCTACTACCCAGTCAGACCGTAGAAGGTTGGTAGAATTACAGTAAGAGGTTGGTATAATTGCTAGAAAGAGGATGGTTATCTGTAGTCAGACTAAAGAACGTCGGTAGGTACGTTGAACAGAAAAAGACTTATTAGAAGACTGCCACTAGAATTATTCGATTGCAGCCAAACGTAAGAATGCCTCGTTATTTTGTAGTCCATTCATAAAGGATTCTAAAATTAGAATAATCGTCACATAATATTTTGGATAATCTCCCCAGCTTCCTCTAACCCCTCGCTCTCTCCATCTGGCAGCCTCTGGTATCACGGCCGGTCAGCTGCTGTGCGGCGGTCTGTTCTCCTCCGATCCTCTCTCCAACTGGTTCTCTGCGGTCGCTCTCTCTCACGCGCTGGTGGGCAACTCGGAGCAGCGCGCGCAGCTGCTCAGGGTACAGCTGGCGACCAGCGTGGGCAACCCGCCCGTCAGCCTGCTTCAGCAGAGCGTCACCATCCTACAACAGGTCGGTGGCTTGGGGGGAGGGAATGTTGTCAGAGATCGCCGGAGATGGTACAGTTTACTGCAGAATGATGTAATTCCACTCCTCAGAAACTATCAGTTGACTTGAACGGTAAGGTACCGTTTGTCATACAATTAAGTTTGTCTATGTCACGGATTGACACCGTCCCGGCCTGGCCAGGCGGGTCGCCGATGGGAGCACAAAAATGTTTTATGCTTATTTTTGTTTGTGTTTTATGTGAATTGTGTTAATAAAATGTATGGAAAAAAAAGTTTGTCTATGGTGAGCGTTGGGTCACAGCATTTCACTGTGTCACTCGACCTCCCGTGTGCAGATGCGGCACAGCCTACCTTTCCAGGCAACTGACTGCCGGTGAAAAGTGGAACATCATTCTGTAATCGACTGACGTGAGCAGTGCAAATGCTCCTGTATTTACATTGCATTAACCGGTCTTCAATGTACCTATCCAACGTACTTACGTTGCTTGCAACGTCTTGTCATTCTTTTATGTCATTCATACCGTTCTTGTTAGCATGGAATTATTCAAGATACATGAACAATGCAGATAGGACAGATAGTTATTACAAACGTATTACCATAATGAACGCATTGTAAGATTTGTAATTCAGATTGTCTTGCTGGTATATTCGCGGTTATTTTTATCGTACAGGGCGATCTAAAGGGTCACTCTAGATAGCGGAGGACGTCTCTTTGGAATGGCTCAGGTGCGGGTTTGATGGAAACTGCTATGAGCTTATTATAGGCGTTAATTGATTGATTTTGTTATGCTTGCTAATTTACTTCTTAGATGTTGTATTAAGAACATTTTGTCACCATGCGAAGTACGAAATGAATAACAACCATTTCTTTCACCCCTTTATTCAGCTAAAAACGCTCCTCATCTCTGCTGAATACCAATGCTTCAGTCTATCATCCCCTCTCACCCGCGTGCGTTTCATCACAGACGAGTCGTCTTCAGACGCGTATCGGCCTTCTGATGCTCCTGGGGACCTGGCTGGCTCACTGCCCGGCCGCGGTCACCCAGCTGCTACGAATACCCAGCGCGGTGCCCTACCTCATGTCGCAGGTCAGTTGAGAGACTCGGCGGGGATGGAGTTTAGGTCGGTGAGAGTCTGACTGTGGGTTTTGTCGAGTTTGGTCGATTGGATCGGTTTCGCATGGTGTCAGTGATTTGGGTCTATCCTGTGCGTGGCCTGGATCTCGTTACGTAATGTGAATCAGATATTAGTTTCAATACATATTTTGTGATAACAATGTTGTGCTTCTACATTGTGACCTGTTAAACAATGTGACAACCATTTATACAACGACATAAATGTTTGACGACCGTTTCGATAACGTGAGGAATGCACTTACAGAGTATCCTGTTTTCCCTGCTCATTGTGAAGTTACGACACATTTACGTAACTATGAATCCGTCCCGTTACGCATTGTGACGCCCGTCACGGCTCTGTTACAGCTGAACAGTAACGAGAGCGACGATCTGGAGCAGCTGTGTCAGGGTGTATGTGCCTTCATTATGGGTCTGTGTGCCATCGGCACCGACAACTCCGTCACTAACTACACAAAGGTTTGTATCAGTAAATACGCAAGGGATGGAGACTTCCACTGGCGTCCAACTGGCGTCTAACTGAGCAGACGTCCAAGTTGGCGTCTAACTTTACTGTTGGACGGAGTTAGCGTCTAAAGTTAGCTGTCGCCAGATAGACGCAGCCGCCGTCCAGCTAGACGCGTCTAAGACTACGACGAGTCCAGCTAGACGCGAAATAGAAGTATCCACCCATAATGTCAGTGTCACTAGAATCAACAAGTTTAATTTGAGTAAATGTGCCAAAGCCATTCATGTCCCCAACTGCATCAATATTATTTATTTTAGTCGGGCAAAGTGCGTTAAACCAAAACATGGACAGTATTTCGTCTGTGAAGATGTCATGATGCATCCTGAAGCGTTTCCATTTTTGCACGCATGAGTTCCATGGCATACCTGACTACCTCTCCTTCGTCTTATCCTCAAGAATGAGCTAATTTAAGAGCGTTAGCTTCACCCCTTCTTCCTCTCCTCAAAAACTAGTTTTTAGATCCCCAATGACACACCCGCTCCACTTTAAGACGAGAAGCTAGCTCTAAGGCCCCCAGAGTGACCCCTCCCTTTCTCCCCCTCAGGATGATCTTGTTATGCTGATCGAGCGTCGTGTGGGCGTGGAAACTTTCCTCAACAAACTCGGCCTAGTAATGAAACACGAGTTCTATAGTCGCAGCCTCAAACACCCGCAGCTCAGCGCCAGGGAGCCGAGACAGCTCGTCTTCGAGCACGAGTTCTGCAAACTGTTCAAGAACCTCGAAGGTAGGATATAATTGTAAAGATGGGTGGGTGAAAGGGGTGTTTGCATTTTAGCTTGTGTGGAAATTTTGCTGCTATTTTGCCTGGACTGTAATGATTATGGTTTTGTTTATGTCCTATTCAAGACAGAACTACGTATGGGAGCTACAGGCCTCACAAAGAGGCCTCACTCCCTGAAATCCTTCAAAGTCAAAAGTCAAAGTTTATTTTGATAATTAGTTGTGACTTGTGATGCTCAACTTGTGACTCAATCGGCTGTATGAGTTGGAAGATCATGTTCGGCGATATTTTGTATGTGTAGAAAACACCAAAAATTCCAACACTGCACGTATGATGTCCATGAATGTTTCCACAAAGCGTGTGACTGAGTTAATGAGTTTTATCTCAGGGAGTGTGATCAAGGTGGTGACTCTGGATGATGATGAGGGCGACACTCAGTCCCCGTCACCGGAGACTGAGAACGACTCCGAGATGGTGCAGCGCTACAAACAGCTCATTAGGACTCAGGTAAGTAGAACAAACAGCGCTCAGCGCTATAAACAGCTCATCAGGACTCAGATGAGTCGACAAACAACGCTTCAAACAGCGCTCAGCGGTATAAACAGCTCATCAGGACTCAGGTGAGTCGACAAACAACGCTTCAAACAGCGCTCAGCGGTGTAAACAGCTCATCAGGACTCAGGTGAGTACACAAACAGCGCTACAGAATATAGCTGCTGGGCCCTGTTCATGAACCCCGGCGGTCGCTGCGGCCGCTGCGGTCGCTGCGGCCAGCCGGGTTGTTACGTCACAAAAATGGGCGGGGCTCATGTAGTATGACGAATGTATGACGTCACCTTGCTGCGGCCGCTGCGATCTCTGCGGCCGCAATCCAGCGACCGCCGAGCCGCAAGAAAACTAATGCACTGAACTTGGCGCACTGAAGTCAAATAGGCGCAAGCCGTGTTATCATGGAGACGATTTTGTAAACATATTATCCAGCGGTGTGCGTCAGTTGTAAACAATTGTCGGAAACTATTTCGGCAGCAGACCAGACGCTGTTCATCAGGGTCGCCATCACTGCTGAGCCGAGTGAGTGATGACGTTTCAAAAATGGGCGGGGCTTAGACCCTGCGGCCGGCCGCAGCGACCGCCGACTTCATGAACAGGGCCCTGATCAGAACTCAGGTGAGTAGGTAGTCAAGTAGTGCTGCAAACAGCCTATAAACAGTTGATCAGGACTCAGGTGAGTACACAAGCACTAATCAGCGCTACAAACAGCTGATCAGGACTCATGTGTGGTAACAAACACCACTACAAACAACTGACCAGGATTCAGGTGTGGTAACAAACAGCTCTTCAAATAGTCACTGATGCGCAAAGTGCCACAAACAGAATACGACCATTTGGTGAGTAGAGCCTGTCAGAATTCGTTGTATCGTGGCTATTGATTGGACGGGGCATCGTTTTCATGACATTTTTTGACAAGTCCAAATATTTCGGCCAATATTGTTTGGCCTTGGTCACTGGACAAATACAATAACCCTTTAACCCTTACCCTTAGTGGCCTTGGTCACTGGACAAATACAATAACCCTTTAACCCTTTGTATTTGTCCAGTGACCAAGGCCAAACAATATTGGCCGAAATATTTGGACTTGCATACGCAATACAATCTCAGTGAATTCCGATAAAGTTTTATATCTACAAACATAAACCTGGGAAAAATATGACTCTAAAACAGCACATTTTTTGACAGTTTTTAGGAGATCAGTCTCCATCGGAACGTGCACCTAATGCGAAAACGAATTTCGCTAACATTAAAAGACCGTTCTCTCCCCAGGACGAGGAGCTGGCACGACTCCGCTCCTCTCTCTCCGTACTGGAGGCTCAGTCGGAGGCACGTGCTCTGCAAATCGACGAACTGACCTCGTCCGTGGAACAGCTGAAGGATCAGAACACACTTCTGCGCGCCCAGATCAGTACAGGTGAAGTGTGTGTGGGGGGGGGGGGGAGGCGGGAGGGGAAGGATCGTTGAGGGGTGGGTCGGGATAAGTTAGATGACGGAATGACGTAGATATGGCAGACCTAGACGTAGATGACGCAGATTGGATGTAGATGGGGCTTGTTTGGGGTGTCGTAAGCTAATCCTGACGGGAGAATCGGAGAGATAGTTCAAGAGCGCCTTTTGAAAACAGGCATGTGAAGGCAATTAGCCAGGAAAGACGCTCATGTAGAATGTAGATGTGAGGCATGCTTTTGGTTTTGAGTTGATCGCTTTTATCATTGATTACGATAGCAATGAATGAAAGCTGAAACCTGACGTCTTCAGTCACAACTTTTCCTTTTTTGTTTTGTTTTATCATTGTGTTTAGTTTCACACACTTTCGACTCGTTTCTTTTCCAGACCCTGATCGGCCAGCGCCAGTAATCGACACTACAGCTTCCCCGTCCGGACAGAAGATGTCAGCACTGTCTGAGGAGCACAGCCAACAGATGGCAGCACTGAGCGCCGACTGGGAGCGCCGCTGCGAGGAACTCTCGGCTGAAAATGTCCGACTGCAACAGCTGATGGAGACACAACACCAGGAGTGGCAGCAGTACTTTGTGCAGCAGCAGGAGCAGCAACAGCTACAGCAGCAGCAGCAGCAGCAGGTGGGGATTGCCGCGCTCAGAGACGCTGCTGGTTAGCTCTGAATAATTCAGAATAATCAGAGCCTCTGATGGAAGCATTGCATGCTGGGTCTGGGTGCGAGGTTTGGTCATTGTTACGGAGCTTTCCTCTGGACAGGCTGACGAAGTTTTCGCTGCGTGTGGTGGTCCGCTCTGCTAACATGTTTCGTTTTTTGCACGCGTCCCACTATAAACTTATGTGTGTTATAGCACTTACTTTATTACCTGTTTGAAGATTGACGTTTTGCCATTCGTGTTTGGTCGAACCGTTTGTAAAGTAACCGCTTGTCACTCACTAGTGTTCTGTTAGAAGTTGAAATAATCGAGAACGTTCCACTTCCGTTTTCCCTCTCTGACATTCCAATTATCTGTTCCCCACCGACCAGGCGGCACCAGACTCATCCGACTCCACCGAGGTCAACGCCCTGAGGCACCAGGTCAGCGACCTCCAACAGCAGCTGGCTGCCCTACGGCTCTCCGGCGGGGTCAACGGCCTGGCCGAGGTCAACCCCACCAGTGGTTCTCAAACCTCTATCGACTCCACGCAGCCCTCAGACGCCATCAAGCGCGCGGCAGAGGCCGAGTTGGAAGCCTCTGCGCTGCGGCAGCGAGTCAGCGAGCTGGAAGCTCAGCTTTCCACCGCTCCTAGCTCCTCCGAGCTCTCACAGCTACGCCAGCGAGTTGCGGAACTCGAAAACTCCTCAACGCCCTCTAGCTTCCCCACTTCAACCGCGTCTGTGACAACCCAGGCCACCTCTGAGGTGGCGCCAGCGTCGGCGGCGACTTCAGAAGCCTCCGAGGAGCTGCGGAAGCTCCATGAGAAGGTGGCAGCTCAGGAGGAGGAGCTGCGGGAGCTGAGGGGAGCTGGGGAGGAGCTGGAGGAGCTAAGGAGGGAACAGGAGGATCTGCTGGTGCTGCTGACAGACCAGGAGGCGAGGCAGGAGGAGTACAAGAAGAAACTCCGGCAGCTGGGAGTGGAGGTGAGTTAAGAATCTCATGAGAGTGGAGGCGAGTTAAGGAACTCGAACAGTGAGGAGTGGGGTCGAATTTTACTCCAATGACTGGAGGATTGGGGCTAAGTTAAACGTTGGTAGCAGCTGGGTGGAGGTGAGTTAATTGGAAGACGGAATGAGCTAAACTCCGGTAACTGTGAGTGGAAGTAGAGTTTCCGGACACGAGAGGAGGAGTAAGAGACTCGCTACTTGTTTCCACGTTTACCTGGACTCGAAAATTGAGAATTGACGTGTCAACGGCAGCTTGACATTGTTGGCTTTCTAGTTTTATGTGGTTCTAACCCGTGAACTACCCTTACGTGTAAATTTAACTCCTCACTCAGAAATTTCTCTCATCCGGTAACCATTCTCACTTTCCGTTTTCGCTCCGGACAGGTGGAAGATGATGACGACTGAAGAACATCCCGACCTTCTGAGAACGACAGAAGCACTGTGCAATGGCGTACACAGGGTCGGGCATGGCGCGCCGAGTGTACTCTGTACCGGTAAGGGCCGTGGTGCACCTAGTGTACCAGCGTAGTTGACGCACCTTGCCGCCTATGGAACCCATGGTTATTGGTGAATTTTTGTTGTCAAGTCGTCTTTGATAAACAGAGGAACATTATTACACGAAGCGATAAAAACAGGCTTGTCGGGTCAGATATCAAAGTGATGACGCATTTCTTCAGATTGGGCGAGCTAGCTAGGCAAGAGCTAGCGAGCGTAAATATCTGCTTAAATGAGGAGAGAACGGATATATGGTGTCGGTTGTGAATTGTGATCGGTGCGTGTGATGTGATGTTTTTTCACATTCCCAATGTAGTTAACTGTCCAAGTGGCGAGTTCCAATGGTAATTGGGTGAGCGAGGCTATTAAATATGACTATTCTGAAGGCCTGCGACTATCGGTGATAAGACAGTTTATCATACAAATGATGAAAGTGATCGGTGCGTATTTGTGTCCTACCAGGGGCCAAAATACAGTATTTTGCCATGGTGGTACTGAAACAGGTCTGTTTGGTAAATAGATCTTCAATTATTCTCTCGATTCTCTCGTATTGGGTTTCCCACACTAGGGCTACCGATTTTCCTTTTTTGCACAGCAAAAAGAAGCACTACGTATCGAGGTTTTTCATCAACGCGTGCTTATTCGAAAAGGCACCATATGACGCATAGCTCTTGACAAGCTGCTATTGAGGGCAAGTAGCACGGTAGCATATTTATTGAAATAAGGCAGAATATGTGAGGAATGATATGGTTGGGTCTTGTGAGGGGCAAAGACAAGCCTTTTGTGAGGCTCGCGACGCCGGTTATGATTCCGTATTGGAGGGGGTGTGAGTCCTGATTCCCGATGAGTGTTAGATAATGCTGTTTTGTGATGGATTGGTGTAAACTTATGCTACCAAAGCTGCCTGTTGTAAACGGTTCGCCGCCCTGTATTTTGACCACTTGGGGTTGTAACAAATACATAGAAATGTTTCACATCTTGTGTTTGCTTTGAATTGATTGATTGTGTTTTGACCCTATGCATGACTCCGAGCCCGAGTGCATACTGCATACCCTATGCATTCTGTTCAGCGCTGTTTTGCAAACACTTGCCAAGTGGTGCTTAAATAAGTGGTTTTCTTGCCTATGTATGCACAGTGATTCGTTTTGTCGTATGAAGTGGATAAATTTGGTTAAATAAGTTGTTGCTATGCTAGAATTTAAAACAACCGAACAGAGCCATTTTGCAGCATTGTTTGTCCTATGACTTACTTTTCAGCCCCGTCTGATGTTTTCAGCCCCATTTTTGTATGTACATACATTACCGTCAAAACAGAAGCCGCAGTCCGCACTGCTAATCGTATCTCTTAAATCATGGACGAAAGAGTCGAGAATGGATGAAAAATGCATGAAGGTATTCCTTCATCCTTCATTCAACGATGCTCGTCGTGACTCGTGAGAATCATTCGACACTAAATAGAATAAAAAAACGCCTCACCACTGACCACAAATAAACGATCGTCTTTTTTAAACACGAGACGAGAGGACGTAATAGAGTTGCTCTCCCTTCAACAACTGTATGTGGTTTATCACGATCGTGTTTGCAGACACGGAGTTAGTTATCGACTGTTCTCTCTTCTAATCTCCTCTCCCCAGCAAATATATGTAGTTATGCAGCTGTGCAACTTTGCAACCACTGTCTGTCGCCCATATTTCGATTTACGAGTAGTTGGTGGAGGTCTCTATTATTTGATGATTTATTGGTTATTTATTATTATATTATTTATTATTATATTATTTGATATTTGATGATTTATTGCTTCATGTTGGCAGTGGGACCTGAACGGTAATGAGTGAGCAGGTGCCAAGATCGAGATTTTAGGCCTTTTATCTAACGGCTGCCGATTTTAAACGTTTTTTTTTTAACCGCGTAACATCACGAAAACGAGTTCTCCGCGAGCATTACCCAACTAAACCCATCGACGATTTTATCCCAGCCTCACATTTGTCACATAACAAGTCATATATGTCTCACTCCAGTTCTAATACATACGATCATCTAACCCTTGACATTTAGTCAGCCAGCCACGCCGGGCAAGGACCGGGGATACAAGAGCAGAGTATGTAAATCCGTATTATGAATGGATTATGCTGAGCGAATAGGAAGACCCGTTCCTGATGCTATTTATTTGCTCATGTATTCGGGGCATATGCACCATTTGACCCACTTGAATCACACACCAGCCTGATATGTTACTGTCCTGTCAGTCAAACTATGCTAACTGACACATACTCAGTCAACTCAACCCATACCGGGGCGTTACCAGGCAGCCATGTGTCCTGCAGAGTGCAGAGTGTCCTGCAGAGTGCTAGAAAGTGGCACGCATGGTCTTCCTGGAAGTCGCCCAGCCCCGGTCACCGGTCACGTTTCTAACGCCGAATGTATGTTGAGTGTCGTCGGCCCGCATATATGAGTCTGTGTAAGGTGTGTTTGATTGTCGACATGCGTTGCCTGACAAATCAATGCAGATACACTGTCGCATTTGAAATGTGGGGGGGGGGGGCGCTGAGCTCGGCGCTCGCATGATGTGCTCCTTTGATTATTTGGTGCCGGGTGGGATGCGCGCGTTGAAATCCATGCAGGTGCGACGTAAATTATACCTAACTCTTCTGTCAATACTTCTTCAGCTGATATCAGATGAAGTGTTCTCCATATATTTTTAGTTTAGTTTAACATTTAACATCTAACACATTTCCTTCCCTTCCCTTTTTCTGCTTTGACTTCTCTTTTCTCCGCTCTCTCTCTCTCTCTCTCTCTCTCTCCTCTCTCTCTCCTCTCTCCTCCTCTCCTCTCTCCTCTCTCTCTCTCTCTCTCTCTCTCTCTCTCCTCCTCTCTCTCTCCTCTCTCTCTCTCTCCTCTCTCTCTCTCTCTCTCTCTCTCTCTCTCTCTCTCTCTCTCTCCTCCCTCTCTCTCTTCTCTTTCTCTTTCTCCTCTCTCCCT